>NW_022437002.1:5228733-5314614 GCF_009761245.1 Sapajus apella | reverse complement strand
TGAGGGTTGGGTGGGGTGGGTTGGGGTGGGAAAGCCGGCCCCGCCTCGCCTCACTCTCAGGCTGACTGTGGCCCTACGCCGTCAGGTACCTGGAGAAGTACCTGGAGCGCTTCCTGGAGACTGCGGAGCAGCACTTCATGGTGGGCCAGCGCGTGGTGTACTACGTGTTTACCGAGCGGCCAGGCGCTGTGCCCCGCGTGGCGCTGGGCCCAGCCCGGCGGCTGCGCGTGGAGCGCGTGGTGCGCGAGCGGCGCTGGCAGGACGTGTCGATGGCGCGCATGCGCACGCTGCACGCGGCGCTGGGCGGGTGGCTGGGCCGCGAGGCGCACTTCGTGTTCTGCATGGACATAGACCAGCACTTCAGCGGCGCGTTCGGGCCCGAGGCGCTGGCCGAGTCGGTGGCGCAGCTGCACTCCTGGCACTACCACTGGCCGCGATGGCTACTGCCCTTCGAGCGCGACGCGCGCTCGGCCGCCGCGCTGACGCGGGGCGAGGGCGACTTCTACTACCATGCGGCGGTGTTCGGGGGCAGCGTGGCGGCGCTGCGCGGGCTGACGGCACACTGTGCGCTGGGCCTGGCTTGGGACCGCGCGCGGGGTCTGGAGGCGCGCTGGCACGACGAGAGCCACCTCAACAAGTTCTTCTGGCTGCACAAGCCCGCCAAGGTGCTGTCGCCCGAGTTCTGCTGGAGCCCCGACATTGGCCCGCGGGCCGAGATCCGCCGCCCGCGCCTGCTCTGGGCACCCAAGGAGTACCGGCTGCTGCGGGACTAGCGCCGCCGTCCGCCCTCCGGCCCCTCCGCGGGCCCAGCGGGCCAGGTCCCGGTCCCGTTCCGGGGGTCTTTGGCCCCGGAAGACGTGGAGTGGGAGTCACCAGAGGGAGAGATCCTGAAACCCGGCGGGCCCCTTCTGGATGCTGATGGCGCTCTGGAGGGCAGAGAGATACTGGGTGCAAAAGCCCTACCCGCTCCGTGTGTGCCCGTCGGTGGGAGTGGGAGAAGGAGCTCCTTGCCTTTGGGGAGCTCTTCACTTGAAGACAAAAATCCCTTTCCCTTACTTTAGCAGTGAGCGAGATAAAACTACAGTAGTACCTCGATCGAGGAGCCTCTAGACCTTTCACTTCGACCCTGCGGAATGCAGCTGGTGTCTCTGGAGATGTTTTAGTCCCACCTGCCCCCCCGTACCTCTTTTTTTAAATAAGGAGACTGAGGCACAAAGAGGGAACATAACTGCCCAACGACACAGAGGGTCTGAGTCACTGTGATGTCAGCGACTGGAAAGGCGTGGCTGGCTCCTTGGGTTGCCTCTGGGCAAGAGCCACAGGAAGAAACACAGGTGGCGCCCCGTCATTGGCTCTGCCCTTTTACCTCCCCTGCCTATAAACATGGTTTGTACATATCTCAGTAATATGATGATAAATTATTCCTGCGCCGTGAAACAAAGTAGCAAATGTAAGAAGCCATGTTTGCTCCTTTCGCTTGCCAGCATAATTTCACAAAGCCCTGACTGTGACAGCATATAGCTGTCAAAACAAAAACACAGCTCCCCACGTCCCTGGCTCTAGTCACTATATTCCCTAAAAACTAAGTGACTCTAGATATATCTACATATAAGGTAATGTTGGTTGGGGTTAGTGATTATGCTTCTATAAACTATAACCAGATACACTCTTGCACACAAACTTAGATATAATTTTACACATATTAAAGCTTCTCCACCTATATATAAACTCTAAACTAAAATACTACATTCAGGCCGGGCATAGTGGCTCACACTTGTAATCTCAGCACTTTGGGAGGTTGAGGCAGGCGGATTACTTGAGGTCAGGAGTTCTAGACCAGCCTGGCCAACATGACGAAACCCCGTCTCTACAAAAATACAAATATTAGCCAGGCATGGTGGCACATGCCTGTAATCCCAGCCACTCAGGAGGCTGAGGCATAAGAATCGCTTGAATCCAGGAGGTGCAGGTTGCAGTGAGCTGAGATCGCATCACTGCACTCCAGTCTGAGCAACAGAGCTCAATAAAATAAATAAAATACTACATTCAAAGCATCCGATAGAACCTCTCTAAAGAGCTGCTGCTGGGGCTGTAGGCCTTGGTCAATGGTCCTCAGAAAGACTTCTAAGTAACACTAACTTTAATTCTTTAAAAGCTTACGTTTTTTCTTTAGTTGACATTCCCAAATTGTTATTGTGACCTTTCTCCAAAATGATATTTTCTGGCCTTGGCGCTAGCAGGGCCATGTTCGGCCACAGTATCTGGGTAGGAAGTTTCCACACCCATGGCAGCTGTCCAGACTTCTGACTCCCAGTGGGGAAACACATGCTCTGAATAGGAGTGTGAAGGCATCACACCCTCCAGGGAAGGTGGTCACAGGGCCAAGGAGATAGGTAAGGTAGCTACTGAAGCCCCTGAGATTTTTCTGACAGTTGGGAAAATAGGGGCCCTGGGAGATTGGGATTTCATTCACCCTGGCTCTCTTGAATATTTTATGTAGTGTTGTCACCAACCTTGTATTTTATAAGCCTCCACTCCCAGGGAGGGCAGCAATTCTTGCTATTTACCAGGCCCAACTATCGATGGTAAGAGAAATCTGTCCTCTCAAAAGCAGTTCAAAATGTTTCCTATCTAAACTGGATTAGCAAAACCCAGAAGGCCATCTGGACTCAGGATTAGAGATGAGAATGGGCCAGGTGTATCTAAGAACAGGCGATATGGCCGGGCAAGGTGGCTCACGCCTGTAATTCAAGTACTTTGGGAAGCAGAGGCAGGCAGATCACAAGGTCAGGAGTTCGAGACCAGCCTGGCCAACATGGTGAAACCCCATCTCTACTAAGAATACAAAAAATTAGCTGGGCATGGCAGCGGGCACCTGTAATCCCATGCTGACTATCAGCTTGGGAAGATATGTGTCCTTCACCCTTACCCTGCAGCATTTACTGAGAGCCACACATACTGCCCCTAACAGTTGCTGAGCCATTTGATACCTGAGCATGAACCAGTCAGAGATGATGTGAACCAGCTCTTCTAACTCGGTATGTGTGTGGACAAGTTCCTCACCTTTGCTGGCCTCAGTTTTCTCCTATGTGAAATGTGGATGCCAGTCTCCTTCCTGCAGGGGTTGTGGTGCTCCAGAAAACATAACTTCCTCTCCCTGCCTGCCCCTTCTCCAGCAAGTTCAGAAGCTGTAGAGGATTTGCCGAAGAACAGTCATTTCCTGTTTTTTGAGACAGCATCTGTTGCCCAGGCTGGAGTGCAGTGGTGTGATCATGGCTCACTGCAGCCTCAACATCCCTGGGCTCAGATGATCCTCCCACCTCACACATGCACCACCACACCAGGCTATTTTATTTATTTATTTATTTATTTATTTATTGTAGAGGTGGGGTTTCACCATGTTGCCCAGGCTGATCTCGAACTCCTGGTCTCAAGGGATCTACTTGCTTCGGCCTCCCAAAGTGCTGGGATTCCAGGCATGAGACACTGCGCCCAGCCAGTCATTTCCTGTTTTAAAGGGGAATAAATGGCATGCTCAGGAGCTTCCAGGGTGTCAGCTGGAGGCAGCCTTGGGCTGTTGATGGAGATGTTCTTGAGGAGGGGAAGGTTCAAGGAAGTTGCAGGGCGAGCAAACCTTGGGAATGGCTCCCCTCCTAATGAGTCCAGAGGCCTAAGGAGGGGTTGTGGGGGTGGGTATAGGGACTTGGATCTGAAGCAGGAATAACAAGAGGGCTAAAGCTCCTTCTGCAGCTGCCTCCATTACTGTCAACACTGTCCTTAGCACCTAGAGGGCAGTGGCACTCACACACTCCCCAGGCAAGCAGGTGAAAATCAGACTCAGTCCCCTGAGCACCATTGCTACATGCAAAATCTTCACCTGTCCCAGCTGCCCGACCTTGCCAGGCAAGCTCAAATGCCACTCCTAGAGATTCCCAAACATCTTCAGCTCTCTTAGGGATCACTGATGATAAGGATCATGGATCCATTAGGGCTAAGGCAAATAATAGCAATAATAATATGGACATATATTGGCTCTTACAACGTGCCAGTTCTAAGCATTCGACAGGTATTGAATCATTTAATCCTCACATCCACCCACCCTGTAAGTTGGTTACTATTATTTACCTCATTTTACATACAGGGAAACCAGGCATACATTTAGTAATGAACCCAATGTCATACCACTAGCAACTTAAATTCATTGACGTGAGAACAAACAGGAAATTAAACATAGCCAGAGGATGAAGACTGACAGGAACAGAGGTTACCCATAGCTCTTATTCTCCTCATTCCATTTCTGCTCTTTCTCTGCCTGCTTTGTTCTTCTGCTTGTACCCAGCTCAACACAGTCACCACAAACTGCAGTCTACCGGGTTTTCCACTATCTCCTAACTTGTTCCTAATTCATGGAATAGGGAATCTTACTGGAGAATCAGCTCCATCCGGTGCTGGTCTGGTATATGTCTAGCAGTTGACCCGGGGGAAAAAGAAAGCCCTGATTTATAGTATTTGCCAATCAATATTCATGGTGTAAATCCCACCATGGCTGATTTCAAGCTACCAATACTCACTGAATGCAGAGCTTAGAAGTGTGCACAACTTGCACATGTGAATCAGGACAGCCATTACACACCACTGGCTGCACCTACACACTGAGTCACTGAGTCAGGTGTCCACCCCTGGCCAATCAGCTGTGGCTGCCATGGGGTCATGTGAAACAAATATGGCTGCCACAGCCCATCACTTCCTGGCAAAACAGGCTATGGGAGGTCAATTTCAGAGAAAGAGATGAGGCCCCTGAGATTACTGAAAACATGCTGGTTCTTGGCTACACCACATCCATTTCCCCTTCTGATGGTACCACACTCTGGTTTCCTATTAGGGAACCTCTTGTACTTCAGAAGGTGAAGGTGGGTGCTTCAACCTCTGCTCCAGGATTGGAGCACAGGCCCTAGTCCCAAGCCAAACAAGCACATAACATGATCCAGTTAGAACCAGGAAGACCCAGTTAGACTTTTACTGGGTGCTCTGGTTTGAATACGTACTCCCACAAAAATGTGTTGCAAACAACCCCAGTGCAATAGTGTTGGGAGTTGGAGCCTAGTGGGAGGTGTTAGGTCCTGGGGGCTCCTCCCTCATGAATGGATTAATGCTGATTATAAAAAGCCACAAGGGCTGGGTGCAGTGGCGCACACCTGTAATCCCAGTACTTTGGGAGGTTGAGGCAGGTGGATCACCTGAGGTTAGGAGTTTGAGACCAGCCTGGCCAACATGGAGAAACCCTGTCTCTACTAAAAATACAAAATTAGCTGGGTGTGGTGGTACATGCCTGTAATCCCAGCTACTCGGGAGGCTGAGGCAGGAGAATCACTTGAACCTGGGAGGCAGAGGTTTCGGTGAGCCAAGGTCGCGCCATTACACTCCAGCCTGGGCAACAAGATCGAAGCTCCGTCTCAAAAAAAAATTTTAAAAAAAACGCCACTTCGAGGCTTCGAGTTCTATTTTTCTCACTCTCACCTTTTGTTTTTTGTTTTGAGATGAAGTCTTGTTCTGTCTCCCAGTCTGGAGTGCAAAGGGTGCAATCATGGCTCACCACAGCCCTGACTTCCCGGGCTCAAGCAATTTTCTCACCTCAGCCTCCCAAGTGTCTGGGACTACAGGCACTTGCACCCCCACACCTGGCTAATTTTCTTTTTCTTTTTTTTTTCTGTAGAGATAAGGTCTTCCTGTGTTGCCCAGGCTGGTCTCAAACTCCTGGGCTCAAGTGATCCTCCTGCCTTGGCCTCCTAAAGTGAGATTACAAGCATGAGCCACCAAGCCTGGCCTCACCCTCTTTTGCTCTTCTGCCTTCTGGTATGAGATGACATGGCATGAAGGCCCTCACCAGATGCTGGCACCATGCTCCTGGACTTCCCAACCTCCAACTATGAGACTTGAATTTATCATGAGCAGAACATTATAAATTACCCAGTTTGTAAGATCCTGTTACGGCAGCATAAAACGGATGAAGACACTGAGGCTTTTGTCAGAGACAGAGGTTTGATTGCTGGAACCCTGTGGACTGTGAGACTACAGATGATTACTGAGGGCCCCCACAGGAGCCTCAGGCTGAAGCTGACTAAGAATGGAGTGGAGAGCTGGAGACACATCCTTTGAGCCCTGAAGCTGGCCTGACCACTGTCCTGTTATATAAGCCAATGCATCCTTGTTTGGATTGGACTTTCTATCACTTGCAGCCAAGTCTAGACACACAAGGACTGTGAGAACTATGGGAAATGAGTTCTCAATGATGAACTCCATGGTAGTCACTTCTGTCTTCCCCACAGTCCTTTCACAGGGCCAGCCTTGATAAATTTTTCAGGAATTACTAAATTTCCTTCCTAGGCAATCAAAACATTGACCTCCACGGGGGGAAAAAATGTATGACAGGGATATTTTGGACTCCCCCTCCAGTCACTAGAATCACTTCCACAAATCAGGCACTCGTGATGGACCCCACAGATGGGTGGGGTGCCCCTCAGGGAGCAGTGGAAGTGAGACTTGTTGGTGGAGCTAGTACATCCAAAAAGGCTCCCCAACTAGGCAATGCTGGGCCAATCTGTGTCACTGACACTACACTGCAGCATTATCCGTAGTGAAGAGCCTCTCTTGGTTTGCTACTCACTTCTTAGGGAGTTGTGAGGCAATCAACATAAAGCACTCCGTTCAGCACCTGGAGTGAGGTCAGCCCACAGTGAGAGGCCACTTCCTTCCAAGTCTGGGGGGCGGGGGAGGGGAGAGGAGCAGTGGAAAGGTGCCCCCCAGCCCCGCCCTCGCACAGAGCACGCCAAACACCACCGCCACCCGGGTGCAGGTACAGTTTATTCTTCACAACAGAGAAATACAAAGAGCAGAGGGTTTGTAATTCCTTTGTTTCTTGCCCCCTTTAGTGTTTTCCCCCAACATTAGATTTTCATTTGCTCCCCACCCCCTTTTTTAAATAGAATGCAAACTTCCTTCCTGAAGTGTCTGAGGGGCACCTGCCCTCACCTCCCTGCCTCCGAGATGCAGACTGAGAAGCCAACAGACTGTTTTTTCTTTTTTAATAAGGTAACTAGTTCTAAATATGGTGGCCTGGAGGTCCCATAGAAAAAGCAAAGGGGTGTTAACAGTATGTATAACAGCGTATTTACAGGGAGTAACATGCGGACAAAAAGCTACAATACTGAGTATCAGACGACGCAAGTCAAACAAAGGGCTGGGGGTGGGGGCAGAGGATCCCATGGGAAAAGAAACCCCAGGAAACGTTAAACTGGTAAATCAATGGCGAGTTAAGGCTTAAAAAGTGTATAAAAATAACACAGTTAATATTCAAAACGGAACTCCAGATACAGAATATATAGATGAGTTTCTGTCTAGTTTTCTTTTTTTTTCCCGGGGGGATGTGGGGGGCTTCTCCGGGCTCTGTACATGGTTCCTATATACACGGACACGCATGGCTTTCAGATTGGGGTGTGTCTGTGGGGGCTGGGGATAGGGTCTGCTCCTGGGACCCGCCTCCCCGAGGATCCCTTCCCTGCTGAGAGGCCTAGGGCCTGGGCTGGGGATTCCTACTCCACCGCAGGGAAGATAAATAACCCCTCCCTGGGCACTGCCCTCATCTGGAGGAAATTCTGGAGGGAGGTCCCAGCCCCAGGCCCACTCCCTCTCCATCCCCCTGCCCACAGTCTGGGATGGTGGGAGAGGTAGCCGAAAGGTTTCCTGGCCAGCACCGAGGTAGACTGGGATGGTCTTCAGGGCAGCAGGAGAGGGCCAGGTCTTACCCAGCCCATCCCCACCCCATTTCCCTGGGCCCGCCCACCACCCAGCCCATCACTGCACCCTTTGGTCCTGTGGATCTCCTGCCCCTCTCATTTCTGCCTCCTGAAACTGCCGCACCCCTCTGCTCAGTGATGCCCAGGGCACAACTCAAGAGATGCGAGCCTGGCGCTCAGGGGCAAAGGGCTCACTCCGGCTGCTTCCTGCCCCTCCCACCTGGGGGTCCACTTTGCAGTCCAGAAACCCAGGCCTGAGCCTTCCCTCAAGACCTGAGGCCATGGCAAGAGAAGGTCCCACACTGCCCTCTGGTTCTCTGCGTCCATCTGTCCAATTCTTTAAATTTCTCGGTCTTAGCAGCACCAACTTCCTGGCCAATAAATATCTTTTCTGTTATTTCCAAAACAAACTTAAAAAACAAACAAACAAAAAAAAGAAAAACAGTGAAGCAAGTGAAGGGTGGGGAACAAAAAGAAAACTCAACAGAGAGGTTCAAAGTGCTCTGAGATCGTCTTTGGATGCCACCAAAACAGTCCAGAATCTTGCAGTTGGCCTGGCCGCCCCCGGACTGGACCAGGCAGGGCTTCTGCGGACCAAGCTTTCTGGAAGGTTGGGAAGGTCGTGAGAGAGCTTGGTGGTTCCTGGAGGGCCCCCAGAGGGAGTCGGGGCCTGGTGCTGCCTGGGTCTGTGTCTGCCAGTGGGCCGGGTGGGGCGGCGCCTCCAGTGGGCTCAGATGAGAGAGATTCGCACCGGGATGCCGGGGGACTCCGTCCTCTGGGGTGAGTGATGGCTCACCAGGTGCTCCACCACCGTGTGTTTGGACATGTGCTTCATCAGGTAGGTCTCCTGTGGGCAGGGGTGAGATTCAGAATAGGGAACCACCGGCAAGGGAGGGAGAAGAGGCTGCAGTTCCCACCAGCAACCACTGGAGGGCTCTTGGTAGACAGTCCAGAGAGTGGAGGACAGCCACAGCTTCGCAGAGTCAGATGCGCCTAGGGCATTGGTTCTAGAGACACTGCACTGCTGCCTGGGGTAAGTGCTGGCTGGAGAGCTCGCCCCTCAGCAGCGCCCACCTATGGCTCCCCAGGGCCAGGCCCTCAGCCCCATGCCACCTGGCTAAGAGGTTAAGATGACAGAATCTGCAGGACAGGAAAAAGGGCTCCAAACGGGTGAGTGGGAGCCCCTGCTTGGCTAGCTGATCCACTCAGTCCCTGCCTCCATCCAAGACTCAAGTTTTCCGTAACCTTCTACAACCAGCTGGCTGTAGCTGGGCATACTGGCTGAACTTCAGCCCTGTCTGCCAGGTGGAGCACAGTTCCTGCATCTGACTGTTGATCCCAGTGACAGGGATGCAGTAGGCTTGGGTCTGAGCCTAGCTCTGCCAGTTTTTTTAATGGTGAGAACTTGGACAAGTCCTCTTGTCTCTCTGAGCCTCAGTTTCCTCCTCTGTAAGCAGGCTTGGGGGAGGAACAACCTCAACAGGTTGCTGTGGTCACAGAGATCAAGCCCTTAGCATGGAGTGAGGGTTGAAGGGTCCACTCCTGCCCCAGTCTCTACATTTCCTTTCCTCCCTTTTACTTTCTTTTTTGAAGGTCTCACTGTCGCTCGGGTTGGAATGCTGTGGCACAATCACAGCTCACTGCAGCCTCAACCTCCTGGGTTCAAGCAGTCCTCCCACCTCAGCCCTCCAAGTAGCTGGGACTACAGGTCGGTACTATCATGTCCTCCACTGGCACTGCTGGATCTGACCCGAGGCACTAGGACTGGGTAGGTGAGGCTGTGACCCAGGGCTCACTGCAGGCCCAGAAGCCCTCACACTAAGCCACATCCTTCCAATGGCCTTTACCAGGAGCAGAAGTGGTACTCACACCTGCCACTCCTTGACTTCAGACCTCAATAAGCTCAGAGCCCAGCAGAGGAAGCCCTCAAATGTGGCAGTGACATGCTATTCAATACCAGAGGGAAGCAACCCACAAATTTCTATCTAGGAAACTATTCTTCAGTGAATAAATAGCAAAGAAAAAAACTGGGGGTGAGGGGATCTAGAGATTAAAAGATATAGTGACCCACTATGACGTAGGAATCTTATTTGGATCTTGATCTCAAAAGAATAATGTAGGCCGGGTGCAGTGCTTCATGCCTATAATCCCAGCACTTTGGGAGGCCGAGGCGGGCAGACTGTCTGAGGTCAGGAGTTCAAGACCAGCCTGGCTAACATGGTGAAACCCTGTCTCTACTAAAAATACAAAAACATTAGCCAGGCATGGTGGCGTGTGCCTGTATTCCTAGCTACTCAGGAGGCTGAGGCACGAGAATCGCTTGAACTTGGGCGGTGGATATTTCAGTGAGCTGAGTCTGTGCCACTGGGTGACAGAGGGAGACTCTGTTTCAATAAAAATAAAAAAGAATGTAGATACACAAAATCATGGCATTCATGAGAAAAATGGGACTGTCAATGCCAAATAGGTATTTGATGATAAGGACTTCGGTTAATTACTTTTAGGTATTCCAAAGGTATTGTGGATATGCTCAAAAAAGGAGTCTTTATCGTTAGAGACAAGTGAAATTTTTAGAAATAGTATGATGTCTGGATTCTACTTCAAAAAACAGGAGTATGGATGAGGCAGGATTGGTTGATGGTGTAGGAGGAGGTTACGGAAAACTTGAGCCTTGGAGAGGGGCAGGGATTGACTGGAGATCAGCTAGCCAAGCAGGGCTCCCACTCACCCCTTTGGAACTTTTCTCTGCAGGTTCTGTCCTCGTAGCCTCTTGACCCTCCTCTCCTTTGGACTCCAGGGAAGAATACATGTTACAGACTCAGCACTTAGCAAGTCACAGCCCTTCCCGCACCTGACAAATACCGCCGACAACCTCACCTATGATCCATGAACCCCCTCCAGCCAGAGTGACCTTGCAAAATACCTTCCCTGCCAGGCACTGTGGCACACACCTGTAGTCCCAGCTACTCTGGAGGTTGAAGCAGGAGGAACCCTTGAGCCCAGGATTTTGATTCCACCCTGGGCAACATAGCAAGGTCCCGTCTCTAAAATACAGAAAAACAAAACAAAACAAAAAAAACCCTCCCTGACAATCCCCTCCCTGTGGCTTCCCATTCCACCTGAAAAAATATCCATATTTTCCTAACAGAGCCCCAAGGCCCCAAATGACCTAAGTTCCTTTGAGCTCTTGTAACATGCCAAGTTTGTTCCACCTCATGGGGTCTGCACTCAGTGTTCCCTGCATGGAAGCTTCTTTCCCCTCGTTCTCTTCCTCATCCAATTACCCTTCAAGGCTTCATCTAAGTGGTGCTCCCCTAGGTGGTCAATCTGGACCCATCCCCCTTCCCAGCTCCATTCTGTCCTCCCTGCTGTCTTTCAAAACATACTTTTCTTTTATCACAGTGGTTCTCAATTGAGGCAATTTTGCCCTCTAGGGACAAAGAGCCAGGATGAGAACCCAGGAGTGGCAGGGACAGAAGGAGCTCCCAGGGAGGACACAGAGGGGCTGAGCAAGGGCCACGCTGTGCCCCAGAATGCAGGACTCCGGAATGCAGGACAGCATGGCCCTGCAGCTCAGCCCCTCTGTGTCCTCCCTGGAGACATTTTTGGCTGTCACCACTTGAGAAGGGGTTGCTCCTGGCATCTAGTGAGTGGAGGCCTGGAATGCTGCTCAGAACCGTGCCACACACAGGCCAGCGCCCACAATGGAAAGGTCCTGCCCAAATGTCCACCTGGACTAGGGCCGAGATGCTGTGCTTTACAGCAGTTACACAATTTGCCAAACAGTTACATGTGTATTTGTTTAAAACTTGTCTCCAACAGTAGTTCTTAACTTCCCTGGGGGGCAAAAAAACCATAGATCTGTCTGGCTCATCTGATGCCCAAGTGCCAGGCAGAAGTGTTTAGTAAACACTGAGTGAACAAATAATGGTACTAGCTCAGGTTGATTGGGCGCCACTCTGCCAGCCAACAGCCCTGTGAGTTCATCCATTTGACAGATAAGGAAACTGAGGCTCAGTGACCTCTATGTTGGGGATACAGGGTCTGTTAACTAGAATGTTAGATCAAACAGAAGCCCACACTCAAGCGACTTGCCTGGGGGGTGAATGCTGTTTCTGGGTGCCAAAAGGCCCTCGTTTGGGGAAATTCCCACCCAGGGATGGGGACTGAATGCTATGAGCTTTCTGAGGTGCCCAGGCCTTTCCTGAGATGAGGGGGACTCTGGGCCATGTCACTATGCCACCTTGTGGCCATGATGGGGATTGTAACTTCCTCTAAAGAGCAGGTGAAAAGCTGCCGTGAGTACTCCAGAGCCTCGAAGACCCAGGCTAACGGTGAGCAGGAGGCTAGAGGCTCGGCCTGTGGTGGCTGAGCCAGAAGTCGGAAGCAAAAGTCCTGGCTCTGCCTTTCCCTGTGATCTCAGGGAGTCACTTCCCCTCTCTAGGCCTCAGTTTCTTTGGAAAATGGGAAGAGTCCGCACAGATCTGAAGAGGGGGAGGCAGCTGAGGCCTGGAAGGGGAAGCGGCTCCACCAGGGCAGGGCACAGGCCGAACGACTGGCACTCACCGAGGTGTAGGCCCGCCCACACATGCTGCAGCAGTAGGCCTTGGCGTGCTTGATGGCGTGGGCCGAGAGGTGGATCTGCAGGGAGGCGGAGTCCGAGTAGGCCCGGTAGCAGTTGGGACACTTGTAGGGCTTGTCCTTGTTGTGCTGGCGCTGGTGAGACTGTGGGGCACAGCAGGGGGTCAGGAGAGGAACAGGGGTTCCCCCACCCCACCCCCTTCCCACACTCCCTTGCAGGGGTGGGGGAGGCAGCGCAGCACCTGGGGGTGGGAGGCAGGCGGGCACTCACCTGCAGGTTGGAGAGCTGAGTGAAAGCCTTCTCGCAGCCAGGATGTGGGCACTTGTAGGGTCTGTCGCCTGTGTGGATTCTGCAATGGGCAGCCCAATGAGGTGGAGGTCTCTGACACATACCCCAAGACTGCTTCAGTCCCCAAGTCCTTACTCTAGCCCCTAAGCCTCTCGGTCCCTATCACAGAAACTCAGTGCAGGCCTGGTCCTCTCTTTCAAAACCCCACACTGCAGGCTGCAGACCACACATTGCAAAGAATGCAGATGCACGGCTTTGTTGGGACCGTCCCTGCCCACCCAGCCTCCTTCCCTAAGAAGGAGACATCTCTCTCCAATTAGCCCCAGACACTTATTTCCTGTCCCTGTGCCACGTCAGGCACATGTTCATGACAGCTACGTGGTCACCCCAGTAAATGAGAGAATACGAAACAGCAGGGCCCTTGCTCAGCCCCTCTGTGTCCTCCCTGGGAGCTCCTCCTGTCCCTGCCACTCATGGATTCTCATCCTGGCTATTTACTAGCTGGGTGGCCTTGGAGAAAACACTGTGCATCAGTTTCCTCATCTGCAAAATGGGCATAAAAATACAGCCCCTACCTCATAGGGCTTTGTGAAGATAACATTAGATAATGCATGTGAAGGGCTTAGCCTAGTGTTGGTACAAAGTCAGCACTGAATTAACGTTCGCCAGTTAGTGTTACTCATTCATCCACATTCATTACATTGGGTACCCATGCCCCAGGCACTGTGCTAGGTACTTGCAATATATCATAAACAAAACAGACAAAAGCCACTGCCTGGAGGAAACAAGCAACAAGCATGAAATTAAAAACGAAATCACATGTAGAAGGTAGTGAGTGCTGTGGGAAAAACAGAACAAGATGAGGGTGACCAGGAGTGCCAGAAGGAGGGGTGCAGTTTTAAACGGGGGTAGGGCTTCATGGGGAAGGTGACACTGTGGCAATGATTTGAGGTCTGACGACCCTGTACCTGCCCAACAGCCCAGCTGTGGACTGAGCGAGGATGTCCACAAATGGAGCTCAGCAGCCTGGCATGCACTAATAGTAGCCTTCCCTGCTTTTCACACTCATGCCTTTGCACCATCTCCCTGGGCGTGTCTTGAAGCATCTGTTCAGGCAAATCTCTGTGCCAAGCAGGTGGGCAATGTCAGCTGGGCCTGAACCTTGTTTGCCTAATTTGTTGAGGAGCAAAAGTAGAGGGGAATATCCAGATTTGACCAAAAGGGTGTCCACTCCTTCCTTCCAAGGCTCCAGCCCCTCTCACTGACTGGGTTTGCCATCAGCCCACCAATGAACTCATCAAAGAAACTAAGGCCCCTATGGCCAGGCCTAGTGCGGGACTTACGGACACAGGGTTGAGTAAGAAACATTCCCTGCCACCAATAAGCCCATTGGCTGCCATTATAAACATTGACAAAGCCAAAATTCCTTAGATGTAATTCAAGGCCTTCACCAGGTGGTCCAGTGTCCCCTCCCTGCTTGTACACACCCTACACCCTGGTCAGAGACCGATTCTTCCCTGCCAGCCACGTCTGATGAGTCTTCCCATACCTCTGCTATGTCTGCATCCTCAGCAGTAGGACCTCCCCAGCTCCTCTGCCCAGTAAATGTCAGCTAATCCTTCCAGATTCATCAGTGAGTGGGACTCTGCGGAATCTCCCAAGCGTGCTGCTCCTCACCCCACAGGCTTTCCGAGCACACTCCTCACCACAGAGTTAACCCCACTGGACCCTCGAGGCCGCCCACCCTTCTGTCTCCCCTGCTAGATGGGGAATCCTGAGGGCACGGATGGGTCCCAGTCTCAGGATCAAGGCCCGGGGTATGGACTTCCACAGTAGCTGTGCCAAGAGAAGCTGGGCGGATCCAGTTCTGATCATCCCTGTTCTATCTGCACATTTCTGGGTGTCACATTTCAGGATCCCATCCCAGGCTGCTGCCCATCTCTACAATGGAAGGACCTTAAGAGTCATCTGGACCAACTCCGCCTGAGGCCAGCATCCTCTTCACTTCATCCCGTCCTCATTCCCTCTAGGGCTGGGGAATTCGTTTAGTTAAGCCCCCTGTCACCTAACGCCTAAGGATCCCCAGGACTCACACTCCTGTTTTAAACCCCACAGCCCCTTCTCCCCTGCCCTGAAACCCAGTCACAGTGGCCTTGCAGTAGCTCCTCTGGCACTGATCCCTTCATCACAGCAGCCTGCCCTAATCTGGGGACTTCATCAGAGCAGCCTGCCCTGACCTGGGGACCAGGTCAGACTCCCCACAGCCCACCTCTCAGGCAACAAAGACACTGGCTTCCCGGAAGTCTCTGTACTTATTTTGTCCGTGTCTGGTCACTCTGTTCCTTCAGAGGAACTCCCCTGAGCTCATCCCCCACCATCCCCCCAGTGTCTTGCATGGGCTCAGCATGGAGGGGATTCCATAAATAGACACAGACTGAATGAAGGAAAGCAAGTTCTTTCTCTCTGAAGTCAATCATTGACAAGAGAAATATGTTCCACATAATCAGCGACTTCCATGCCCCGGGGTATTTCATAGGGTTTGCTGACTGACCGAAAGACAGTGCTCCAGCAGGTTCAGGTCATTCCTCAGGAACCAGCCAAGCCCTCCTGGCCAGCAAGCTACCCACTAGCCTCCACCCACGCAAGTGCAGCGACCGCGTGGCCTCCCCCTAGACTCCCAGCCTCAGCCTCTCCCTACCTGGCCTTGGCATGGCCGAAGTTGCAGGGCTTTGACCTTGTCACGGCCCAGTCTGGCAGCTTCCACGATCCCCATCTTTTTCCATGACAGAGTCCATATTCCGCTTCCCCAGCTTGCAAGGTCCTTCACATTCTGGCCTTGGTTTCTAAGGCCTCCTCCTCTGCCACTGCACTCCCCAGAGGGGCATCTTACCAATCTCCCCCAACACACATGCAGATACAGCCCGCAGCAGGCCTGGAGCCTTTGCTCATGACTGGGGAGGGCTGTGGACCCCTCCATACTCAACCCAGATGATCCTCCCCAGCCTCCACCTCCTACTTCCCTCTCTCAAGGAAGTTTCCGCATCTGCCAGCCTCCCAGATCACAGTGGCAGGGGCCTGCCTCTGCCCGCTCCCATGCCCTATGCATGGCACCCGCATGGGGCTGGCTCAGAAAAAGCTTCAGGGAGCAACTGCTGGATGAAGGAAGGACCAGGCTGCCTGTTCTCTCAGCCACAAAGCTCTTATCTTCAGTCCCTGAACTTCAAGTCAAGCCTGAGCCCTCAGTTCTAACATGGGAATCCTCTCTTTGTAGGTCATTTTCCCACTGGGGGGCACCCAGCCCCAGCTCCGGCATCTGTGGAGAAGTCCACCCTGACTCTAAGTGGTCACTCTTCTTCTTCTGACTCTAAGTCTCACTCTGTTGCTGAGGCTGGAGCGCAGTGGCATCATCTCAGCTCACAGCAACCTCTGAGGCCTCCCTGGTTCAAGCGATTATCCTGCCTCAGCCTCCCAAGTACCTGGGGACTACAGGCCCGCACCACCATGCCTGGCTAATTTTTTTGTATTTTTAGTAGACCACCATGGTTCGAGACCATGTTGGCCAGGCTGGTCTCGAATTCCTGACCTCCAGTGATCCTCCCACCTCAGCCTCCCAAAGTGCTGGGATTATAGGCATGAGACGCTGCTCCCAGCCGGTGGTCCCTCTTCTTTAGGCAGCACAAGGAAGCTGAGCTGAAGCTAGTGGCCCTGGACTACCCCCCCAACCCCCACTATCCCAGTCCCACCCAGGGGCTCCAAAGACTTGGTCTGCTTTCTTTCCTGGCACTGCCATCCCCATGTGCTTCTTCTGCAGCCTGACGCCCCAGCCCCTTCCTTCCTCCTGAACTGGGCTGCTCCTTGATGCACTGCCCTCGAATCTTGCTTCTGCCTGCCACCTCTTAGCTGTGTGACCTTGGGCAGGTGACTGCCTCCCTTAGCCTCAGTTTCCCCCTCTCTAAAATGGGGATAATAATAAAGGCTGTAAGAATTTAAAGGGTGTTCATAAAATATTTTTACAGTGTTAGTTTTTAATACATTAATTTCTATTTAAGTTAAGCAACTTATGAAGACAAAGGAAATGTGTTCAATGTTTCAATAAAATTATTAAGGATTCATGAATTATCACTTTCATTCCTCAGCCATGAGATGGCTTTGGGCATGTTTTGTTTTATAACTAAAACAATGGTCACAGATATATGAAAGTTAAATATTCCTTGAGAGGATTCCCCCCTGCAGCATTTTTCAAATTCATTACGAAGAAATAATAAATTCATACTGTACAGGGATTTAATGGACACCTTGTATACTAAAACACCTTAAGCAGGACCTGGCACACAGATATTCTCTGACAATGAATAGTTGTCGTCATTATTAGCATTATTACCAGACTTGAAAAAAATAAAATGACACTTTCCCCTGCTGCAATGATCATTAGGCAGGTATAAAACATCACCCAGCCAGGAAAAGAAAAACAAAAGCAAAAACACTCTGCACCCTGGATAAACAGACAAATCCAAAGTCACTCTGTCTAGCCCTAGTTCCACAAATAGATAAAACTTTCAGCCATTTCCTGTAACTTACTAACTTCCTCCTGAAACAATGGTTTTTGTTTGTTTGTTTGTTTAGATAGGGTCTTCCCCTGTCACCCAGGCTGCAGTGCAGTGGCACAATCTCAGCTCACTGCAGCCTCTCTCTCCTGGGTTCAAACAATGCTCCCACCTCAGCCTCGGGAGTGGCTGGAACTACAACACATGCTAACACACTCAGCTCATTTTTTAATTTTTTGTAGAGATTGGGGTCTCACCATGTTGCCCAGGTCAGTCTCAGGCTCCTGGCCTCAAGCTCAAAACAATGTTACCCCTGACTCCTGCACTGCGACATCTGCAGGTACGGACAACCCTCATACATACGCTAACTGCATGAGACAATGCTGGTTTTCTACCATGAACAGACTAACAGAAAATGTTCTCTTTTCTCTATAAATCCATGTGGTATTTATTATGTAGAGGCTGATCCTTCTGAAGCCTGGACTTGTGCAACACTCTGCAAGTCCCCCACTTGGCTTGCGCCTTCCTTTCGCGCTGCGGGCCCACTCAACTGCCTCACTCCAACCACGCTCCCAGGCACATCCTTCTCAACTCCTAGGGCGGATCTTGCTCGCCCTCTTGCTAACTCTACAGCTCTACTGCTTGACCTGGGGCTGGCTCTGTTTCGGACGTGACCTTCTCTTATGCCCTTCACTGAGTGGCTCTATCACTGGGAAGATGGATTTGATTATATGATCTGAGGTCAGCTTCTCCACCAAGGGACAAACAAATGGGAAAGGGCCTCTGTCAAACAGCAGAGGACAAGGAATCTGGAATCCGGTTGCTTCTTCAGCTTTGGAATTTTTTGTTTGTTTGTCTAAAGAATCCTGGGAGTTCTGGGCATTTGGGACACTTGCCTCTTTGCCTCTGAGTTAGGACACATCAGCTTAATTATATGTGCCAGTAGCTAGTGACTTGTAAGTCGTCTTCCAAATGTTGATAGAATTCTTTTTTGTTTGGTTGGTTTCCTGCCATTATGAACTCAAATTACTCCAAAGGAGAGAGAGAGAGAGAGAGAGAGACGGGAAAAAAAAAAAATATTGTGCCCTCAGGAATGGAGAATAATCCCTGGGTCAAAGAATATTCTAGCAAAATACTCTCCTTCAAAGGCCTGTTAATTTTTTGTTGCTTTTTATTTTTTATTTTTTTTTTGGTCATGTTCTTAATATTTTTAAACAAAGTCTACTTCTTAAACGAAAAAACCCAGAATTCTTCATCATTATTATCACTCGCGCCTGTGTTTATTAGTGTGCCCATTCCATCAGCTTTGTGCTGTTGCCTTTCTCAGAACCAGGCCCCTAGGTCCCTGATTCAGAAGGATAAAACTGTCCAGGTGCAAATGCAAATGCTCTTGGAGTTGCTGGGTAACACCAAAGATTTGCTTCCTTGCTTTATAAAAGGAAGGATGCTTACAATGATTGGGTTTTGTAGTTTCCTTTTGTTTTTTGTTTGTTTTTTAAGACAAAGCCTTGCTCTGTCATCCAGGTTGGAGTACAGTGGTAAGATATCAGCTCACTGCAACCTCCCCCTCCCAGATACAAGTGATTCCCCTGCTTCAGTCTCCCAAGTAGCTGGAATTAGAGGCACCCCCCACCACACCTGGCTAATTTTTGTATTTTTAGTAGAGATGGGGTTTCACCATGTTGACCAGGCTGGTCTTAAAACTCCTGACCTCAAGTGATCCACCCACCTCGGCCTCCCAAAGTTCTGGGATTACAGGCGTGAGCCACAGTGCCCGGCCTATGTATTCTTCATATTTATAATAGCCAAACGCTAGAGTGACAGCTGCCCTATAAAGCTGGTAGCATAAGAAAGTTGGGAAATAAAAAGAGAAACTCAACCTCCCTGGGTTAATTTTATGCATATATAAACATATAATACATATAATGCATAATATGTTCTTGTGCACTTTCTAAGATGGACCAAAAAAACCTATTTTAATGCACAGAGGCTGGCATAATAAGTATCAACAAAGACATTTCCTTAAAAACATTTTGTCTCTAGATTTAAAATACCCTTAACAATTAGTTAACGCTTCATGGGATTAAAAGACCCTGAAGATGGTCCAATGCGGTTGCTGTCTGTAACATGTTTTTCTTGTTGTTGAGATGGAGTCTTGCTCTGTCACCCAGGCTGGAGTGAAGTGGCACAATCTTGGCTCACTGTAACCTCCAACTCCCAGGTTCGAGTGATTCTCCTGCCTCAGCCTCCCGAGTAGATGGGATTACAGGTGCCCACCACACTTGGCTAATTTTTGTATTTTTAATAGAAACAGGGTTTTACCATGTTGACCAGACTGGTCTCAAACTCCTAACCTCAAGTGATCTATCCACCTCAGCCTCCCAGAGTTTTGGGATTATAGGTGTGAGCCACCACGCCAGCCTAACATGTTTTTAGTCTGAAAAATTGATCATGCATTATATCTTAATAGAGTACTCCACTGTCTTCCATTGTGATACTGTTATAATTAATTAACCAGAATCATTTAGTCTAATAAACAGGTCTGATTTTTACCCTTATACTTGCTTGCCGGCCTTTGCTTCAAGCTAGGATAGACAAATGCACACAGGCTGCCAAGCTAACATCCTCTTCATGACCAGATGCTGCCAGAGGCCAAGGTGGGCTCCAAGAGTCCTTGGTCCAGAAGGAGATAACTTTGAGAGCGGGCTAACTAACCCAGGATCAGAGGAACAGGAATCACTCCCTAGGACTGGATGAAACTGATTTCATTGTTAATGTTCTAATTTTCTAAAGGTCTTCCTTTTTTCTTTAATCTGTCTCTAATTCTCAATTTAGGAGGCTGTATTCAATAAACTGGAATAAAATATTCCTAAAATGGTGTCTTCTTCCAGCTAACTCTTCAGAATTCTGGGGGTGAGGGTGGGAGGGGCACTATAAAAACCTCCTAATATAGATATGAAATAATAAATTATCAAGAAAATGTTGAAATAATCATTCTATGGAAAACAACGTATGTAATTGGCCTTATCTACAAAACTACTTGGAATAATTGCTAAAAACTCTTCAAAGTACCGCTGCTGAGACCCTCTTCTTTTACAGTCATTAGTTCTGTAAACAGGATCTGTAAGAATCTGTCCTCCTTCTTAACAGGATATAATTAGGTAAATCAAATTTATAACCATGGCTGTGCCAGAAATGTCACATTTAAAGATGAATTTCACGTAATTAGGCATGACAAGTCTGAGAGTGAGAAACAAGGACTGCACTTCAAAAGTGGGAATGAGGCCTCCGCGGTCCTCCAGGAAACTGGACCGGACCTGCGCTACAGCTTGTGGAATTCCAGCCCTTTAAGGTTATAAAAAGACATCAATCTCTGCTTGCCCAGGAACACTGACAAACGAAGACTCTCAAAAAAAAAGGGTACCCCCCCCATGTTACACATCATATAGGCACAATCTAGCAGAGGTGAATTGGATGGTTCTAGGTTCCTGATCTCTAATATAAAATTTGTTTCACATATACACACACAGTTCTGGCCTGGAGGCTTTATAAAGTCTCCTAACAGAGTTCTCTCTCAAGTTTTTCTGTCACATGCTCTAATTTTAAGAACCATACAACCGGGAGGACTTTATCAATCAACACCTTATTACATACATTTCTGTACATAAACCTGGCCACGTGTTTTAAAAATCAAAGTAACAAAATCAGAAAACTGCTGAAACAAACTTATACGGTCAGATTTGTGCTTTGGGAGGCATGGCAACGAGAAAACAGACTGACACCTGGCCCTGCTGCCATTCTGCCATTTTATTCTTTTCTTTTTTCTTTTGAGTCAGGGTCTCACTGTCACACAGGCTGGAGTGCAGTGGCGCAATCTCAGCTCACTGTAGCCTCGACCTCCTGGGTTCAAGCAATCCTCCCACCTCAGCCTCCCGAGTACCCAGGATTACAGGCCACCTGTAATGTAATGGTGGCTACAGCCACCATTACTCCCAGCTAGTTTTTGTATTTTTTGTAGAGATGGGGTTTTGCCATGTTGCTGGTCTGGAACTCCTGAGCTCAAGTGATTAACCTGCCTCAGCCTCACAAAGTGCTTGGATTACACGCACGAGCCACCGAGCCCGGTCTGCCATTTGATTCTTACTATCATACCCATACATTGTGTCCCAAAAATAGACAAGGTAAAACATTTTGCACCCAGGGATAAAGGATTCAAAGACAATGAAGATAAATGAATAAATGATAAAAAGCATAAAAAGCAAATAACAAATACAGCCCTTCTCAAGGTGGCACACAGCTGTAATCCAGCTACTTGGGAAGCTGAGGAGGTGGAGGTTGCAGAGATCCAAGATCATGATACTGCACTCCAGCCTGGGCAATAGAGTGAAACTTCATCTCAAAAAAAAAAAAAAAAAAAAAAAGCCATTCTAAATAGTACTAGTCTGAAAAACAGAGAAAACCTGGTGAGTTCTGTAAATTACAAACTCCACAGCAAAAACCAATTTTATCCCTGACTTTTCCAATGCTGATATTGGCAAACACGTGACAATGCTCACACAGATGATAGTCGTCATGTGAGAAAACTCTGCTGCTTCCCCTCTGAACAGATGAACTGAAATCTTGGTAATCTTTGACTTGTTTTTTAAAATACCAATGGTATTTTTATTTGGTGAGCCAGTCTTTCTGATGTCTACACCCTCCTGCACAATTTTTCTTCTTTTTCTTTTTTTTTAAAACAGAGTTTCTCTCTTGTTGCCCAGGCTAGAGTGCAATCTCGGCTCACTGCAACCTCCACTCTCAGGTTCGAGCGATTCTCCTGACTCAGCCTCCCAAGTAGCTGGGATTACAGATGCCCACCACCACGCCCAGCTAATTTTTTTTTAATTAATTTATTTTTTAGACGGAGTCTTGCTCTGTCACCAGGCTGGAGTGCAGTGATGGGAGCCCAGCTCACTGCAGCCTCTGCTCACTGCTACCTCTGACTCCCTGGTTCTAGTGATTCTCCTACCTCAGACTCCTGAGTAGCTGGGATTACAGGCATGCACCACCATGCCCAGCTAATTTTTGTATTTTTAGTAGAGACAGGGTTTCACCATGTTGGCCAGGATGGTCTCCATCTCCTGACCTCATGACCCACCCATCTCGGCCTCCCAAAGTGCTGGGATTACAGGCGTGAGCCACCAAGCCCAGCCTAATTTTTGTATTTTTAATAGAGATGGGGTTTTGCCATGTTGGCCCAGCTGGTTTCGAACTTCTGACTTCAGGTGATCCACCCACCTAGGCCTCCCAAAGTGCTGGGATTAAAGGCATGAGCCACTGTGCTCAGCCACTAGCTTTTCTTAAAGCATTTATAGCTTTGAATCTCCCTTTCACACACTCAACTAGATTGTATGCCCCATGAAGGCAGTGATTTTTGTCTGTTTTGTTCCTGGCTGTATCCTCAACACCTAGAATAGTGTCTGGCATAGAGTAAAAGTTTCTGTTAATATGTGTTAAATAGATGAATCATATGCTCTGTAAAAACCATTTATATTTATTCCAAAATATTTAATAATTGCTTATTATGTGCTACAAACTGGGGATGTGGAAATAGAGGAGACCGAGCTCTTGCCTTCAAGAACTCCCAGCAGATTGAGTGAGGTGGGCAGGTAAACAGACGTGGGTGTGACACCTACCACGGCTGTGATGGACATGCACAGGGCCTTCTGGAGACACAGAGGTCAGGCCTCTTACCCAGCTAGAGTAATCAGGGAGGGCATCCTGGAGGAAGCTAGACTGAGAGAGGACAAGGGGATGGCCAGAGAAACAGGAAAAGGCAGGAGGGTGTCTCTGGTAAAGGACACGGCACGTACAAAGACATAGAGATGAGAAACAGTGGGGGCAGGGTGCAGTAACAAGAGCTGAGGCCAGTGAGGTCCGCAAGGCCCAAGACCCCAAGGGCAACAGGCACCTGGAGAAGGTCCTTGCCCCTCCTTGCACTGGCTCCATGTGCCAGGCCACAGGTGCTGAGCTGAGTTGGGCTGCAGCAGGGCAGCAGCAAGCAGGCCACTCACCTGGTGTGCTGCTGGAGGTGGGAGAGCTGCCGGAAGGACTTATCACAGTAGGAGCAGTGGTAGGGCTTAACACCCAGGTGGATACGCAGGTGCTGGGCCAGGTAGGAGGCGTTGGCAAAGGACTTGGAGCAGTGTGGGCACTTGTGGGGCTTGGCCTCTGTGTGCGACTTGGAGTGGATCTGCATCTCCGACTTGGTGAAAAAGGTCAGCGGGCATACCTTACACCTGCGAGGCAAGAGGCAGGTTCACACCTGGGAAGATCCCCCAGTCCATCCATCTCAGGGAGGCCTTCTACATCAGAGAGACCTTACACCTCGGACAGGTCTTTCCTATGAGGAGCCCAAGAAGCACAGGCCCACCTGGGAAAGACAGGGGACAGTCTCCCAGCGTGGGCACCCTTAAATCTGGAGGAGGAAGCTCTCACCTGGGGGAACATTTACAAAACCTAGGGCACAGGGTTACACCTCATAGGGAAGACAGGCCTGATTCTGGTGAGGGTTTTCCCGGGGCCACATCCCATGGTTCAGGGCCTCCCCTGATTCAGGTGCTAACGGGTGAAGTAGTTCTCAGCTCCCATGGTTCAGGCGCTAAGGGGTGAAGTAGTTCTCAACCAGGCTGCACAATAGAATCACCTGGGGAGCTTCCAAGAACTACCAATACCTGCCCCACCCCCCATGCCCTCCACATTCAACAAATTAACTCAGAATTCCTGGAGGTAAAGCCCTGGCATCCACATTTTCTGAAAGCTCTTCAGGTGAATCTTTTTTTTTTTTCTTTCTTTCTTGAGACAGAGTTTTACTCTGTCACTCAGGCTGGAGTGCAGAGGCCCAATCTTGGCTCACTGCAGCCTCTGCCTCCCAAGTTGAAGTGATTCTCCTGCCTCAGCCTCCTGAATAGCTGGGATTACAGAGGTGAACCACCACACCCGGCTAACTTTTGTTTTTTTTGTAGAGACAAGGTTTCACCATGCTGGCCAAGCTGCTCTCAAACTCCTGACTGCAGGTGATCCACCCACCCTGGCCTCCCAAAGTGCTGAGATTACAGGCAGAAGCCACAGTGTACGGCCAAGAGACAGGTGATTCAAAGGTGGGGGGTTTGACAGGGCTGACACAACACTGCTTAAAGGGAGGAGGAAACTGACTCTCACAATCCGAGGCTGTGGGGGTGGCTGCCAGCCACAGGCCACACCTAAGGGGCCAAGGCTCTATTCTCTCCAGGAGCCCTCCCTGTACCTGGACTTTGGACGTGGGCGGGACTGTCCACAAGGCCCCATCCCTCTGGACACTGGCCTTCCCCCTACCCCACTCGGCCCAAGGTGTCCTGTTTCAGCCCCGCTGCCGGGCTCCTGGGGCAGCCCTGGCTCAAGCCCCAGCCCCAAGCCCACTTGGACCCCATCCCGCCTGAAACCCCCACCTGTACGTCTTGCCCTCCTTGGCAGTCTCGCCCGAGGCCAGGATGGGGTAGGGGACTACTAGGACAGGTGGACCCCCCGGGTTCTCTGCCTTGATCTTTTTGCGGCCGCGTTCGGACTTGGGGGGGGCCAAGCAGGCCATGGCCCTGGATTGTCTTGATGGAGTCCAGGAGAGGGGGGCTGGTGATCCCTGAGATGAGGGTGGGGGACGAGGCGATGAGGCGGCTCTGGCTGGTGGTGGTGGGTGTGGACGGGGTGCTGGTACCCGTGCCCGTGCCCGCGCTCGACTCAGAAGTGCTCACAGCCGGGGTCCGGGTGGACAGCCCCAGACCTGCAAAGACATGTGGGTGGGGGCACGGGTGAGGGGAGCTGCAGAGGCCAGCTCGGCCCGGCCAGCCCACCCAGCTATGTGATTTTGGCAGGCGAGCATCCGCTTAATGAACATTCATAAGTTACTAGGCAGGGGCAACTAAATGAGAGCTTGTACATGTGTAAGATGCCTTAGACACCTTAAGATTAACTTGAGTTAGATCGGCCCTTTGGAAAAATTCAAACCATAGAAAAAGACCAAGGCACAAAGAAGTTCACTACTGTCTTATTTATAGCAGCAAAATTTTAGAGGCAACTGAAATATGCAACATTAGGAACGGGTTCGGTAAACAGCGATCGATTGCCTCTACTGAACTGCCCATTAAAAAGAAGGTTATGTTTGTTGAAGCAAACTACATATGTATGCACAGAAAAAATGAGAGGATGTGCCAAAATGTGATGTGGATGGTATATTAGGAGTAATAAAAACAATAAAAAAAGCTTAACTGTACTTTGATTCTTTGACAATGAGCTTTTAAAAAACTTTTGTAATAAAAGTTATTCTTTTAAAAATGAGGAGACTAGAAACATTTACATTATCAGCTGAAACAGACAGATGAAAATGGTATCTATTGTGTGGCTCTGTTTTTTTTTTTAAAAAAAAAAAGAAAAAACTAAAGACCTGTGCATTGAAAAAGATAATGTCAAGTCAGCAGGAGAATGTTTTGTATCATACACTGGCGGTGGGAGTGTGCATTTGCAAAGCCTTAATGGAAGGTAGTCAGGCAACAGCCATTAAAATTTTAAACATGGCCAAGTATGGTGGCTCACACTTGTAATCACAGCACTTTGGGAGGCCGAGGTAGGAGGATCGCTGGAGCTCAGGAGTTGAAGACCAGCCTGGGCAACGTGGCAAAACCTGTCTCTACAAAAAATACAAAAGTCAGCTGAGTGTGGTGATGTGTGCCTGCAGTCCCAGCTACCCAGGAGGCTGAGGTGGGAGGATCACTTGAGTCCAGGAGGTCGAGGCTTCAGGAAGCCTTGATCATGCCACTTCACTCCAGCCTGGGTAATAGAGCAAGGCCCTATCTCTTTAAAAAATAATAAGTAATTTAAAAATTTTAATGTACGTAACTTTTGACCAAGCAATTCTACTTCTAGAAATCTACAATAAAGAAACATTCCCACATGAGCAAAGAGGTGTGTGTACATGGGCCTTCCATACAAATCGGTGATCATACAAAACTGGACACAACCTGTTAGTCCTCAGCATGAGCTTTGTAAGCAGCTGTGGTCCACTCTCATTGGGGGAACTGCACGGCCACTAAAACAAGCTCAGTGTGATGCAGTGACAGGGAGAGAAGGTCAAAATGTGCTGTCAGATGAGAGAAGCAAATCAGACATACGAGGCATCTATTTTAAAGAAGGCACACTCAAACTACATACATATATATGGACAAGATATATGCGCATGTAAATGCACAGGAATAGATCTGAGAAGAGACACATCAAACTGCTAATTGTGGTTCTCTCTAGGGAAAGAGAAGTTTTTTTTTGGTAAAAGGAGATTTTCATTCTTTGTCTACCTGATTCTATATTATTTGAATCTTTTACCTGGTGAATTCATCCATTTTTAACATCTGTGATTAAAGGACAAAATAAAATAAATTATAAACATATAAAAATTCTAACAGTAGGATTAAGGCTATTTTTTCTCTTTTTAGCTTGTTGCCAATTTCTAAATTTTCTATAATGACTATATATTACCATTATAATAAAAAGTGGAATATATATGTTTATGACAGAATGGTGAGTAGAAAAAGCAAGTTAAATCATAGGTACAGCCCTACCACAAGCTCAGCGAAACACACACGAATATTGGAAAACAGAAACATATGGCAAAGGAAGGAAATGGACCAAGAGCCTCTCTGAGCTGCTGGGTTGGGAGCTGGGGATTATGAATGATTTTGTTGTTGTTGCTAGTTTCTCTTTTTTCCAAATTTTCCTTAATATGCTTATATTACTTTTTTAACATTACTTTTATAATGGAAAAAATAAATGTAATAAAATCATAATAACAGGGGATGTGCAGAGTGCAGTTGGGGCCTGGAGAGGTTTGCCAGGCCCTGTAATTCTTGGGTGACTCTGGGAAAAGGGGGGAGAGACGGAAAGAGGCAGAAGCGCCTAGCTGGCAGTAAGGACGACCAGGGAGGAACAAAGACTGGCCACTGTGGTCTCCCAAGAAAGCTTAGATAGCCAGGCTCCAAGGAGGGCCTCTGGTGGCTCCAGCCCCTTGTCATTACCCCCAGGATGTCCCCCTAGTACCGCAGCCTCAACCTATCCAAGACTAAGCTCACATCTTTCCCCAGCCCTGTTCCTCCTCCAGGGATTCCATCACAGGGGCAGTGCCCTGGGAGTCTCCCTCACCTCCTCCCTTCCCTCACCCTCCTACATCCTGTCCTCTCTTCTCCCACGATGTATCTCAGATCTGTCCACCTCTCTGCATTCCCACTACCACTGCCTTGCCCAGGCCACTACACTCCTGACAGTCTCCCTGCTGGCATGCTTATCCCCTGACAGCCCAGTCTCCACCTTGCAGCCAGACTTGGTTTTCTCAACCCATCTCTGAGTGTTTCCTCCCCTACTTAAAAACTTTCAATGGTTCCCCACTGCCCAAGGGTCAAGTCCAGACCACTCTGTGGCCCACAGGACCATTCTTAATCTGGTGCCCACTTCCCCGAAGCCTCAGCAGAACTGAGTATTGAAACAGAGTAAAGACAGGGGCTCTGGAGCCATACTGCCAGCTTCTGCCTCTCACTAGCTGTAAACTGTGGCTTTACCTTTTGCTGCCTCGGTTTCCTCATCTGTTGAATGGAGACATTAAGGTGAACTGCATGAAACTGCTGTTTTTCTAAGTCAAAACAGTCCAGTGTTCCACCTAACACCAACAGCATGCACCTCAAGGGCTGCTGGGAGTACAATGAACACTAGTGAACAGACACCAGTGCTCGACTGGAGCTAGCTGCCATCATCACCATCACCACCACCATCTTCCCGGCCTTCCTACCCCAGACGGTCTCTCCTTCTCTTGCTTCCTACACATATACTCCCCTCGAATGTGCGGTTTCCACTTCCTGTCCCAGTTCCCTAGTTTGCAGCCAACCTGTCCTTGCGTTTTGGCTCCTCCTAGGAAGTCTCTTACCCCCCAAATCTGGTCAGGGTCGTTCTCTGGAGTCCCAAAGAATCTCGGGATTTCCAAAGTTCTCTATGTGAACTTGACTTTCCTGGTAAGCCCTATGGGGCAGTCACCCACTCCTGCCGTGTCCACTGTGGGGTGGAGAGTCTTTCCAGTACAGGGCTGTTGGAAGTCTGGTGCTGTGGCTCGTCGGGGCCAGACCCACCACCCAAAGCTTTGTGCCCTACCCTCAGGCCCTGCCCGCCCTGCTCTCACCTCCCGGGGTCCCATCCTCACCAAGCGCCCCTCCACACCCGCCCCCTTCGGCCCTGTCCCCGCAGGCCCCGCCCACTCGCCCGGCCCCGCCCGCGCCGCCTACCTGTGACAGTGCTGGTGGCCGGCCGCGCGTGCAGCGCCACGTCGGGCTGCGGCACTGCCTGCGGATGCAGCCCCGGCACCTGCTGCAGCTTGGGCAGCGACATGACGGCCTGGCTGCTCTCAGCGGGCGCCGGCGGCACTAGCAGCGGCTGTTGCGACGAGGCCGAGGTGGGCGGCAGGTGAGGCGGCCTGATCTTCTCGGCCATCAGCTGCTCCTTGATTTTGTTTATCAGGACCAGGTTATCCAGCTGCGGGCAGAAGCGGACGGGTTGAGGGGGTCTGGCCTGCGCCCCGAGCCTTCTCCAGGCCCGCTGGTCCACCCGCGAGCCCTGGATCCTCACCCATCACCCCGCAGGCCACAGCCAAAACTCAAGGCAAAGCGAAGCAGATCCAGGGAGAGTAGGGCAGCCAGAGGGGCGACGTCAGTCTTACCTGGCTGGGCATGGTGGGAGGAGGGGGCCAGAAGTAGGGGTTGTTAAATCGAGGCTCGGCCATCCTGCGGGAAGAGAGCAACTGTTACCGGGAAGGGAGCCCTCCCCACGCCTGGGACAGCACCCCTCAATTTCACCCACTCAAGTTGGGGCCAATATCTGGGATCCATGTCCCCATGGGTCCCTCAGCCTCACAGCACAGCAGGCCTCCCACCAGGCCCAGGGAGCCACATCTCCAGGCTGAAAAACCTGGAATTCACCCCTCACTTGGTGGGCCCCAGAAGGCAAAGGTCACATCCAAACCTGAGTAGGCTCAACCAGCTCCCCCCTCATTACCCCAGTGCTGGCTGACCAATCTCCATCCCCCAGGAGGGCCCCAGGTTACTGTGCCAACCCTGTGGGTTCAGCACAGAAGGTTCCCCCCAAGTACAGAGACAAACTGGGGAGTCCTGGAGCAAATCTGTAAATGCTCATCCCTGATCCCTGCCCTTCTGCCCCCGGACCCCTTGAGTACAGACATCCTTCTTAAACTCTGGGGGCAACATGGGGTCATCAGATACACCCTTTCTGAAGGGCAGTTTGGCAGGACAATTTACAGTGCCCCAAATGATCAATGCCCTTTGACTCAAGAAATTGTATTTCTGGAAAGTTATCTTCAAGAAACAGGCCATGTGTGGTTGTTCAATGCCACGTGCAACATCTGACCTACAACGATGTGCATGAGAATGCTGTGGTTACAGAAGGGTGGGGTTGGAGAGGTCTGAAACGAGGGCAGTCTGGGCTCTCTGGTAAAAGTGTGTGACAAACTGTCTGGTGGCCCTCACCTCTGGCAAGTTCCATGGCAGGCCTGTGCAGTTAGAAGGCCTTTTCAACCAGGGCAGTATGAAGGATGGGCCTTCAGGGCTATCTCAGTCTTCCAGAAGGTTTGTCTTCCTGCGACCCTAGAGTAAGTCAAGAAGCGACTTACAGGGACCATGCCTCACAGAGGGTTTCCATTAAGTCCTGCTCCCTGTCAGGTTTCCCTTATCTCTCTCTTACAGAAAACACTTGCCTAACTGGTATTGCTGCTTAAATGTAATTGTTTATTTTGACAGGAAAGACCAAAATTTAAGTGTTTTTAACCTCTTTTCCTGGTCCTATGAGCTTGAGAAGCCCCTACTGGAATGGTGCCTATAGGGTTTCGGAAGAAAGCCCTCAATAAGGACACAATCTAATCTCATATTTTAAGAAAGAAAGTTTAGGTGAATTATCTCTTGTGATCTTTACTTAAAGCACAAGAGGTAGTATTATACCATTTTATAGGTGAAGAAACTGAGGCTCAGGGAGAGGGAAAGGAGAAGACCTGTCTAGGGCCACAAGGCAAAGGTGCCACAGTCAAAACTAGAAATCAGATTTGCTCAAGCTGGTTCCTCTGGGGAATTTGCTTTCCAAATTCTAGTCTTTGGTAGAGCAAATGCCCACATGCAAACGGCTCAATACCTATATCCAAACGTCCTTACCCCTCACTCCCAGCCTGAGGGCCAGTTTGAGTCAGAGCACCCTCCTGAGGAGGCTGGAGCAGCTCCTGCCCTGTATCAGCCCTTCTGCTCCGCCATCCTCAGGCACCAAGATGCCCTTCCCTCTGCCCACCCATCCCTTACAGCCCAACACAAGTACTTCCTGCCTGGAGTTCTCCCTGACTGCTCCAGACCCCTGGGACTTCTCCTTTCCCAGAACAAACTCAAAACAATAATTACAGTGAGGAGGCTGCAGGTTACCAAGTGCCTCTCTTGTGCCAGACGCAATGACGCTGAAAGGCAGGTAGGCACTCTTATCATCCCCATTTTACAACTCAGGAAACTGAATTCAGAGAGGTGGAGTGACTCGCTCAAGGTCACACAGCAAGTAAGCAGAGAGCTGAGATTCCTGCCCTAATCTGCCTGACTCCAAAGTCCAGCTCACCAGTCCCTTAGCCATTCTGGGGAACGACAAAGCATCCCGACCACAGCCTTGTGAATAAGCCCTACCTTAGGATGACACGGCTGCAACCTCACAGGCAAACACCTGCTAACACAGCAGTGTCCGGACCTGTCCCAATCCTGCTGTTGTCCACAGGGGCAAATGTGGAGGGGACTGAGCTGTAAAGCCAGAGTAAGGAGACTCCACGGCTAAGGGTAGGGAGCTGGGGGACTTAACCAGAGAAGCATGGGAATTGGATACACCTGTCTCGTTCATCTGGGTCTCCCCAGCACCCAGGCCCAGAGGTTATCAATAATGTGAGTTGCATAATGGATTGGATACATCTGTCTCGTTCATCTGGGTCTCCCCAGCACCCAGGACCAGCAGTTATCAATAATGTGAGATGCATGATGGAATGAATAAATGAAGTAATAATAATCAGAATCATTTTAAAGACAATCCCATACAATTATCTATCACTGCTCATAGTTTACAAAGCTATTCTGTGCCCACTGGCATTCTCATCAGAACCCCAGGAGGATGGCAAACAAGGAAGAATTTTCACCCCCATTTCACAGAGGAAGAAACGAGGGCACCAGGAGGGAGGCATATTGCTCAGGCCACATGCATGAGAAACAGGAAGCAGCACTGTGCTGCGATGCTGGGTGCTAGCTCTCTAAGCCTCAGGTTTCCTCATCTATAAAATGGGGTGAAACAGGCTACCCTGCTTCACCCCTGCTCTGGCCCAGGACTCTGCCCACTGTGCTTCGCTGCTTCTCAAACAGTTCTGGAAGATCCATCTTTTCCTCCTCTTCAGTTCAGTTCAATGCCAAGTTCAGAGCCACGACCCTGGTCAGGGAGCTATGGGAAGAGGGGGCCTTGCCCAGGGTACCGTAGCTGGGATACAGCATTCTCTCTGCCACCTATCAGACCCCTGGTCAGGCAGGGCCCACCCCTTACCCTCATTGGGCCCCAGATCACTTAATCTGATCAGTACCACCTCTGCCTGATTTCTCTGCATCCTTTACTGGCTGGTTCTAAGTAATTTAATGATTCGGTCAGTGACCCTAGTCCTGGTGTCTACCTACTGTGTGTCAGGCACAGGGAAGGCAGGGCACGGGCTGAACATTTCCTGAGCTCTTCCTGCATGTCAGACACATTGCTAGGTGCTCATCAACAGCATCTCATGTGAGACCCCCAGCAGGACTCTGAGGTAGTATCCCCTGTGCAGCCCTGGGACCTGTATGAGAGGGTATGGCCCTGGCAAGAGGTGAGCGGGGGGAAGGTGGCCAGGACCAGGCCAAGCCACTCAGACCCTGCCTAAGGGAAGGGCTTGAAGCCAGAAAGAGACATGGCCAGATGTGTGTTCAGGACAGAGGGACAAGGCAGAAGGACATTTCTGGAAGAGGTCACGGCTTGAGCAAAGGCATGGAGATGTGGAAGCACAAGGCAGGCTTGGGACAGTGAACAGCACCTACAGGCACCAAAGACAGCTGCAGCGCAGGGAGGTGGTGAGACGCAGGGCACTTAATGCCATGCTAAGATCTTGGGTTGGAATGCTGGTGGTGAAAGGCATCAGGAAACATGATGGACCAGGGGAGCACTGAAGCAGAGGGAACTATTTGAGGATCTGGTGAGGGCTGGGGATGGAGAAAGAGGAGCCTCCCTGGGGTTGAGTGTGCATGCCAGGATGGGCAGAGGAGACACGCGGGTGGCCAGGCCTCAAGCATGACAAAAGCCAAGACTTTCTACTGTGAGCCCCAAGACACAGGGCTGATCCTTGCAGGGGAGCAAATATCATTTTGTTTCTCTTATTGTAAAAGGTGAAAAACATTGGATAGGCGAAAGAATGAAACACTCTGCTGCTGATGGCAGCTAGCCCACCTATCCATCTATCCATTCAGACTAGACAAATCCTGTGGGCCAAACTGGGATCAGTGCTGGGGAACCTGAGCCAAATGGAAAGAACCCTGCCCTCCCCAGCCCCAAGCTAAGTGGAGGAAGCAGACAAGTGACCCACAAGCTTCTGCAAAGAACTCCCACCTATGGGACCTACCACACACCATTAGTGACCTCCCTGAGGTCAAAGCTGATGGGCCACCTTCCAGTCCTGTCCTCCATGGCCTCCCTGCCACCTGGCCCATTGGAGAAGGCCTGTGTGCCATGACACCTTGGTTCCTCTGTTTCTCTGCCTCCTTTAACATCTTCAGTCTCTCTTCCCCACCAATTCAGCTCCTCAGGATGGAGTGGGAGCCCCCTCTCTCCCACCAGCCTCAGTTCCTGTGTGGCCCACGCACTCTAGAATCTAAATACCCACGAAGCCCAAAGTCCCCACCTCCAGCCAGACCTTTTCCTGACAGGCCGACTCCTGGGCTGCTCCTACTCCAGAGGCCTGAGCTGGACTTGGTCTTCCCCTATGCCACGCACCTCATCTAGTCATCCCCAACTCACAGCAAGACATCCCCATCTGCCCAGATGCTCCTGCAGAGACACACAGTGATCTACCACACTCACCCTCCCTCCCCACCCACCTCAGACCCATCTCAGCCATGTCCTCAGGATTCCAGTTCCAAAATCTCTCTCAAGCCCACCCGCTCTTCTCCAACAGTCCCAGCCACTGTCGCCTCACCTGGACTGTGGAACAGCCTGCTCTGTTTGCAGCCCAACATACCCACATTCCAATCTTGACTCCAACTCACCAGCTGTGTGATCTTGGGCAAGGCATTTGCTCCTGCCCATCATGTAAAGGATGAGCAGCCCAGAGCCAGGGACCTGACCCAGCCTGGAGAGGACCAGGGAGGACTTCCCAGGGGAGGTGATGCCTGCCTTGGGTCTTAAAGGATGAGTGGGAGTTAGCCAGGCAGAGAAGGGGTGGGAGCATTCCCAGCAGAAGCAGCAGCTTGAGCAAAGGCCCCCAGGCAAGGAGCCCAACAGTGTGTGAGGGGAGCCACGAGCATACGGTGTTGCCTGACAGGAGGTGAGGCTGGAGCCAGCAGCTGGGGCCAGATCTAAAAGGCTGCCCCCTAATTCCTAGGCCTGGAGGCTGGACTTGAAGCGGTAGGTTATGGGACTGAATCTGTGACTGAGAAAGGCCCCTCTGAGTGCCCAGTGTAGAGGAGACTAGAAAGGCCAGGAGAAGAGGCAGCGGGAAGCCCCTGGAAGCAGAGCAGAGAGACAGGGGCTGCACCTGGGCCAGGGAGGAGAGAGGCCAAAGAGGCCTGGAGCTGGAGGCCGAGGGAGCATGCAGGGGTCCCCCACAGTGGAGCCCAGGAGGCCCAGTGGATACCAGTGCTGACAAATACAGCCACAGGAACATGCGGACAGACAGCACCAAACCCAGACACACATGACAGATACAGACCTGTGGCCCCAAACATGGACTGACGGGGACCCAGCAGCTGCCGTGAGGAGGAACCCACAGCCACCACGACACAGGAGGCTGCTACAGGAGGGTAAGCACACACCTCCCCCAGGGCAGACCCGGAGGGTGGCAGAGGGGGCACTCAGGGAAGGTGGGACAAACACAATGCTTTAATCCCCCAAAGAACAAACCCTCATTGACAGAGTGCAACCTGGAATCACAGGCTCCTTACCTAGAGTGTCCTTTCCCACTTGGTGAACTTCTACTCATCCTTCAAGACCCAGCTCAAGTGTTCCCTCTTCTACGGAGCTTTCCCTGAACCCCCAGCCAGTCACTTCCTCTGTGTTCCCAACAGCACCTTGTATATGGGAATAACAATAACAATAATAACAATAGTAATAGTAATAAAGTGCCAGCTACCATTGATTTCAACATCCGTGTTGAGTATGTTATGATTCATGTCACTGAATTTTCCCAATGACTCTGTGAGATGCACATGTAACAGAAGAAAGTGCAGCTCAGAGAGATTGACCAACTTGCCCCAAGTCACACAGCTCGTAAGTGATGGAGTTAGGATGCCACCCAGATCTGACCCAGCACTATAGGGCCAACTGCACTCCAATGCAGTTATATTTCCTGGGTGTCCTCCCCACTGGACTTCAAACTCTTCACAAGTAGAGTTGGTGCTCATTCATTTCTGCCAGCCTCTCGCCCAAGGTGGCCACTTCCAATGGACTGGGAACTGTACCAGGATATTTTACAGCCATTATTTTACTCTCATAATAGACCTATTGTACCGATGAGGAAACTGAGGTCCAGAGAGGTTGAGCAAGTTGCCTAAGGTCACAGAGCTGAGTCTGAACTTGAAACGAGGTCTGTTTATCACCCTGTCCCAAAAGGGTGTCTCTGGGGCCAGCCCAGCAAGCTCCATGGAGGGGAATTAAGTGGGGGGTACTGAGGAAGGGGTACATCATGTGTTGGGCCCTGCCACCTGGAGACATTCAGACCTGGACAAATGGACACAAAGAGGACAGGCAGTCCAGGGAAGGGTGTAGTGAGCCTCACCCACTGCAATGCCGAGGGGTTCAGTAAAGCAACTTACAGCCCAACCCACATACATTAAAAAATGAGATTTGGTGGGGCAAGGTTCACGTCTGTAATCCCAGCACTTTGGGAGGCCGAGGCAGGAGAATCGCATAAGCCCAGGAGTTTGAGCCTGCAGTGAGCCATGATCACACCACTACACTCCAGCCTGAGTGACTGAGCGAGAACCCATCTTTAAAAAGAAGAGATTTGCCCAGACCCCATGGCCACATAGGATCTAGCTCCTCACAAAGCAAATGCGAGAGAGCAGGACTCCAAACTCTCCGGACACTATTACAAAGGAGGCAGAAATAAAAACCTGCGTCAGAAAAAGCAAGCTTCAGGGAGCCACACCCAGAGGGAGGCTGGGAGCAAGGCGGGAGGCAGCTGGGGCCAATCTTGGTCTTTGTCTTTGTTTCTCTGATTTCCAAATTCTCGGTAATGCCGTTCAGTTGCTTAATGAAAACAATAAATTCATTCTTAAAAAATGAAAGAAAGGAGTTGGTAGCTTAGTGCGGGCAACAGATGGAGGATCCAGAGGCAGGGGGCAGGGGGAGGTCAGGGTCAGCTGCTGGTGGGCAGGCAGTTGACTGCTGCATGCCAGGCCCTGCACAGCCCCCAGCCTCAAAGCACGCACATGGAGGGTGGGTGTCAGGAAGAGGTACCTGGAAGAGGTGGCATTCAATCTGCACCTTGACTCTGGTTAGGATCCTACAGGGTTGGGGAGAAGAAGGTCTACAACACCTCCCTGGCCCTGATCCAGGCCCCCTTCACCTCTGGCCTCAATTATTATAAGAGCCTCCTCACAGGTTTCCCCACCCCCACCCTCATCCTCCACTCCACTACTGTAGTCACTGTGATTTTAATAAAATAGAAAATCACAACCCTGACCTTCTAAGAACCCTCCATAGCTCCCTACTTTCCTCCAGACAGGTGTGGCCCCTGCCAATCTCTCTGGCTGTTCCACTTTGTACTGCCCAGCCAGACTGACAGTCTCCCCTTTCCCCCAGGGCTCCGCTTCCCTTCTCACCTTCCCACCTTCCACAGGCTGCATCCTGTGGATGCACATGGAATTCCAGTGCCTCCCTCAGGCCCCAGCTTACAGTCCACCTCTTCCTGGAAGCAACTGGGGACTGCTCTGCCTCCATGCCTGGGCTGAACTGTGTGCTCTCCTCTCTGCCCCCTTTGTACCCTGCATTTCCAACAGCAGAACACCTCTCACCCCATGTTCTGTCTGTTTGCTCATCCATCTCTGCTGCTGGACATGCGCTCTGTTGGGGAGGGATCATGGCTGAATTATTTATCTTTTAGGCCCCGAAGAGTATCAGATAAAGGCTTGGATTAATTAATCAATTACTTAATAATCAGGGTGGGGGGACTGAAAGGGCTGTGGCCTGGTAGAAAGAAGCCCCTCCCCCTCCTCCGAGTCCCCTCCACCCACTTTGGCACTCTGTTGTCCTCTGTGTTACACTGTCCCCTCTTTCCTGTATCTAAGTCCTGTCTTCCTAATTGACCCAAGGGGCTATGTGTATTCTCTAAAGACTGGCTGACCCAAAAAGGATGTTAACAGATAATAAACACAGAAAATGTTTCAGCTTCCCTAGCAGTGAAAATTCAATGAGTTTCACCTGTCAAAATAGCAATGCGAAGCAAGAAAATGCTAACACCTAATACTGATGAGGGTATGGTGAAATTGGCATGCCATGTATTATTGGTGGGAGTGTAAATTGTAACAATAATTTCTGAAAACAATCTGGCATGAATTTGTCAAGAGCTCTAAAAATGTCCAAACTTCCTAGCCTAGTGATCCCATTCTTGGTCATCCATCCCTAGAAAATAACCCAAATACAGAAAAAGTTACATGCACAAAGCTGTTTGCATCAGTGTTTTTTTTTTTTTTTTTTTTTTTTTTTACAACAGCAAAAACCTGGAACAGCCAAAATTTTAAACAGGTTCTGTGTAAGTCATGTTACTTGGTGACACAGTCTATGGTTGTTAATAACTGCCAATATTACTGGCCTTGTAATGACTCATTTAACACTCACATCGGCCTATCAGGAACTGAAGGCACAGAGAGATCAGGAAATTTGCCCAAAGTCAAGCAGTTATGTGCAGGATTTTAATCCAGATAATCAGGCCCTAAAGCCCATACTGACACTGGATCCATTAAAAGGAAGGATTGAAACCACTCTGCAGTCACTTAAATACTCGTGACACAACAATAGTCAGAGGGGAAAGGGGAAGATTTTTTAAAACTGCATGTATGGACCCCCCACCCTGACATCTATATAAAAACTGGGTGCTGAGAGAAAAGAGGGAAAGAAGACACCAAAATGCTAACACGGGTGATGTTTCCAGCTTGGAGCAGGGGCAGAGATGGGGTGGGTTTTTATTTATTTCATATCCCTGCTTTCTAATTTTTCTGCATGTCACAACTGATGGGGTGACAGGCCTGGAAGAGTACTGTTATGTGACTTTTTAAGGGAATATTTTTAATAAAACCAAAAGTTAAGCAAGCTTTGGCAAAGCAAGACACCCCAAATCCCAGCCCACAGCCCCATAGAGGATTCTGGCCTCAGGCCCTGCAAGTTTACCCAGGAGAGCAGGGCTCAGGGAGGGACAGGGGCCTGCTCAAAATCCCACAGCAAACCTCCAGTCCCACCCATGACCCCAGCCAGGAGAACAGTCAGGAAGGGACTCCTGGTCCCATCCAGGGGCCCCAGTGGGGAGGACCAGGCTGATGGACAGCCTGCCCAGGGCACTAAGTCTACTGCTTAAAATCCTGCTTGGTTCTCATTACTTTTAGAATCCAGTTCAAACTCCACAGCCTGGCTTTTCCCAAGGCTCAGGCTTTTGCCAAGAAGGTCCCCTGGCCATGTTCATCTCACCAGGCGTGTCCCTCGGCATCCATCCCTCCAGCATCAGGGCCCCTAGAACAAGGTGCTCTGATGTGCCATGCCATTGCACGATCTGAGCCCCTCCATCTGGGACCCATACCACCCAACTGGAACCCTGCCCTCAAAACTCAGCTCAGCTGGCACTGCCTTGAGGACCTGTCTGGTATCTGCTTATTTGTCTGTCCAGTCCCCCAAGCAGGCTGTGGGCTCCCCAAAAGTAGGGCTTGGTCTGGTTCTTGGTTACAACCCCTACCCCAACACAGCCCCACAGCTCACGCAGGTCTTCCCTACTGTCTCAACTTAAAGGTCACTTCTGATGTTTCCCACATAGGAATCGGGCTACCCTGTTATACATTCCCATGGTCCCCTGCATTCTCCCTACTCCACCACTGTATTAATACCATGCCTCTAAATATGTCTTAGGCCTATCTCCCCATCAGCCATCACTACTGCAGCCCCAGAGCCCATTGCTAGCCATGCAGTAGGGCCTCAAGTGCCTAGCATACACTGGGTACTCAACAGATGATCAGAGGAAACCGATGAGGAGGGGTCTTTCCATGTGTGCCGTGAAGACTCAGAAGTCTGCTGGGAGAGCCGGTGCAGCAGAGGGGCAGTGTGTGCAGAGGCTGGAAAACTGCTAACTCCCTGGAAGAGCAAAGGTTTCTCAAACATAGTCCCTGCCCCCAGAGAGGGGCAACAGCTACTGCTACAGTTGGGCTGGGAGGGAAAGGAGGGTAGTGGCAGCCTTCTCAGGAGGGTGAACTCATCTCACTGGGAAAAACAGACTTCAGGAAGGTGGTGCTTACTGCTGAGGGAAGGGGAAATTTCAAGAGAGAGATGCCAGAGGAGAGCATGGCTGGTGGAAAGAACTGCATGTGCAAAGGCCCGAGGCAGGAAAGTATACCGTATCACATGGGTCAGGGTTATAGTGCAGGAATTCACAAGGGAAGAAGGGTGGCTGGCTGGGGCCGTTCATAAAGGACCAGAGTTCCAAGCTAAGGTGCTCCAGTGAAAGACCATGGCGGGGACAGGGGAGGTCCCCGAGCAAGGGAGGGCCATGGCCAAGGTTTTCAATGGACAAGTTGTTATGGGGCTAGAAGGATGGCCTGGAGGGGATAAGCAGATGGTCTAGGAGAGGGAAACTGAGGCTTCCCATCTTTCAGGCTCCTGAGACATGCTCAGTTTATCTCCCATGGCCCCTCTGCCCTCCACATACTGCCACTCCATGCAGCCTAGAACCCTAAGCCCCAGCTGCTTCACCCCACCCGTCTCAAGACCTTGGCCAGACCTGGCCAGCCCCAGAAACTCACTGCTGAGAACTTCCTTCCCCAGGAGGAAAGAGGCTCCCGGGATCCTGGATCCAATTAGGCTGGGTTTCCGCAGCCTCGCAGGGTTGGGAAGGGCTGTTTTCATTGTGATGGCACGGCTGATCAGAGGGTAGGTGGGTGCTGCTGGCTGTGGCCAGGTCAGTGGGAGCCGCGAGGCTGCCCCTTCCCCTCACTGTCCCTCCCTCTCCAACACCCTCACCCTCTGGCCCACCCACTCCCACCTCCAGCCACCCAGAGACACCCAGGGCGGCTGGCCCTCTCTGGGAGTCTCAGTGCCCACATCTAGGGAAGGGGCCATGACACCCTCTCAGTTCCAAAAGAATGTTCTGCAGGTTTGGAACACATCCCTCTCCCTACTTCTGTTTCTCCTGGGGACCCCCAGCTCCCATCCCCTCTGCCAGCATGAAATGATGATGGTAATAATAACAATAGTTCCTTCCTCCACACCAGGCACTTTAAGATACTTTACAAGCTATTTCTCACTCCGGCTTCTAACGACCCCATGAGGTAGATGCTGTAAGTGTTTTGAAATGTAACGTATTCAGAAAGATGCTTATAACATGAACGGACAGCTTAATGACTTATAAAGCACATATCCAGGAAACATAAGAAGCCCTCACCCTGGGCCCTTTCTCAGTTTCAATCCCCACATGTTTTCCAAGCTTCTATGGTCATCGCTCCTTTGTTTGGGGTCAGGAGTGAGGCTCAGAGAGGTACTAACCTGCCCAAGGCCATGCATCTGGTGCCGGCAGAGGTAACAGAACCCTCTGGCAACTCCATTTTCTCTCTGGGCCTCCTTTCCTGCCTCTATAAAGTGAAGGGGTTCAACCAAATCATAGCCTGCGCTCCTGGACCCTTAAAAGGGAAATGTGACAGCTGAGAGTTAAAAGTATGGATTCTGGAGCCAGATAGCCCCAGCTCAGGCCCTTGGGATTGTTACCTAAATCTCCAAGCCTCCATGTTCTCATCTGTAAACTGGGGATGATCATGGTATCTCATGGGTTGTACTGAGGACAAAATGAGCTAATATGGATAAAATCTTTCGAACACTGCCTGACACATAGTCAGGACTCCTGAACAGTCAGCTGCCTTTCTGCCATTGCTGTTATTAGGTTCTCTAAGGCCTAAGGGAGCCTTCCCCAACATTCCAATGACCCACATGGAAATCTGACAAGCCAGTGATGCCATCTGGGGTGGCAGTAGCTCTGGGAGGCCTTCAGGACCCACAGGGGCCATTCTGCTGACTGACAGAGATCCAGGTCTGAGATTAACTGAAAACAAGAAAGCCAACTGCTGGACCCTGGCTCTGGCCCGGCCCCCAGGAGCTTTCAGACAGGTCTCAGGGGTCCTGGACAGGGAACCCCTGGCAGGTGGTCAGAAGCCTATTGTATCCCAGGACCTCCACTGCAGTAGCCTGTCGGGCAGGCCAAACAGGCCTCCAGCCTGGGGTGCAGGCCAGCAGACAGAGAAAGGAGGGGGGGGGAGGTGTGCGATGGACAAATGGCTCGTGGGGAACAGGCCACAGAAGACAAGCCAGACTCAGCCTCACCTGCTGCCTCATCTCCTGCACCTTCCCCAGGTCCCAGTAACCACCTTCTCCATGTCCTGGATTTCTCACTTCAGGGTCTCTGCCCAGGCCATTCCCTCTGCCCCTCTCCCAACATCAGTGACCAAAATCTCTCATCTTAATCATTATGTGGCCGGGCACGGTGGCTCACACCTGTAATCCCAGCACTTTGAGAAGCCACGGTGGGTGGATCACCTGAGGTCAGGAGTTCCAGACCAGCCTGGCCAACATGGCAAAACTTTGTCTCTACTAAAAACACAAAAATTAGTCGGGTGTGGTGGTGCCCTCCTATAATCCCAGCTTCTGGAGGCTGAGGCAGAACTGCTTAAGCCTGGGCGGCAGAGGTTGAAGTGAGCCAAGATTGTGCCACTGCACTCCAGCCTGGGTGATAGCGTGAGACTCCATCTCAAAAAAAAAAAAAAAAAATCATCATCATCATTTGTGTGATCTTTTGTTATACTGCCTGTCTACCTCCGATAGGGTAGGAATCATATATATACATCAGTTTTCCTCCCATCTATCACCATCTAACGCAAGGCCCAGATATAGTAAATGCTCAAGAAATACTAGTGAATGAAGGCAGGAGATGGAAACAAGCTGCCAGCTTCACCGTTTCCTGCAGATCTAGGCCAGGTGTGGGTGCAGTCGTGAGTGCAAGGGTGTGTATAAGACACGCTGCACAAGGCTGAGAATTTGACGCTATGTTATCTCAAGTGTAAATGACTGTGTGCAGGCAAGGCTCATCTACATGTAGAAACACACATGTGCATGAGCAGGCCTGGATGAGCAGAGCTATGTGCAGATGAACACCATGCATATGACAGAATGTGCAGATGATCAAGCACGGGGCTGCTCGCTGTTTCCCAGGAGAGTGCACAGTGTGTGCCTGGGTGTACAGTCCTGCCAGTGGCAAGGGTGCCTGCTGTGTGACGTGTGTACCGTGTGTGCATGCATACTCCAACAGGCACACCTCCTAAACTCCTGGCTCCTAGAGGTCCAGTTCAGGACATCTCTGGTGGTATTTCTGAAATAGCGGAGGAGTGCCCCACACTGGCAAGGATGGTGCAGGGAGTACGGTCAGCGTGGGTAATGGAAAAGCTAATAGTGTGGATATGTATGAATGTGTGTATTTGACTGTATTGAAGGGCTGTACCCCCTCTCTCAGGCAGGTGTCCCCCCACAGAGCCCTAGAACCTGGAATGGCCAGCTAGACTATCCCCTCAAGAATCCTAAAGTCTTTGTCCAAAGTTCAGAAAAGGACACAGATTGTGGGGACCCCACCAAGGGTATCCTTGTGAACACATCGATGAGGCAGAGAACAAGGCAGGACCCCTTAGGCCCCAGAGCCAAATCCCTTGGCCTTCCCTACACACCTTACCCATTAAAGACACTATTCAGCCACATACCCCAAATTCCACCCAGTCTCCAAAGCCCAGTTCCAGCCCCAGGTTCTAGAAAGCCATCCCTGTCACCATGGCCCCAACTCACTCCCAGTGCAGCTGGCTTCCTCAATTTCCCCCCAAGTGCCAGGCACACCCTGTGCATCCAAAAATGTTGCCCCTATTGTACAGGGGTAGCTTATCTGCTAGAGAAGAAGCAGCTGTTCTATTGAGGGCCTTCCCCTGCCTTTGAACCCCGAGGCAGATACCGTGGCAGCCTCTGGGCAGACAGAGATGCACATGGCCTTGGACAAGGCCTGCTCCTCTCCCTTCCCACTTCAGTTTCCCCAATGGGTAGAACAAAGTGATCTGGGACATCCACCTCTCTCCTAATAGTGCATGACTTTAGATCTCGCATGATTCTCCAAGAATTGCATATATAAATGTCATCAGATACAGACTTTATTGGAGAGATAATGGTGTCTCCTTTTCCTGAGCACACCAAGCCTGACCAATTACCTCTGGATGAGTGCCGAGCACCAGGCTAGAGAGACAGGAACTCGGAAATCCTGAGGGTTCACGTGGTCTTTATGCACCCATTCCTTCATTCTTACATTCAACACTGCACCGAGGCTGTCTGCCTTTCTTCCCACAACCCAGTGGGAAGAAAGAGGCTACTGAAACCAGGAATTCACAAAGTCAAAGGCACTGGGAAACCATGACACTAACATCACTTCCCAGGCATTATTCACAAGGGAGGTGCAGCACTTTACACCTTGTAAAGAAGGAAAACTTCCTAGCAATGTGAGCTTTCTGACAACAGGAAGCTAGGTGGCCTGGTTAGGAGGGAGCTCACTAAAGGGAGGTTTCTAGGCAGAGATCAGAAGCCCTTTTAACAAGGGAATGAGAAAGAATCCCCTGCTCTGTACAAGGGTCCAGTGAGGTTGGGCTGAGAGATTCTAAGGAGTCCTAGTGAGCTAGGTTCAAATTCCAACAACTGCTCCATGAAGCAAGTTGCCTACATCTCTCTGTGCCTCAGCTTCCTCACCTGTAAATATGTTAAATTTATAAAGGCTTTAAGAACATGGTATGGCACAAAGGATCACTCTGTGATGCTAAATAAGGCGGTGAGAGTCCACTTGGTAAGATTCTAAACCTAAGACTGGATCATGCTATTATACTAAGACTCCAAGTGTCAAAGGTTCTGAGCTAGAAAGCTCAGATGCAAAGCTCTGAGATTGGAAGAGACTAGGATTCTTAGATTTCATGATTTAATCATCTCATTATTTCCTAACAACAGCCCTGAGTCTCCCGAGGGGGAGGAGAAGACAGCCCTCGGTGTAACTTCATCTCCCAGGCAATGCCTGGCCATCAGGACCGCTGCCACACCTGGACTCCCGAGCGTTTCCTCACCTCTACAAAAGCCCAGCCACGCCACGCCAGAACCACCTGCTCACTCACATGCATGGCGCTTCAGCATGTTCTCGTGGTGTAGGCATGCAAGAAGTGCAAATAAATAAACGAGAAGGTTTCAGACACTGGTGAGAGCCACAAGAGAAAATAAAAAGGGGTGATGTGAGAGAGTGAGAGTTGGAAGCTATTTTAGAGCAAGTGGTCCAGGCAGACCCTCTGAGGAGGTAACATTCAAGTAGAAACCTGTGAAACAAGAAGGTGCCAGCCATGCAAACACTCAGAAAAAAGCCGTGGGGGTGGGGGGTGATGTGCAAAGGCCCTGCCACCAGGCTTTGTGAATTCAAGGTACAGAATGAAACTGGTGTGTGGCTGAAGGTAGCAGGGGGATGCGGGGAGCTGAGGGTGAGAGGTGGGCACAGCCTGGCCTATGAAGGGCCCTGTAAGCCCAGAAAGTACTTTGGATATTTTTTCTTCTAAATGCCTGGGAAACATTTGAAGAGTTTCAGCAGGGGAATGACAAAGCAGACCAGGGCTTGCAGGGTGCCCAGATCATCTGTCTCATTCTGAAACCACCACCATGGTTCTCAAAATCATGGCAGGGCCCATGTCAGTAATCAACAATCCTTATAACTCAGTGGGTACATACTGAGCTCCCACCGCATGCCTGGCCAGGGTGGGGAGACCTGTCTTGATATCACTCCCAACAACCCATGAGAGATTCACAGAAAGCACCCCATTTTAGAGTTGAGGAAACTGAGGCTCAAAGAGGGAAAGAATGTGCCCCAAGTCACAGAAGCCATGTGACACAATGGGACTTGATCTCAGGACCCAGGTCTATCATCGTGATGGTGTATGGAACTCCTCTGGTGTTTTCAGGTCTTCCATTCTCTGAGAGACCTATCCTGAGGACTCAAGTAGGTGCCCAGCGAACACTGCCCTGGCTAGTGCTTCATGCACCTGCGGTCTCACCCCTTCTTCCCTGTTGGCTTTAGAGCCCTGGAGGACTACAGTTGTATCTCACATGTCTGTCCAGTGTGGGCTAGGTGGGCTAAGGATCGCATGGAAGCACAGATGAATAGACTACTGAGATGACTAACCAATAAACTAATGAATGGATGAGGAAAGAATAAAGGAATAATCTGGCAACAAATGAATGAATAAAATAGCCCATGGCAGAAGGAATGAATGGCTCCACATTTTACAGAGGGATAAGGTAGGAAAGTGTCTGCTCAGGGAAGGGCTAGGGCCAGCCTGACTTGAGACCCAGTCCCCACCTCATCCACACACCTGCTTCCTCCTTTTCACATGGGACCAGCTTGCCTCCAATCCCCAAGACTGCAGATAGCCTATTCCTCAGTCCCTGGGACAAGCCCATGTCTCCACGGAGCGCTAGCCATTATTCCACACCATCACCAGCACCACCACTCATTAGCAACTCTCGCCCTCCTGGGGCCTGTGCAGCCTGGCAATGGGTAGAGAGGCTCACTGTCCCTCTGGGTGTCACAGAGGAAGGCAGATCAGGGTCTGGTTCTGAGGCCTGACTGAATTACTGACTTCCAGCCCGTGGCTTCCCCGTTCTGAACCCAGGTAAACTCCTGACATGAGCCTTTTCAACTCTGACATTCTTTGGGTGAAGTGGGCCTCTGAATTTTTAGTCACTGGGTTCAGCAGAAGAATTAGAGAGACCAAAACCTAGAAGATTCCTTCCCACGAGCACCAAAGTCCATCTGGGAAAAGGCCAGGCGAGAAGCCTGCACGCCTGAGTTAAGCCTCCTCTTCCACTGTTCAACCTCTCTGAGTCTTGGTTTCCTTATAATGAGGTTCATTATCCCCACTGGGATAATTTCACTCCAACTGAGTTTCTGAGAGAGCCTGGTGTGATAACCACCACACCACACTGTGCAAACTGTAAAGTTCAATTCTCTCAGGGAGGATTATTATGGCAAGGATAGGAGGGAGTGAAGGATCATGCTGTCCCATTCTAGTCCAGTTCTGTTCAAAACGGATCTTCCGGGGGTCCAGTCCCCCAGTGGAGAACTTCGGAGGGAGCCCAGCAGTGGGAGCCTGAACATCAAGGTCCTAGGCTCAGTCTCCTTCTACCTGGTAGTGTGACTTCAGGCAAGTCACTTCCTCTCTCTGGACCTCAGTTCCTCCATCTAACCACCTGGTTTGGTACCCTCTGGCCAAGGCATGCCAAGTTCCACAGCCCTGAACTCCTAACCCCAGCTTTCAATCCCCAACTCTGTTTTTTGGGAACTGACTCCGTCTACTGGAGCCAGGACACAGACCAGGAGTAAGACTAGAAGGGTCTCCCCTCCAAGAAATGCTGGAGTAGGGGGCAGGGGAGAGGCCAGGCCCAACACTGCCCCAGTGCCTTGGACAGCGCTAGCCACCACGGATCTTGTGGGCCTGGCCTTCAGACCCCCGCTCAGCAACCTGCAGAGCCAACAGGCCCTGACCTGTCCAGCAAGATACTTCAGGAACTTAACCGAAATCCAAAGTGCTTCCACCTCCAGGGCGTAGGGCAGGAGTGGCAGAAAGGAATAAGAGCCTACCACAGGGGTAAGGCTCACACCGAGGGGGACTAGCAAACCAGACTACCTTTCCTGCTCCTCCCTTCAGATGGGACCCACTGGGCTGCAGGCCTGCACCCAACCAAAAGTTCACCATAGGGTGGGGTCAGGGAGTCATCACCACCAGCTGCCACCTCTGGGGGCAGAAGGTCCACCAGGTTGGGGAGGAAGCTCTCCAACAGCAAAGGGCCAAGCCCACTTGCCTGAGGGTCCAAGGGTCACCCCAAGGCCTGGGCGGGATTCCAGCCTACAGGGGGGTCCTGGCCACCCATGAAGGAGACAGGCCCACTGCCACACACATAGCTCCCGAAAGTTCCACACTGCTCCAGGGCAGGGTTGTGGGACAGCAGGATTATTTCCTCAAGCCAGGGGTCTTTGCTGGAAACCCTGGGCCCACTCCAAGCCCCTCTTGCCGGCCCTCTGTCCCCCAGATCTGAGGATCTAGTTCCTTACAATGCCATGTTTATAGAGCCCCTTCCAAAAAATGTTTCCCAGTTCCCCCAAAACTCACATCCCCAACCCTCCACATCCCGCCGCCCCCCCTGCCGCCCCGACTCCCCCAGGCCCCGCGCAGCTCTGAGGAAACCGGCAGTTAACTTTTCCCAAAAATCCTGCAAAGGCAGCTGGCTGGGGGAGAAATGGGCCTCGAGATCCTTTCGCGGCATTTCACCGCCTTCCAAAAAAAAAAAAAGAAAGAAAGAGAAGAAAAGCAAAGCAAACTTTCGGAGTTAACTTTAAATTCCCAGCCCTCCCCCCCACAAAATCGCCCGGCAGCTTCCCTTTTTTTTTCTTTAAAGTGCAATTGCATTGTGTCTCACCTCCCCGAAAGGCTCGCAGCTCTCGCCAAAGAAAAGGAAAAAAGCCAACCCTTCGGGTGCCCCCTCTGCTTCCAGCCGCCTCTCCCACATTCTCAGACAGTTTTATTAAAATTTTCAGACAAAAGAAAAACAAAAATGGCAGCCTGGCTTATTTTTAAAACAGGACAGGGACGCCATATTCTGCAGATCTGCAAAAAAAGGGAGAAATCCGGCACTGGCCGCTCCACCGGGCCGGCTGCAAAGTGCGCGAACCGCGCCGTTTGCAATCCGTTTATTTGCATTAAGCCCCATGAATCATTGTTTACCGGAGAATTGCAGCAGGGTTTGAATAGCCCGGCTTAAGAAAAACACACACACACACGCGCGCGCACACACACACACACACACACACGCACACACACTCGGAGACCAGCCCCAGACACACCGCGGGAGACACTTCCTACCCCGCACGCCCCGCCGCTGCCGCCGCCGCTCCGGGCCGGGCCCGAGGCGCAGGCTGCCCCGGGCCCTCAGAGCGCCCCGGCCCGCGCTGACAGCGCCCGCGCCCCGGCCCGGCCCCCGCCCGCAACTCGGCGCAACTTTCCCGCGGGCAGCCGCCCGCAGCCGCTGGGCCCGCTCCCCGCGCGCCCCGGGCCCGCACGGACCTGGCTGTGCTGGCGGCGCCTCCGGGACGCGGCCGCAGCCCCGCGCCCGGCGGCCCGAGGAGGGCCGGGCTGGGGCTCCGGCTCAGGCTCCGGGCTCCGGCTCGGGCTCCGGCTCCGGCTCCGGCTCCGGCTCCGGCTCCGGCTCGCTGCGGAGCCGCGCGCAAACCTTCCGGGTCGCCTGCTGTTCACTTCTGGGTTCTGCAAGCGCCGCGGCGGCGGCGGCGGCAGCGGCGGCGGCGGCGGGAGGCTGGGTCTGCAGCGCCGCGCGGCCCCCCGTGCGCTCGGCGAGCCCCCGCGCCAGGCGCCCGGCTCCGGGGGGGCCGCGTCGGGCCCCCGCCTCTCCTGCTGCGCAGCCCGTCCGGCCCCGGGGGCTCCCGCGAGTGGGCAGCGCCGGGCGCTGGCTGCGGCGCGCGAGGGGAGGGGGCCGGGCGGGGGGCGGGGGCGGGCCGCGCACTGGGGGCCCCACTCGGGCCCCGGGGCCTCGTCTCGCGCTCGCCGCCGCTGCCTGGCAAAGTTGCGCTGCGCCCCCCGCCCGCACCGCGCCGGAGGCAGAGCCACAAAGGAACTCCTCGCCCCCCTCCGCCCGCCCGAGCCGCGCGGGGAGGGCACCGGCGCCCGGCCCTAGGACAGCCCCTTCCCCAGCGCGGGGGCTCCCGGGGCCCCGGCGGCCGCGGCCATTGTCCCGCCCAGGCCCGGCGGCCGCCTTGCCACCCCAGTCCCGGGTGATGGCGGGCTGAGGACCTGGGCCTGGCGTTCCACAGCCCTGACCAGGCCGAGCCCGCGCGGTGCCACGCTGCCTCTGGGGGTTTCCCTCGAGACGGCCGCCTGGAGGGGACCCCCAGAATGGACCCTCACACCTGATAACAAACGACCGTGCTCAAAATCCAGGCAGATTTTTTTTTTTAAGACGAGGACATTGGGGTGGTGAGTAGAAGTTTGCACAGGCCCGGCTACCCGTCCCTGGCCCTAGGCCGGATCCGCAACGGATAGGACGGCCTGAAGCTGGCAGCGGCTCTTCTCGCAGAGTCTATCAGAGGTGGCACCGGCTGTCCCCCGGCTTCAGACCTCAGAGCCATCTGTGTGACTCCTCCTCCCGCCTCACCCTCCCCAGCCAATCAGTCACCAAGTCCTCCTGATTCGGCCTCCCGAGCTGTGTCAGCTTCCAAACTTCACTTCTACCTGAGGAGGCAGCCGGTTCCTGGATCCCTTCACCGGCTTAGATTTCTATCGCACTCAACGCCACCGGACCGCTGGGCCAGGATGGATCAGGGCTGGCCCTCCCCACAGGGAGCTCACAGTACCCGGGGAAGGGACACACAGATAAACAATCATCTGCCAGTGTTTGTCCTCCAGGAAGCATTTCAAATTCAGTAAATATTCATAGAGGACCTACTAAACCTCAAACGCTGCGCTGGTTGGCTGGGAGCACAGCTATTAAAAGAGTGGACAATGCCCCTGCCCTCACCGAGATCCTAGTCTAGCACAGGATGGCAAATGCTGTGAGCAACTCAACTCAAAGACAGCGTATGGGGGCTGCTTGTTTTCAAGCCCCAAGCCTCAAGCACAGTGCCTGACACAGAGCAGGGGGCACAAGAAATCTGTGTGGCATGAATTAGTTAGAATGTTAAAGCATGGTGGGAGAACACAGAGGAGGACACTCTTTTTCCCAGAGAGTGGGAGAGGTTTCCAGAAATTGGCTCTGAGGTCCACAAGGTGGGGAAGAAAGGAAGGCCTTCCAGTTTCCAGAAATGAGGATAATCAGAGGACCAACCCATTGTTGAGAAATTCAATGAGATAATAAGTTAATAAATGGGGGAAAGAGACAAATTGCCTGTGCAGAAGAATTCCAAGTAATTTATGTAGACACTCGGGGAGGGGGAGCATCACTCTCTACTTCTTAAGAGTAGGCTGCAGAGAGTGACGTCCTCCCCAAGTGCACAGTATGGAAAGGGAGGGGAAAGGAACAACTTTACAGGGAGAAACCCAATGACTGCTACCCAGACAAGTGATCAAGGCCAAGATCAAAGGCCACAAATCATGTTGATGTGTACTTGATACGATGTGATGAAAATGATACCTCTGTGGTCTTTCTCCCAATAACCCATAACCCCAGCCTTGTGAGAAAAGCAGACTCCAATAGTGGACTATGCAACAAAATAGCTGGCTGACCAATACCCCTCAAAACTATCAAGGTCATCCAAATCAAGAAAAGTCCAAGGAAACGTCACAGCCAGAGGAGCCTAAAGACACATAACTACTAAATGTAAAAGACATTAGGTAAAAACTATCTAAATAAACTATGGACTTTAGTTATTAATGATAATGTATCAATGAAAGTCTACCAAGAATTGTAACAAATCATAACATATAGTAACATAAGGTATTACAGGGAAATTAGAGGAGGTATATGGAAACTCTCTGTAATATCTTCTCAATTTTTCCATAAATCTAAAAACGTTCTAAGAAATAAAGGCGACTATACATTTTTAAATTAATACCTTTAATTGATTAAGGCATTAATTAATGTTAAAAGGTATTAATCATGGCATTACTGAGAGATTTAATGAAATAATGCCCGTCACAGCACCTAACACATTCTAAGCGCTCAAAAATATGCTATCATCAATATCTTATTATTGTCATCATTCTAGGCACTTAGAACAGCAAATGCAAAGGCACAGAAGTTTAGAATGGAGAGGGAGACGGAAGACAGGATCCTGAAGGCCTTGAGTGCTGAGCTGGGCCTTTGGAAGGGATTTATGGGGGGAGGGTACATGCTAGCCCACCTCTGCCCCACCAGTCTCCTCCCTAACCACCTGGAAAGCTGGACTCCACCCAGCCAAAGTGAGCTGCCATCTCAGGCCTTGCCATGTCGCTTCTAAGGCCTTTGCATATGCTGTTTCCCTTGCCTGGAACACCCTCCCTTGCCCTTTTGTCTCAGCTTTTCTGGCCACCTTCAATTCATCCTTCAGGTCTTAGCTTAGACATTTTCTTAAAAGCCTTCCAGAACCTTCCAAGATGCTATTAATATGATTTGGATGGAGGCAGTTGGGGTGAGGTGCAGGAAGCTAGGGATGGAGAGACTGAGCTCAGCTCTTTGCCCCTGGCACTCATCCCCCTGTCCCCCAAATCCAGCCACACTAGATGCTGCCCCATCTCTGAACACACCGTTCACCTTCATGCTGCCTGGCCTCTGCTCATGCTGTCTCCTCTGTCTGGGATTCTTAGTCCTTTCCTCCCCATCTCTTATCTCTGTAGTGAACACCTACTTATCAAGTCTTAGCTCAAGCATCACCTCCTGTGTGAAGCCATTCTAGATCCTTCGCATGGAAAGGGCACTTTCCTCTGGTTTCCAAGATGTCCATGATCCTCCAGCCAGACTGCTGGCAACGCATTCATCGTCCTGCACCAGAATAAATGTTTGCTGAATGGATGCACAGCAATCCCACTGTCATCCTCTCCAATTCTGCAAATCTTTGTTCTCCTCTAGGAGGCCCTCCATGGCGGTTCCAACCCATTAACCTCTCCCCTTTCTTTTTTTAGCAGTTAGCCCCTAATTGTAGTCTAACTATTGTGTGTAAGAATCAATCTCTTGGATTAGAGTAAGTTCTTTAAGGAAGGAACCATGTCTCACGTTTTTTGTTTTTTCACTCATTCAACAAGTATTTACAAAGCACCTACTCCAATGTTTCAGTTAGATTCCCAGGCTTTGGAGAGGCAGCAGTGAAGAAGACCCCAGCTCTGCACAAATAGAGCTCTATCTTAACCAGACTCTGCTGCAGTAACAAAGAACTCCAAAATCTCAGTGACATAGCATAAGGGTCATTTATTGCTCACTTGTGCAACATGCTTATCATGGTTCCTCTGCTTTAGTAACTCAGATACGTAAGCTGAGGGGTCCCTTCCATTTTGGAGCTGCACCCACTGGAACTCGTGACCTTCTCAGTTACCATGGCAGGAGAAAAGAGAATGGATGGCTTTTTCAGGCATGGATTTTTCACTGCTTCTGCCTGGAGGTCACATACACCCCTTCTTACCATCCATTGGCCAAGACTAGTCACATGGTCCTGCCTATTGCAAGGGAGGCTGGGAAATACAGTGCTCCTCTGGAAGGAGATTAGACTGGACATAGGTGAGCTCTTCCACTGTCTGTCCCAGGAGAAAGAATTTAGCAAGTAATTACTGAAGTAATGCCTTAATTAGGTCTCATAAGTGCTACAAAGGAGAGGCTGGAAGTGTCTAGAGAGTGTGAACAGCACATGCAAAGGCAACGCCTTTTCAAGTCCCCAATTTCTTAGCGGAGTGGTGCAGGAAGGGAAAAACTTCTACTGCTTTCTCTGGGGAGACCCTGAGTATCATTTGGCACTCTGTTAAGCAGAGATATAAATGGAGCTTTGGGTAGACCATGGTTGTCCATTTAAGCTGAGACCAGGGAAGAGTATTTCCAACAGAGAGAGCAGTATGTGAAAGTTCTAGGGCAGGGAGGAGTTTGACACATGGAAAGACCAGAAAACAGAGGGGAGCTGTGAAGTGACACTGAGGGGTGGATGTCCCAGGCAGGCTCAGATAGATAAGGATTTTAGCTTAAGAGTAATAGGAAGTCCCAGGGAGGAGTTAAGCAGAGATGTGATATAAGCAGAGTTTTCTCCAAAAGGCCCATGTGGTTGCCGAGGAGTGAATGGACTGGAATGGGGCAGAGTAGGGAAGTGATGGGGGACTGGGGGCAGTAAGAAGACTTTCAGAGTCCTCCAGGTGAAAGATGGCAATGGCTTGGACCTTGGCATTGGCACAGGTGGAGAGAGAAGTGGATAAATGTGGGATTTATTAAGGAATCAGGCCTACCAGGACTTGGTGACTGATACATGCAGGGAGTAAGAAAGCAGGAGATATCTAGGTGACTCATGGGTTTTGCAGTCCCCATCCTGCCCAGCACAAGGCTGGCTCCATTACATTGTATCGTAATCATGTTCACTATGGGACCTTGACCTTGGACTCATCTGGGACATCCAGCCCTCAGTGTCATTTTCCAATCCTACCCCATTCTACTCCAGACTCCCTGTTCTTTCTGTCCCTTCAATGTGGCAAGCTCCTCCTTGCCTCATAGCCTTCACAATCCATTCTCTCTGTTGGAAACACTTCTCTCAGCTCCTCCCTAGTCTTGGCTTAAATGTCCCTCTCTGTCATGGAGCTAGCTAACCCCCTCCTCGTTCTGCAGGAGGAGGGGTGTACCTCCCATCAGAACTAAAAACGCTCTCAAGCATCAACAAATGCACTTTCTTTCTTTTTTTTTAGTTCAACTTTTAAATTCCAGGGTACATATGCAGGATGTGCAGATTTGTTACATAGGTAAATGTGTACCATGGTGGTTTGCTGCACAAATCAAGCCATCACCTAGGCGTTAAGCCCAGCACCTATTAGCTATTATTCCTGATGCTCTCCCTTCCCCTGCTCCCCCAATAGGCCCCAGTGTGTGTTGTTCCCTCACTATGTGTCCATGTATTCTTATTGTTCAGCTCCCACTTATAAGTGAGAACATTCAGTGTTTGGTTTTCTGTTCCTGAGTTAGTTTGCTGAGGATAATGGCTTCCAGCTCCATCCGTGTCCCTACAAAGGACATGGTCTCACTCCTTTTTATGACTGCATAGTATTCCATGGTGTATATACATGTACCATATTTTCATCATCCCGACTATCATTAATGGACATTTGGGTTGATTCCATGTCTTTGCTATTGAACACATGCACTTTCTATTTGGATCCCCTAAAGTAATCCTGAGAGGGAGGCTGGTCAGAACATTATCCCCATTTCACAGTGGAAAAAACTGAAGCCAGAGAAGGGAAGTGGTTGGCTGCATCTGGGGCCAGGCCTCTAGCTGAGGTCCTCTAACTCCTGGTTCAGAGTTTCTTTTACTACAGTGCCTGGTGCATAGGGGGTGCTGTATGGAATTGGCCAAGAGAATGAATGAATGAGCACATGACTGTCTGCCCATTTGCTTCTTTATCTTTGCTCATTGTTTTTTCCCTCAAAGAGGCTGTAGATTGAGTTAATAGATTAGGTTTAAGAATCCCAGAGAGTTGTTTGAACCCTAGCTTTGTCATTTAAAGATAGTGGCTTTAGGCAAGTTTCTTCCTCTCTCTGTGCAAATTAAGGATGCAAATACCTACTTCATAGAGCAGGTATTAGAAGAGAAGGTGTGGGTTAGGCCAGAGTAATGTTGGCTCCCTGTTCTTCAGGAACCTGTGCCCACCTCGCCTCCCTTGGAAAATCTTCCTGGAGAACACCAGCCTGCACTTACTCACACCCAGTAAGAACCTCTCAAGCCCTTCTCAGCTGCACCTCCCAAGTTATGATCCAGAGGAAAAGTGTCATTTAAACCGCAAACGAGATGCTCTGCCTTACCAAGACAGTGGCATAATTCACAACCCTGTGAAACTCAATCTCTTTGTACTCTCCCTTCCACTTTCTTGGGGGAGTGGGGCAGGAAGGGAAAAACTTCTACCACTTTCTCTAGGGAGAACCTGAGTATCATTTGGCACTCTGTTGAGCAGAGATATGAATGGAGCTTTGGGTAGACCAAGGTTGTCCATGAGCTAAGCAGGAGATGGAGAGCTAACTTGCTCTACGTGATAAGCTGATGGGGATAATGGCCTATAAGTCTCTGCATGGCATGGTTGCTGCCAACCCTTTCATCCCCACTCAGAACTGTTCTCCTACTTGGCCTCGGTGCTCCAGCCACAGAAGCCCCCTGGGGTTCCCAGAAGGCATGCCGATCCCTCTTGCTGCAGGGTCTTTGCATAGGTACTCCTCTCGGAATGCTCCCCCACCATCTCTGCCTGTCACCTGGTAAGCTCCTCCTCACCCAACATGTCGTGGCTCAAAGCCACATCCTGAGCATGACCTTCTGCCACCTTCAGGATGCTCTCATAGCTCCGTGGACCTACCTTTCCTTTTTTGCAGACTTAGCTATAATTCTTCATTCCAATTTCTAATCATTTGCTTTGACATTCAGATTGTAGACTCAATACGTATTTCTTCTTCATCAGTAAAACGTGGTGGAGGTTGAATTTTTGAAGGTGAAGGGGCTCAGAAAATGAACAAGTTGAAATATTTGAGCATTTATCTTGAAGTGTGGGGGTGATCCCTAAAATGGGAGAGCCTGAGAAGACCAGTGGCTGGCGCTGGTGGCTGAAGGACTCGGAAGAGCAGGGCTAGCCATTATTCAACTTGCTCCCCTTTGCATTGCTACGATACAACCTCTGTCTCCTTCAACTTCAGTAAAATGACCTGCATACTGAACGTGAGGTTGGCACAGGGCTACCAGGCTTGGCATGGGGCAGAAAGAAAAGGTGAGCAGAGAGACGAAAGGTATGCTGGGAGGAAAAAGTTGGAGCTGGAAGTGCGCACGACTTTGCAAGTCACTGGAATTTGAAGAAATCTTGGGGCCATCGCTGGATGTCTTCAAGATGTGAGATAGGAAATTCCAGTCCATTTTTATCTAAATCTCAAAGGACTAGTAATCTGGGCTCTCAACAGGAAGAATGCTGTGACTGATTAGCAATGTCTGTCACGGGCAGTGACAACTGGTTACATAGGTCTGCAGCTAAGCTTAGCATTCTCTTAGCCAGAGGATGAAGACTATGTCTCAGTCGTCTCTCACCATCGGTCACCATCAGCGGTGAGCTGGGGGTTATGGGATGGAGGGACATGGCAGTGTGATAGGCAGCAGGGCAGAGCCTTGGGCAGGCAGGGCAGGACATGGGCACCAGGTCCTGACAATGTTAAATCCTGGAGTAAGCTTGGGCAAGCCACATTGCATCTCTGGGCTTCAATTTCTTCAACTTTGAAATGGGCCAGTAGTACCTGTGGCCAGTTATAAGGCAAAAGCATTAGCGCTTTGAGTTCAGACATACAGGGTTCAAATCTTGGTTCCCACTAGCTTTAGGACCTAGGAAGAGCTCAGTCTTCTCATTTATAAAATGAGGGTAATAATTCTTACTTCACAGGGCAGCGTGCCGGGATTAGAAGTAGTACGCACCAACAATTAGCAAGCATTTGTATAAGCAAGGCACCTTGTTGGACTTTCTGGGGCTTGGCCTCACCCAAAGAAGGAGAGTGCCCAGCACAGTGCCCAAGAGACAACCAGTGCTCAGTGACTTTTTCACTGCCAAGTCTAAAGGGTTCACGGGTGTGGAAGGGCTCTATCATCCACAAATTGTCTTGGGAAAGGGAGGCTGATGGCAGTAACTACTTACAGCCTTTCCTCCAGCTGTAGGGCTGACAGTCCTCCTGTGCTGGACCCTCACAAGACATCTGGACCCAGTTCCCTTTCATGACTGGCCCGGGGGCTGCCAGAGGAAAAGGGCAGAAGCGCCATAATGAAAGGGCAGACAATTACCTTTCTTTCATAATTACCATTTGCAGTAATTAAATAATAAGAGCCTTTTTTTTGGCCCTGAGAATTCAAAGCAGACCACATCACATCTGGACCTGCCCTTTGCTAGGAATTGAATATCCATAGGGACAAGATGGGGAAATTGAGACAAAGCGGGGAAAGACTAGCAATTCTTAAGTCACACCGAAATCAGAATGCCAGCCTTAGGGCAAGGTCTTTAAAGAAACAACTCCAAATGGCAGATAGCCATGGGCCTGCGTTTTGGGGGCCGGCTCCACCACTCACATGCTGTGTGGCTTATAGGTGGTTCATTCCCCTCTTTGTGCCTTAGTTGCTCCATATCTAAAATGAGATGGAGCCAATATTTGACCTGCCCTGAGTATATTGTTCTAGCCTTTATTTTGTTCATATATAGTAATGAGAAATTCTTTTTGCATGCTTTAGGTTGCAAGAAATAGAAATCCATCATAGACCAGCAAATAAGCAGAAAAAAGGGGTTACCAGTTTACTAATTCTGGAAGGGGTTGAACAGCCAGAGGTCCTGAGACCTCTCCTTTTTGTGTATGAAAAAAGCAGAGGGCTCAGGAACAATTAAACCAGAGACCAGGACATCTCAAGGCCTCCTTCCTCTCTGCGCCCCTTGAGCATCAGCTTTATTCTTTCTCCACTTTCAGAGGGTGAGAAACATGGAGCACCAACAGCTACTCCAACCTGCAGTTCAGAGTGTTAGCCACTGACAGGCATCTACCCTCACTGGTCTGGCTTGAGCCAGGCAGCACCCTTGAACCAATAACTGCATCCAGTAAGGCAGGGTCTATAATGGACTATAGCAATTTCAGGGATGGAGTAAGAGAAGGGGCCAGCCCCAGAGTTAGTAGGAGCCACTAGGCAGGCAACACAATAGTCATCCACTAAAACAAAATTCCTGCACGTGGACTGCAAAACAGTGAAGGGAAAGTTGCTGTAAAATCAAAGCAACAGCATGAATTACCAGGAACAGAGAAGTACCAGAGGCTCCCCTCAGAGGGGAAGGGGAGAGCTATACCATCTAAGGTGGGCTTGACTTCAGACCCCAGCCCTCTGAGCTGGGGACCCAGCCTTATGTGAGCCTCCCCTTTGAACACTACACTGACCTGGAAACAAAGCAATTCCCAGCCTTCTCCACGGCCTGAGTGAACATCGATTGGTGCTGCCTGCCAGGCCTTTTCTTTGGGGGTGTTTCTGGTGAGGACCAGTGGGCCAGGCCAATCAGAATCCTTCTCCTGGTCTTTCCTTGAGAAACACCCAAGGCCATGGCCCCATCCAAGAGAACAGATATCCCATGCCAAGAGGGCAACATTCCCCTGCCTGGTCCCAGCCACCCCAGAGCCAGGCCTAACTGCAAGCCCTCCCCTTGGTTTGGCTATATTGAGCCAGTCAAATCCCGCTTTGGGTAGGTGTATTCATCTCCTGGGACTTTTATAAAACTACCACGAACTCAGTGGCTTAAGACAACGGGAAGTTATCCTTTGGAGGTCAAAGTCCAAATAGAAGATGTCAGCAGGACCATGCTCCCTGCTCCTAAGGCTCTAGGGTAGAATCCTGTCTGGTCCCTTCCAGTTTCTGGTGGGTGCATAACTCTGTTCTTTGCCTTTGTCTTCCCACGGCCGTTTCTCTCTCTCTTTCTCTCTCTCTCTGTCTCTATCTCTAGATGGGGTCTTGTTCTGTCATCCAGTCTGGAGTGCAGTGGTGTGATCATGGCTCAGTGCAGCCTTGATCTCTTGAGCTGAGATGAGCCTCCTGCCTCAGCCTTCTGAATAGCTAAGACTATAGACACATGCCACCATATCCAGCTCATTTTTTTTAAAAAGTTGTAGAGACAAGGTCTTGGTAGGTTGCCTAGACTGCTCTCAAACTCCTGGCCTCAAGTGATCTTCCCACTTGGCCTTCCCAAAGCACTAAGATTATAGGCATGAGCCACCGCATCTGGCTTCCTTCCATCTCTTATAGGGACACTTGTCGTTGGATTTTTGTTCATAGTTGTATGCCTACCCAGGTAATAATCCAGAATTATCTTCAGTGACAATCACTCTGGATTATTACCTGGGTAGGCATACAACAATGAACAAAATCTCATTATTTCATCTCATGATCCTTAATTATATATGCAAAATCTTTTTACCAAATAAAGTCACATTGACAAGATCTGGGAGGTAGAACATAGGCAAATCTTTTTTTGGCAGGGAGCGGGGGTGTACAACATTTAACCCACTATAGCAAGCATATGTCATTTGTAAACAAACAAACAAAATCCCTCATATGTGCCTCAGGATTAGGCATGGATCAGTCCTCCTCACTGTGTTCTGGTCTTGAACTCTGAAGCAACATTTCAATAACTAACTCCAATCCTTTCTGAGAATGCGACCCATCTCTGGTCACAGATTTTGTTTTCCACCTGTAAAAATGGGGCAAATATTATTTAAATGGTGGTTGAGTTGATTAAATGAAGAGTCATCAGTTAGACCCAGCCTCACACTTTAAACATCAGAGCTTTTCCCAGCCTTGACGGTAGACCTGAGCACTCAGGCCACTGCGAAGGAGCAGCTCTGCTTACAAATGAGCCACCTGACACTTGGTTCATTCATCAAATTCCCAGGAGTCCTGGCAATCTGAGTTCACCCAGACTGGACCCCGTGCACCTGACAAAATCAAATTTCTGCTTCTGCAGAGCTGAGGGCTGGAGCCTCTGGCTAAGTCTGTCAACCTTGTAGAATGACAGGAATCCAAAGGCTGGTAAAATGGGGTTGGCAGTCCCGCAAAGAAAATCCCAGAGATTAAACCCAAAAAACCCATCACAATATGAATAGCTATTCCTTATTGTGTACCTCCTCCAAGCCAGGCCCACACTCAGGCCCGTGCCCCCACTCCCTTTTAAGCCTCACCACAATCCTGTGAGCAGCTCTCATGATCCCTGTTTTGCTGAGGCTCAGAGAGATGAAGTCAGTGATCTAAGGCCACACAGTGGAGTAAATCGTGAAGCCTGAGGCAACTCAGTACTCGTCACCTTAGCCACGATAGGTAATTTCCCAGTGTCTCCTCCCCACGGAGGGTGGCATCAGAGCAATTAGCACCATGGTGAGATAGGATTCTGAAATATGAACTGAGGGGCTTCCCTTCAGGAAATGTCCTTGTGCCCTTGCTCATTCCTCCATGGGCTTTGTGCTGTTCACAGCTGTATGCCCAGTGATTAAAAGAGTGCCTGGCACATAGTCCTTACTCAATAAACATTTGTTGAATGAATGAATTCAGTTAGTGAGGGCATTCTGGTGGGTGCCTCAGGGAAGAGATGACATGTTAACGCAGAGAACAAAGAGACCCTGATCTGGCCTTTAAAGTGTCAAAACCCTAGGCCCAGACATAAGACCGAAGAGCTGGGAGAGCATGTGATATATACAGAATAAGTTCATCACCGATACTAGAACACGCAGCTCCCTGCCCAGCCCCTCTGGGAATGACTGGAAGCAGAAGGAGATTCAGAGAGGCAGCAAAAACCAAAGACAAAGCTTTCTGCTCTGTAAAAGTACTTGAAAAACAGAAAGTACTCTAGATATTCTAGCGATTACTCATAGGAACCTCGATCCTGCTCCCCGATCCCATCCCTCCACTGACAATTCTTTCAACAGTCTCCAAATCCATGGACACTTTCTCATCTTTCTTTTCCTTCTTTTGTTTTTTAAATTAGATTTATTTTTTTCCATTCTAAAAATGATGCATGCTCATGATAGAAAATATATAAAAGTTGAAGGAAAACAAGAAAAATCTTCTTCGTGTCCATCACTTAATAATAACTAATATTTTGATGTATTCCCTCCACTTTTAAATGTTGTGGTGATTTGGGGTCAGGCGGGGTGGCTCATGCCAGTAATTCCAGCACTTTGGGAGGCCTAGGCAGGTGGATCACCCACGTTCAGAAGTTCGAGACTAGCCTGCCAACATGATGAAACACTGTCTCTACTGAAAAACAAAAACACGAAAATTAGCTGGGTGTGGTGGTGGGTGCTCCTGTGGTCCCGGACGTGCCTGTGGTCCCAGCTACTCAGGATGCTGAGGCAGGAGAATCACTTGAACCTGGGAGGCAGAGGATGCAGTGAACCAGGATAGCACCATTGCACTCCAGCCTGGGCAACAGAGCAAGATTCCATCTCAAAATAAAATAAAATAAAAGTTATGGTAATTTGGTAATATAAAAGTATATATAATTATTTTGGATATTTCTCATTATAATACATTGTCATTGGGAAAAAATAGAACATAAAGAAAAAATACATATTAACCAGAATCTCCCAATCTCGGACACAATCCAGGTTCCTCCCTCCGCCTCTCACTGTTTTCTGGGACTTGTGGTTTTTGCATGAATTTTTTTTAAGGGTGTATATGGGGTAGGGGAGGCAATGCTTTGGCTTGTCCATGTGTGACTTAAAAACACAATTGCTCATCTTTCTGGTTGTAACATATCTTCAGTTCCTGAACCAGGAGCAGAGAGTGAGGGAAGAACGATATATCTACACCTTGCACTTTTTTACCAAGTACCACAGGGGGTTTAACTCCACTCCTCAACCCACTTTCACTACTTCCTAATCCATGGGAAGTCTTGATTCTGGCCATGGGTTGATTTTCAATGCTGGTTTTCAGTGTCTTTCTTAGAGAGTTTTTGTCTTTTTCTGGGTCTTCACAGGCATGTTAGTGGGTGTATCACTAACTGCTTACTAGGATCCACTTTTTAAATTTATTATTGACAAATTATAATTGTGTATATTTGTGGGGTATAAAGTGATGTTATGATATGTGCATAGAGTGTGGAATGAGAGAACACGCTTTAAAAGTTTGTCCTTATGCTATTTGACTTCTCATGGCATTTTCCCCCGTGACCACTTCCTCCTGCTCAAAATGCTCACCTCCCTTGATTTCTGTGACGCCGTGGTCACTGCACTGTCCCTTTGCCTTCTGATCTGATCTGTCCTTTTCTGTTCATTTTGCTGGTTCCTCTTCCTCAGCCATCTTTTCCTCACTCTCTCTTCCATCCCCTCTATGACTTACACAAGGCTGATCCATCTCTTCAGCCTCAGGACCACATGCCCAGTGGCTTGCTGCACATCCTTGCCCCACTGCTCATCCCTCGAGAATCTGAGATTCCACGTGTCCACAGCCTCCTCATCACCTTTCCCAGAATTCGTTCTTCTTGCTGGACTGATGCTCTGTCATCCTCTCTCACTCTCTTCCATTCACCCACAAGGGTTGGCTCAGTGTTATCTTTGGCTCATCTACCTTTACCCCACGTACCACTGAGTCCAGCTTAACTCGTTTGGTTTTGGTGGTAGGGGTTGGGGAGTTGGCACATTTTCATTTTGAAATCATTTCAGGGCCAGGCATGGTGGCCCACACCTGTAATCCCAGTACTTTGGGAGGTCAAGGCAGGAGGACCACTCCAGGCCAGGAGTTCAAGACCAGCCTCAGCAACACAGCAAGATGTTCTAACACTTTCCTTTTATTTCTTCTGGCACCATAAGGTCAGCATCTTCTGTTGTTACTCTCAGCAATCTTCTTTGAGATCTGATCTTTTTTTCTATGTAAATACAATTCCCCTATGATTTGTTGTTGCATAGTGGACTTTTCCATGATTTTTGTACACCAATCTTCAAGGAGCAATATTTATTTTTTTATCTACTTATTTTAGTGTAAACATAACTTTTTAAAATTTTTTATTCTTACATAATTTTTTTTTGAGACAGAATTTCGCTCTTTCACCCAGGCTAGAGTGAAGTTGTGTCAATCTCGGCTCACTGCACCCCTCGCCCGCCAGGTTGAAGTGATTGTCCTGCCTCAGCCTCCCCAGTAGCTAGGATTACAGGCGCCTGCCACCACGCCCAGCTAATTTTTGTATTTTTAATAGAGACAGGGTTTTGCCATGTTGGCCAGGCTGGTCTCAAACTCCTGATCTCAGGTGATCCACTCACCTCAGCCTCGGAAAGTGCTAGGATTACGTAATTTTTAAAAGCTTGATATTTTGCTGTCCAGTGATCGAGGCTGACTCTGGCTGATTCCAGGTATTTTTGTGGCAGATGCACCTTACTTAAAACGTCACACCTGAAAAAAACAACTTGGAAGGGAAATTGCCATATACAGCACACAGCAAAATCTCAACAGGTTCCCCCTTTGGATTACCCAGCACTTCAAAGGTTGGCGTCCACTTTTCAAGCACCTTCTCCACTGCATGCACAGCTTCATGTGGTGCAACCGTTTTGTATGGGAAAGTCTATCCATTGTCACACCCTTATTCTGCAGTATCTGCCATCAGCAAAGTGAGATCGAAAGGCATGAGCACACTTTTTCCAAAGTTCTGTAAAGTGTCAAGCACGGGGAGAAAATGCTGGGTAATCACAAAGAATGTCAGAACTGCACTCAGGTTCAGTTTCTTTGCCATCACTCTGCTCTCACTGCTTGTTTTGAGTCTACCATTTAAGCACAGGGATACGGGATATGACAGGAATTGGAAGTGCAAACTGCACCAAAGTCAGCCTGAACAGGAAGAACCAAAATGAATTTACTCTGTAAACAAACAAACACATTTTGCAGAATTTACATATACCAGGGCAAATTGTCTACCTGGGAATTCTCCAAATAAACTGCTACTTTGAACCTAACATTTATGAAAAGATAAGAAGAATTTGCTAATTTGAATTGTACATATGTATGTGTCTGTGTATGTATGTGTTTATGTATATATGTATATGTATACTGAATATATAATTAAATCTAAAAGCAATGGTAGCAATTGCTCAGATGTTTTAAGGGAGGACTGTTTTACCACTGAATTGTTGGCACATGGTGATAATAAAAAACAACTCAATTTTAGTCTGGTTTACAACTTTTAAATTCTTAAAAAACACCACTCATCCACTCACTGCCTGCACCCAGATCAGATGATGCCCACCCTTGGAATGTCACTGACTCAGTGCCTCATATCGGGCAGCAGGTGATGTCAGTTTGTTCCAATATAGACAATGTTAACTTTGATCAGTGGGTGAAGGTGGAGTCTCCTGTAAAGTTACATGTTTCCCTTTGTAACTAATAAGTAACATGAGGAGATACTCTAAGACCACACTAATATCCTCTTCCTCATCAGCATTTCACCCAGGAGTTGCACCACCCTCTAATGATTTTCCAACTCTTATTTCTATATTTAGTAGTTGGCAGTCTGCCGTAAAGAAAAGTATTTCCTTCTCCCCAATTTATTTCCTTATTTAGATCAGTATGAACACATAGATTCATATTTTTTCAATGGGTGATAGTCTGTTATTATCATTTATTTTGGTTTCCAAATTGTCCCTGATTTGGCCAGTGGGAGTGTTTTCAGGTTAGTGCCTGTGTCCTTCTGACATGTTCCCAACTGATATGGTTTGAGTCTGTGTCCCCACTCAAATCTCACCTTGAACTGTAATCCCTGTAATCCCCACGTGTCAAGGGCAGGACCAGGGGGAGGTAATTAGATCATGGGGGTGGTTTCCCCCACACTGTTCTCGTGATAGTGAGTCTCATGAGATCAGATAGTTTTACAAGCGTCTGGCATTTTCCCTGCTTGCACTCACTCTGTCCTGCCCCACTGTGAAGCAGGTGTCTGCTACTCCTGTGCCTTCCACCATGACTGTAAGTTTCCCAGAGCCTCCCAAGCCATGCAGAACTGTGAGTCAATTAAACCTCTTTCCTTTATAAATTACCCGGTAGGTATTTCTTCACAGCCGTGTGAGAATGGACCAATATGCCATCATTCTTTTGAGCACTTCCCTACTTTCTGATGTGTACCACTATGTATATTAAAAACTCATATGAATATATGTACCAATAGGTATAGGAGTACCAGGAAATGATCTAGGGGACCCCAGAGGGAGCATTCAGGGCCCCCATTAGGGCTCATGTGTGAGGTCTTGCTAACGACATTGGAACAAAAGAGAGCAAATCTGAGATCTACTTTCAGCTTTGTCTGCAACTTCCCACCAGAATGAGTGTGTTGCCACTGCTCTGTCCAGTATAAATACTCTGGCACATAATAATCTATTATTAATTGTATTTGATAATGGCACCTGGACACAAATTGGGGGATGGAGTAGGTGTTACCTGGCTCACAGCTGTACTCCCACAGCTAACTCACCGTGTTGGTAGTCCCCCCCTGCCCTCAACCAGCACCTTCTGGGAATCCACTCCTGCTGGGGCTGCCATAGCAAAATGCCATATGCTGGCTGGATTAAACAACAGAAATTCATTTTCTCACAGTTCTGGAGGCTGAAAGTCCAGGATCGAGGTGTCGGCGTGGTCCGGTTCTGGTGAGGCCTCTCTCCTCAGCTTGCAGAGAGGGCTTTTCATCGTGTCTTCACATGGCCTTTACTCTGTGTGCACACATGGAGAGAGAGAGAGGGAGACAGACAGAGAACGCTCAGGGGGCTCAGGGGGTGTCCTTTCCTCCTCTTATAAGGACCCCTGCCCTATCAGATTAGGATCCCACCCTTTTGACCTCATTTAACCTCAATTATCTCCTTTAAAGGCTCTGTCTCCAAATACAGTCACACTGGGTGTTCGGCCTTTAACGTGTAAAGTCTGGAGAGACACAGTTCAGTCCATAACATCTTCCTTTGCTCTGGCTACATGACCTCTTCTTTCTAGGTTCATTGATTGGCTGAGGGGCAAGCACCTGACCCAGGCTTGGGCAATCCCAGCACGTCACTTCCCTCAGCTACTGTGATTGGTTCAGCAAAGCTCACATGACTCAAATTGGCTTTCCAAGGGATTTTATTTTTTTAGTTTGAAGCAGAGATCACATTTTTTTTTAAATAAAAGGGTAGATAGTAAATATTTCCAGCTTTGGGAGAGAAGGAGTATATGGTCTCATCACAACTATCAATTCTGTGTTAAACTCTGACCTTGTAGGTAAAAGCTCTATGAAGTCATTCATTGATATCATAGATGCTCATTTTTATTAGCATGTGGTTCCAGCATCTTTAACACAGGCTTCAAAGTTTCCTAGTCCTCAGCAGCTGACCAAGTAAAGAAAGAAAAACCTCTATCTACATTCCATTGGCCAGAACTAGCCATATGGCCCCTAGATACAAGGGGCCTGAGAAATGCAGTTTACTCGTGAGTCCAGGAAGAGGAAATGGGTCTGATGAACATTCAGCCAACCTCTGCCAAGAACTCCACCACAGGTTATCATGAGGACTGAGTGGAAGAATACTGTAAAGACCTAAGAGAGTGTCTGGTCCACCGAAGCACACAATAAATGTTAGCTACGATCATTACTGTAGCTTCAGGGGGAAAGAAAAAGCACTCTTTTCCTTTCTGGTAGTAGAGCCATATCAATGTCATCTTGGAGCAGCCTGCAGCCATGGCTGCAACTGTGAGGGAAAGCCAGCATGGGGAAGAGATGCTGGCACTCGGAAAGAGACCAGGGAGATAGTCCTGACTGCACAGAAGTGCCTGTTGCTATCAAGTCTGTCTTTTCCAGCCTTGGTCAGTCTGCTCTTAACAACAACAACATTAACCGTAGCTGACATCTACTAAGGTGTATTACATGCCAGATGCTGCATTAAACTCTTAATAGATAACACTTTTCTAATTTGAACCACAACTCATGGCAGGGGGAGGAGTCATTAAATCATTTTAGGGAGTTGATACTAACATTTAACAAAAATTTTTAAATTTTTTTTTAAATTTAAAAAAATTGTATATGTTTATGAGGTACAATGTGATATGTGGTTTGGTTTTTGGGGTTTTTTTTGAGACAGAATCTTGCTCTGTTGCCCAGGCTGGAATGCAGTGGTACAATCTTGGCTCACTGTAACCTCCCCCTCCCAGGTTCAAGCGATTCTCCTGCCTTAGCCTCCCATGTAGCTGGGATTACAGGCATGTGCCACCATGCCCAGCTAATTTTTGTATTTTTAGTAGAGAGGGGATTTCATCATGTTGGCCAGGCTAGGCTTGAACTCCTGACCTCAAATAGTCCACCCACCTCAGCCTCCCAAAGTGTTGGAATTACAGGTGTGAGCCACTGGGCCTGGCCATAATATGATATTTTGATATATGTTTACATAGTAGAATGATTAAATCAAGCTAATTAACAAATCCGTCACCTCATCTACTTATCATATTTTTGTGGTGAAACCATTGAGTGTCAGCATTTTTAAAAATAAACAAAATAGACTACACTAGGCTAGACCAAACTAGAACACAAATTATCACAGTATATCACAAGTAGTAAGGGCAAATATTGTGATATTTGGATCCCTCTGATGTGGAGGGTCCATTTCCTGCCAAGGCTGAATGAGTTCAAAGGCCTCTGGATGGTTGGGGGATCTGGATAGTACAAGATGGAAAGGGGTCTTTAAATCACAAAGACTACTTTCTCCTTTGAGATTTTTTAAGTGGAAAGAAGCTAATTTCATATATATATATTATATATATATAAAATATATATATTATATATGTATAATATATTATATATAACATATATATATTATATATATATGTAAAAATATATATTATATACATTATATATATATATAATACACACACACACACACACACACATATATATATATATATATATATATATATATTTAGAGACAGAGTCTTGTTCTGTCACCCAGGCTGGAGGCTATAGTAGCTTGAACTCCTGGGTTCAAGCAAGCCTCCTGCCTCAGCCTCTTGAGTAGCTAGCTAGCTAGGACTATAGGTGCGCACTGCCACACCTGGCTAATTTTTTTTTCATTTTTTGTAGAGACAGGATCTCACTATGTTGCCCTGGCTGGTCTCAAACTCCTGGCCTCAATGTTTTCTCTTAGAGCCTCCCAAAGTGCTGGGATTGCAGGCATTAACTACTAAAACCAGCCTGTTTTATGAGTGTTTGTCTTAGATTTATGTGTGTACTGGGTGATGATATAAAGTATGTTTCTCACTGTGGGCTGCAGTCACCGCACGAATATGTTGCACTAATCCAGCTTTCACCTAGTGAAGGAGGTATTATTATGAGCCCATCCTATAGATAGGGAAGGTGAAGCCCTGAGCTTGCTGTGTGCTGCACAGTCAGGAGGGCCAACAGTCGGCACTTGCACCCCCACAGTCTGGCTCCTGAATCTCCCTCTAAGGTCAACCCTAACACCCTTCCAATAAATCAGTAACTTCTCTTTCAGTTTAAGCTTCTTTAATTTGAATTTCTATGCTGTGCAAACCCAAAAGTCCTGACCAGCATAAGGAGGGAAGAACAGCATTGACAGTACTGATAAACGTCCTCTGCTTGACCAAACTCTAGTCAGGCTTCTATACCTTCTCCTAGGTCCACCCATATGCCCACCCTGGCCTGTCTTCAGCAAGAATCCTGTTAGGTCCGTTTACCCAGAATTCCCCTTATCCCTGATGTTTTCTCTTAGTAATTTTCCATGCACTGACCCAAGCAGGCTTCTGGGCTATAAATTCCCACTTGCCTATTCCGTGTTCAGCATTGAGCTCAGTCTCACTCCTCCACTGCAAAATCCTTGCAGTGGTCCCTAAACCCATATCAATGGTCCTGAGTAAAGTCTGCCTTACTGTACTTTAGCAAGTGTCATTGAATAATTTTTTCTTTAACAAGGCACTGGATGTGGAGAAAGGAGGCCAGATCCTAGGCTAGGCTTAGCCTGGAGTTTGCTGGAGACCTTCAAAAGGACACCTCATCTTTCTGAGTATCTGTTTCCTCCTCCTGGCAAATGAAGATGGCAATAACCTAGGAAAACACTAATCACATGTCTGGCCAGGAGTACCCGGGGGGTGGGGTGGGACAGGGACAGCACTAGCAAAGGTGTGGGGAAAGCATTTAGCAGAGCAAGGAGAAATCAGCCCAGGAAAGCAGGTATCGAAGGGCCTCAAAAGCCGGGTGACAAGGAACATGGTCCATTACCAAGCAGAGTCCTGGGAGGTGCCAGAAGCGTAAAGTAAGGAGTTCCCAAGTGTGCTAAGGTACAGACAGACATTTCCTATGAATTGAACTTGAGGAACACACAGCATGGTGCCTCCATCACAGGCGGCTTACCGAGGAGAGTTAAGCAACTCAAAACCTATGACCCGGGAACTGGGGGCAGTGAGGAAGCCCAGTGCTCAACCTCAGCTGAGGCCTCAGCCATTCCCAGGGCTGAACAGCAGGCTCTGTGCAGAGCAGGAAGCCAGGAGCTGCTCAGAGGGCAGACAGCTGTGAGGCCTCCTCTGGGAAACCACTCTTTGATCTCTCTGGCAGCAGAAGGGTCCCACTTCCTGCGTCACAGAATGCCTGCTCCGGAAGGGACCTCAGAGGTCATGGACCCAACCCCATTGGATATATGGGGGCATCGCTGCCCTGAAAGGTGCAGGCTTTGGTCAAGGCTGCACAGGGAGCCAGTGGGCAAGTCAGGACCAGCATCGTGTTCCTCATTCCTCCCGCTTCCTCTCACTCAGCAGGAAGGCAGCAGGGAGGGCCTGCTCCTTCCGATCCCTCTGATCCCTCTGATGTGGAGGGTCCATTTCCTGCCAAGGCTGAATGAGTTCAAAGGCCTCTGGATGGTCGGGGGATCTGGATGCAACAAGATGGGGAGGGGGTCTTTAAATCACAAAGACTACTTTCTCCTTTGAGATTTTTTTAAGTGGAAAGAAGCCAATTTCCTAAAATTCCTTCTGATGTGGCCCTTGGCAAAAATGATGACATAGGGTGGGTGAGGAGGGAAGGAAACTTAAGGTATTTGAGCTCCTACTGTATGCTGGGCTCTGGGCCAGGTGAATATACCAATCTTTCACGGCAGGTATTGGTTTCCTCATTTCGAAGTTGAGGAAATGGAGATAGCAAGACGTGAAGTAACTTGCTTAGGGTCACATAGCTAGGATCGGCGCCCAAGTTTGTCTGACTGAGAAGCAGTATTTGACTGTAGGCCACATCACTGCCCTAGGGGTTGTGTTCTGTGTAATCCGAGTTCCACTCCTCCGTTTATTCTTTCAACCAACACTTGGTGAATGTCTGATAGACAGCAAGCGCTTCAAGTACGGGAATAATCATAAAAATAGACGAGACTTATTGAATACTTCCTACGTGTCAGTCCCCATTCGTCCTAAGTGTTTTACATGCAGAAACTCACTTAATTCCTGCAACAGTCATGTAAGGTGGAAACTATTAAATGTCCCCATCTTAAGAGTGAAAATGAGGCATAGAAATGTGAGAGGAGGCATCCCAGTTCCATATTTAGGAAGTAATGGAGCTGAAAGTGAAACTCTTGTGTGCCAGAGTTCATGCTCTGGACCACGGCACTATGCTACCCTGTCAGGGCTCCAGAGGCACAGAGTCTCAGGGGAAGACAGACAGGACTCCAGGTGACTATAAGAAAGTATGAAAAGGGGCCAGGTGCGGTGGCCCCTACCCATAATCCCAGCACTTTGGGAGGTCGAGGTAGGCTGATCACTTCAGGTCAGGAGTTCGAAAACAGCCTGGCCAACATGGTGAAACCCTGTCTCTACTAAAAATACAAAAATTAGCTGGGCGTGGTGGCACGGACCTGTAATCCCAGCTACTTGGGAGGCTGCAGCAGGAGGATTGCTTGAACCCGGGAAGCGGAGTTTACAATGAGCCGAGATCACATCACTGCACTCCAGCCTGGGCATCAGAGGGAGACTCCACCTCAAAAAAAAAAGAAAAAAAGAGAAAATGTGAGAAGTGATGGGTGAGGAAAGCACAGGGCATAAGGGCAGGCTAAAGCCAGCATGGGTGGTCAGGAAATAGGTGGACAATTGTATGTAAGCGGACAATGCAATCAATGCCTAAAGAGTGAATTATAGTTGGAACTAAAGGATTTTGGTCTGGCCAGGGCTTGGAGTGAGAGGAGGAGGACAGAATGGGGAGATCTGAAGCTAAGGAGGATGGAAAGGACCAGAGCGCCTGAAGAGTACTGAATGCCACATTACGAAGTTTGATTTGTATCCTACAGGCAGCTGAGAGCGTGACCCTGGACAAGCCACATAACCTCACTGCATTTCAGTTTTCTTCTTAGTAAATTGGGACTAAGAGAGCCTATTCTGCATACTTGTAGTTATTCAGTGGAAGAAATGAGATGATACATTTGTAGTAAGAATCTTACAAATGTTAGTCTCCAGCCTCCACCTCTCCACCACTGAAATGAACACAGAGATGCAGTTGAACAAGCAGAGAAGCATCACAGGAGCAGCTGCCGTGTGCTCATCAGGAGGCATCAACAAGGAACAGAAACCCCAACTAAATATGGCTTAAGCCATTGGGAGTTCATTTTCTCACATAATAACAAGGGTCTAAGTTCTGGGGTATGGAAATTTGGTAGCTTGATGATGTCTTCAAGTGGTGTCAGCTTTCTTCACATACTGGCAATGCCTTGCCTCATGGTAGCTAGATGAATGCAGCAGTGCCAGCCATCATCCACAGACATGACACTGTCCAGTGAAAAATGCATTTCCAGCCAGGTGCGGTGGCTCACACCTGTAATCCCAGCACTTTGAGAGGCTGAGTGGATGGATCACTTGAGGTCAGGAGTTTGAGACCAGCCTTGCCAACATGGTGAAATATTGTAACTACTAAAAATACAAAAAAAAAAAAAATACCCTGGCATGGTGGCATGCGCCTATAGCTTCAGCTACTTGAGTGGCTGAGGCAGGAGAATCACTTGAATCCAGGAGGTGGAGGTTGTAGTGAGCCAAGATCACACTCCAGCCTGGGTGACAGAGTGAGACTCTTAACTCAAAAAAAAATGAACAAACACAACAAAAAAACCACGCGCATGCACACACACACACACACACAAACACACACACACACACACACACACACACAATGCATTTCCAGTTATGCATCTTTTTTTTTTTTTTAGCTTTCTCACTTCTTAAATTCTCCATAGGTATCACTTTTATACTATAATATTTGCTTGTGTATGTGTATATATGTATTTGCTTTTTTAAAAAAGTAAAAATGCTCTTCACACTCTCCTTTGTCTGATATAGGCACAAAGGTATGTAGTTAGAAATTAAATAAAGGCCACAATAATTTCCCAAGGAAGATCATTAAAAAGAAAAATCCTTCCTTCCTCTAACATCACATAGCTGGCCTTTACGGGATGCCAGCTAAGAAAAGAGGTATCGTCTATGGTGACAGGAAGACTGAATCTTTCTCTCTTTGGGTTGTAGCCGAATTTCTATTGAAAGTCCTAGTAAAATATATAACTCCTGATATGTTCTAAGCAAGTATTTTCTTCAGTTTTTCTTCAAACGATACCTTTACTTTCCCATTAGAATATGAAGAATTGAAGATTCTGAACAGCAAAGTTTGAGTTGGGTATCAGTCACTTCAACACGTGTTGGCTATGCAGAGGGAAAGACATGGCAGCATAGCAGGGGTGGAGGATGAGTGAAATGTATCTTCACTGGGAGCACTGAAAGGGAACAAGTTTTTCAAAGTTGTTGCTGGTATCTCATGAAAGCCCAGGCTGCTACCACGGTGAGGGTAAACACTGGCACCAGCACCATAAATTTAGGAATATCACTTGGGTCCCCTTCACCTCAATGTCCTATAGGTCCATTCTGCACCTATAACCTGTGCTGCACTCTCAGAGACAGAGCATAGCCTGCATTACGAAAGAGACCTACAGCATCCTGCTGTATTAGGCTCTTTAGGTCTTGGCCATTTACCTGAGGGTCCTCTGGTAAGATTGATCTCTTCCCCAGTGACCAAATAATCCACTCCTCTGTTCATGTTTTACAGTTTGCCTGGCTTCCTACTTGGGTCAGCTGGAGTTCTGCAGGTGAAGGTGAATCAATCTCTGCATCTTTTTTTTTTTTTTTCTTGAGACAGTGTCTTGAACTGTCACCCAGTCTGGAATGCAATGGTATGATCTCAGCTCACTGCAGCCTCCGCCTCCTGGATTCACTTGATTCTCCTACCTCAGACTCCTGAGTAGCTGGGATTACAGGTGCACACCACCACACGCAGCTAATTTTTTGTATTTTTAGCAGAGATGGGTTTCACTATGTGAAACCAGACTGGTTTCGAACTCCTGAACTTATGATCTGACTTATGGCCAGACTGGTCTCAAACTCCTGACTTCATGATACTGCCCGCCTCAGCCTCCCAAAGTGCTGGGATTACAGGAGTGAGCCACCACACCTGGCTCGACTTATGCATCTTTAAAGGAAGAAAACCTTTCCTGGAGACCTCTCCATCACACTTCCCCTTAGATCCCATTCACTAGGATTTGTTCGCATGCCTTTCGCTAAACCAGTATCTGGCAAGGGGAATATAATCATTGATTGGCTTCGACCAATCATGACTGATGCCCCCACTACTGAGGAGTGCCATGTCATTTGAGTACTTGACCTCAAGGGAAAAGGACCCAAGCAAAACAGGCCTTTCCAGCCAGAAAGAAGGAGGGGTGGATTTACCTAGGGCATCAACATTATCTGTGACTCCAGGAACCCGAGTCCAGTCTCTAGGAAATAACAGTAATTTCAATTCCCATCTACCGATGGGCTAGGCCCAGCATCCTTCCTGAGGTCAGAACAGGATGAGCCAACATCCTGAGCCTTAGAAACTGCCTTAGTAGGGCTGAGGGAGTTGGGGTGTGTCCCCTGTACCCCCTTGGTCCAGCTCAGTGCCTCCAGAGGAACCCGTCATTCACTCATTCAGTCCACAGGTATTAATTGGGCATCTACTTTGTAGGGGGGACACAATGATAATCAAAACCCAGCATGGACCCTGCTCTTACCAACCTCCCTCTATAGTTGGGGAGACAACAAAATACACACACATGTGTAAAATGACAACTGTGGCCAGTTGCGGACTGACGGATAAGTGGTGCAATGGGAGGAAATATCAGGAGACTTGACCCCAGCAGGGAGATCGAGGACTGTGGATTCCTTAGGTATCTTTTGGAGCTCATGCTCAGCCATTTACTGGCTGTGCAACTTTTGTTTGACATCTCTGTGCCTTGGTCTTTATTGGGAAATAGCTAAAGTAAGAGGAACTGTCCCTTAGAAAAACAGAAAAAGCAAATGAGATGATGTGGGCATCGTGCAATAACTGCAGTTCTAAGAAACCTCATGCAATCGACAGTCCAGTAGGATAGCGCAGTGCTGTGGTTCTGGCTCGAGCTAGGCTCTATATGTTGAGACCCAGCTCTGCGTCTTTCTGACTGTTTTGACACTGAGCAATCAACTCATCTCTATGCCTTGGTTTCGCTATCTGAAAATAGAGCCAGTAACAAAGAGTATTGCATGAAAATTAAATAGATCATTATGCAAATCTCTTAGCAAAAAGCCGGACACATAGTCCGTTCAATAAACATTAGTGAAGGTTATTATTATTGTTGTTGTGGCTCTTTTGAAACTAATCATAAAAACGATCATGAAAATGTTGTTGGGTTAGAGATTTTCAGTCTAGCAATTGCAAAGTCATTTTTCTTGTTGATACCTTGATAATAATGGTGTTTGCCCTAGCAATATGTGTATGGTTATAAAAGTTTTATATCCCTGAGCTTCGATTACATCTAGATTTTCTTTCAAAGTGCTGACCTTCCTATTTCTAGCACCACCAGCACCATCAGTAACACACCTTGAGAAGCAGCCATTGTTCGGAAAAACAAAGCAAAACCCAGCCAGCAGCCTCACGGCAGCCGCAGCTTCCAGGCTGCTTCCAGCTTGCACTGCTGTATAACCAATTGCAAGCCACAGGATGCAAATCGTGTTCTCTAATTGATCCATCAAGCTATGCACAGATCAGGTTATGAGAACTGGCACTGTGGGAGGAATGTCTGCATGTGCAGACGCTTAGCACTGGGCCCGACACACATGAAGTAGTTGGTGAACACCAGCTATTGCTATTAGTATTATATGTCCTACAGACGGTGGGAGCATCAGACTCTTATAAGCTAGAGAGAGCCATGACTGGTTTTGCTTTCCCTTTCCTTGGTAAAACCACTATAGCCCCTTTAGGTTATTGTGTTCTTACTGCACCTGCTTCATAGGGTGGGTATGAGGATTCCATGAGTTAGTGCCTGGATGTATTTGGAATGGTGTCTGGTACAGCATAAGCACTCAGTAGCAACAATAATAGCTAAAACTCCTTGAGAACTTATCAGGTTTACTTCCCAGGTTTCATCCTCACCACCTACCAATGAGGTAGGTATTAACACTATTTCCGGTTTACAGGTGAGGAAACTGAGGCATTGGAATGTTAAATAACAGGCTTAAAGTTACACAGTAAACATAAACATCAGCTGCTATGGTTATAGGTTTTTTCAAAATAGGGTATTAATCTGAAGAGTCGGTAGAAGCAAGGCTATATGTAAAAAAAAAACCAAAACACAGCTTTTGGATAGAAGAATGCTTCAAAATGTAAATAGTTTCTTATCTCTAAATGGTACGTGTGTGGATGGGGATCCCCCCCTTTTTTATTTATCTGTGTCTTCAAAGTTTTCCACTAGCAACATTACTTTTATTTTGGTGAAAAATAATAATGTTTTAAATGTCTGTGGCAAGAGCTTAGGTGGAAAGGGAGCAGGCGGAGGGACGAAGGTTACTAGACAATTGTAATCGCTGATGGGGGAGAAGGTGGTGTCTGAACCGGCTGTTGACTGGGGGCTGAGGGAAGGAGAGTGTGGATGCAGGTGATTTTAAGAAGGCAGACTAGGGCTGGGCACGGTGGCTCACATGTGTAATCCCAGCGCTTTGGGAGGCCAAGGAAGGCAGATCACGAGATCAGGAGTTTGAGACCAACCTGGCCAACATAGTGAAACCCTGTCTCTGCTAAAAATACAAAAAAAAAGTCTGGCATGGTGGCACACATCTGTAATCCCAAGCTACTTGGGAGGCTGAGGCAGGAGAATCACTTGAACCCAGGAGGCAGAGGTTGCAGTGAGCCAAGCCCGACCCACCATACTCCAGCCTAGGCAACAGAGCAAGACTCCATCTCAAAAAAAAAAAAAAAAAAGAAGGCAGAATAGAAATGACTTTGTGACTGATTGGACATAAGTGAAGGAGCTGCCTGGGATCCATTCATTCATTCATTCCACAGATGGCGAATAAAGTCTTTCTAGTGTTCTAGGTACTATTCTAGGAGCCAGGGTTGCATGAGACAGATAAATCCCACAGCTCATGGAACTTCCATTTAAAACTGGAAAAGATGTCACTGCATGTTGTGTTAGATGTTAAGGGCTGTGGAGAAAAGGAAAGAGAGAGGCTAGAGAGTCCCAGGTAGGGTGGAGAGTAGTCAGGGAACCCCACCCCCACCCTCAGCCTTCCTGACCCCTACATTGCCCTTAGAAACATTTGAACAGAGGCCGAAGGAAACGTGAGAACAAGCCCTACAGATATCTTGAGGAATACCGTCCGGTGCAGAGGAAATGACAATCACAAAGGCTTTGCAGCAAGAGCATCTTCAGGGAAGAGCAAGGAAGGCTGGGGTGGCTGCAGAGAGGAAGGGAGTGAACAAGAAGTTTTTTTGTGACTGGCTTATTTCACTTAGCATAATGGGTTTTTTGTTTTGTTTTGTTTTCTGTTTTTGAAACAGAATCTCAGTCTATGGCCCAGACTGGAGTGCAGTTGCACAATCCAGGCTCCTTGCAACCTCTGCCTCCCAGATTGAAGCGATTCTTGTGCCACAGCCCCCTGAGTAGCTGGGATTACAGGCATGCACCACCACGCCCAGCTAATTTTTGTATTTTTAGTAAAGATGGGCTTTCACCATGTTGGCCAAGCTGGTCTCAAACTCCTGACCTCTGGTGATTCATCCACCTCAGCCTCCCAAAATGCTGGGATTAATAGGCATGAGCCACTGCAGCCGGCCTCACTTCAAGGTCCATCCATGTTGTAGCAGGTATCAGCACTTTGTTACTTTTTATGGCCAAATGATATTTCATTGTATGAATACACCACTTTGTTTATCCATTCATTTGCCGATGGAGATTTGAATTGTTTCTGTTTTTAGGCTATTATGAATAATGCTGCTATGAATATTCATATAAAAGTTTTGTGGCCAATTTTTAAAAAATCATTGACTCACAGGCAGGAGCTCCAGGCCTGGTGGACCCCAGACAAGATTGACATGTCTTAGCTCTGTGCCCTTCAGAAAATCATTCAACATCTCTGAGCTCATCTGCAAAATGGGACAACAAAGTATTCCTAGACAGGTAAGGATTAATGAGCTCAAGGGCATGAAGAGATTTTTAAAATCATAAACTGAAAAGCTCTTTAAGAGATCCACATGTTGCCCACCCAACAGCAATCCCTTTCTTGGTAAAAGAACCCTCATTGTGGTCAGGTATCTGCCTCCTGGGGGCTTGAGACCCACCCTCACACCACAGTAGACAAATTATGATCAGTCTAAATCAATCACAATAATCCATTGCCTTTGCCGATTTATGGTTTTGGAATGACCTAAAGATGCATTACTGGTCAATGAGACAAAGTGAGTCTGCTGGGAAACACCACGACGCATGGGTATCTTAGACCTAACAAACATGCAGAAGAAGAAATAATCCCTTTTTAGCAAGACATCTTTATGTTTGCTTGTGAAACTGCGTGGTAATCAGCTTGCTGAGTGTGATAAAATCTGAAAATGGACAGCAAGTTGATGTCAGCATTGAGCTAACCCTAGAGAAAGTCTTGCCTCAGGATGACTTCTTATGTGAGATAATAAATGTCTTTATCCTTTAGGTCACTGTAGTTGGGATTCCTATAACTTGCAACTGAAAACATCTATACTTAAACACATCTCAGTATCTGTCTGTCTATCTACCCCATCTACTTCCAGAGAAGATTCATCTTACCTTACAATAAAAGACACAGGGAGAAATCAATACAAGGGTACACAAGCAATGAGGGGGAACTCATGCTTCTGGCGTCATGGCATACAAAATACCCTGAATGACCTTCCTGAGAAAAAGGGCTGTAGTTATTTTAAATATATGTTTTTTTAAATAAATCAGTTACATGAATCAGCTTACATTTAAGTAAAAGGAGACCAACAACACAAAAAGTGTAAGTAAGTAAAATATATAATATGTCAGAAGGTAATAATGCATAAAGAAAAGTAATTCCAGGAAGAAGGATGAGGAGTGCCAGGTGGAATAAGTGTGTTACCATTTTAAAGGGGTAGTCAAAGTAGGCCTCACTGAAATGGTGACATTTGAGAAAAGACTTAAAGATGATGAGGGCAATAATTATGTAAATGTCTGAAAGAAGAATAACCAGGTAGAGGAAACAGCCTGTGGGAAGAGTCTATAGTGTGAATGTGTCTGGAATGTACAAGGAATAATAAAGCCAGTATGATTAGAATTAAATGAGTGAAGAGAAGAGTAGAAGATCAGTTCATAGTTGTAATGGATATGGAAATCTAGATGGGCAGTATCTGTTGTCTTCTGGCTCTTAAGGTTTCTGTGGAGAAGTCCACTGTCGTCCAATTGTAGATTTTTTGAATATATATCTTTCGCTCTCTGGCCTCTTTTAAGATTTTCCCTTTGTCTTTGGTTTTTAGAAGTTTGACTATTGCATGTGCCTGAATATGTTTTGGTTTTTTTTTTTATTCATTCTGTCTAGAGTTCATAATTCTTAATGCATCTTATGATTTGATATCTTTCCTCAGTTTTGGAAATTCTCAACCATCATCTCTTCAAATATTGCATCTGCCCTATTTTCTCTTTTATTTCACTTTGAGATTCCAATTATACATAATTTACATAGTTTAGATATGTCCACTGTGTTTCATGTGTCTCTTATCTCTTATAGATCTCTTGCAATTATAGATCTCTTCCAATTATGTAAGGGACACATGAAACATAGTGGATACATCTAAATTATGTATCTCTTATAGATAACAATGTAAGAGACATAGTGTTATCTCATTGTTATCTCTTATAGATAGCAATGTAAGTGACACAATGTTACTTGTATTTTTGCATTCTACATACTCTCCTTACTCAGGTCTGGACATTTTCTCTTGGTCTATTTCCAGTTCACTAATTCTCTCTTCAGTTGTGTCTGATCTGTTGCCAAATCCATCTATTGAGACTTTTATTTCAATTGCTATATTTTTTTAGTTCTATAATTCATTTTGATAATTTTTATAGTTTCCAGCTCTCTGCTGAAATTTCCCATCTTTTAATTTGTTTATCACTGTTACTTTAAAGTCTGATAATGCCAATATCTGGACTCCTGTGGGTTTCTTTCTATGATTTTTCTCTTGATATTTTGGTAAATTCATGTCTTTTTGCATGTTCAGTAACTTTTGATTAAATTTTAACATTGTGTGAAAAATGTAGAGATAATTTGAAACTCTGGATCATGATCTCATCCTCAAGAGAGAATATAATTTTACTTTTGATGGATAGTAGAGACAGATCACTTTAATGCAGTCAGGGACTAAGCTGATCCAAAGCTGGTCTTTAGCCTTTTTTTTTTTTCTTTTTAAGAGGCAGTTTCACACTTGTTGCCCAGGCTGGAGTGCAGTGGCACAATCTGGGCTCACTGCAACCTCTGCCTCCCAGATTCAACTGATTCTCCCACCTCAGCCTCCCAAATAGCTGGGACTACAGACGCACACCACCACGTCCAGCTAATTTTTGCATTTTTAGTAGAAACAGAGTTTCACCATGTTGGCCAGGCTGATCTTGAACTCTTGACCTCAGATGATCCACCCACCTCAGCCTCCCAAAGTGCTGGGATTATAGGTGTGAGCCACCACACCCAGCCTGGTCTTCAGTCTTTATGATGGCTAATCTACTTCTGATTCACCCAAAAGTTACAAACTGCAAAAAATGCTATGAAGAAAGTAAATGGTCAGAGAGAGAGAGTAATTTGGGAAGGGAGAGAGAAGTATATGCAGCATTAACTAAGTGTGATAGTCCATTTTCATGCTGCTGATAAAGACATAGCCGAGACTGGGCAATTTACAAAAGAAAGAGGTTTATTGCACTTACAGTTCCACGTGGGTGGGGAGGCCTCACAGTCATGGCAGAAGGTAGAAGGCACATCTCAACGCCGCAGACAAGAGAGCTTGTGCCGGGAAAATTCTGTTTTTAAAACCATCAGATCTCGTGAGACTTATTCACTAACAGGAGAACAGCACAGGAAACACCCGCCCCCATGATTCAATTACCTCCCACCAGGCCCCTCCCACAACACGATGAGATGAAATGAGATTTGGGTGGGGACACAGCCAAACCACATCACTAGGGTACTCAAAGAAGGCCCCTATGACAGGTAACACTTGAGGCCCAAACTGAATGATGAGAAGGAAACAGCCATGTGAAGATGTAGGTTCTTCCAGTTAGAGTAAGCAGCAAATGCAGGTGCCCTGAGGCAGAAATGAGCTTGGCAGCTTTGTGCAATAGAAAGAAGGCAGGATGACACTGCTAGCTGTTAGAAGTCCTGGCAAAGAGTGTGGATTTCAGGTACAGGAGGAAATTACTGGAAAACTTTACTGAAGACAGTGCCATGATGTGCATCATGTTAAAAGATTACTCTGGCTGTGAACATGGAGAAACATTCATGGGGAAACAAAACTTGAAGCAAGACCAGCGATGTGACTATTTGCAGTAACGTAGATGAGAGATGGCAGCAGCCTGGACTAGAGTGCACTGCAAATGCAGAGAAGTAGATGGATTCGAGATGTATTTTGGAGGTAGGACGGATAGGGCTTGTTTCTAGGTTAGATATAGGGTTGGTGGGGGGACAAAAGGACTTCAGCAACTAGATGGATGGAGGTGGGGAAGTGTGGGGAAGGTATAGGTTTTAGAGATAAAAATCAAGCATTCCATTCTGATGCCGTTTCCATGCTATACAAACGGCATTAATTTCGTGTCTTTTGGTTGCAAGTGTCAAACTGGCTTAAGCAAACATGAGAAATTGTTGGTTAGTACTCAGGAAACACAGGCTCATGGACAGCTTAGGAGCCTACACCAGGCACTATAACTGTCCTCAGAACACACACACTACCTCATCATTCTTCCTGTCTCCTTCTTCCCCTCTTCCTCCTCCACCTGCTTCTCTTTTTTCTCTCTACCTTCTTTGCTGGGATGATTTAATCCTGGAGTGGCTGCAGCCACACCCCACCCGTGGAAGAAACTGTCTACAGTAGGAAAAAAGGCAGCCTTCCCGCAGCCTATCCGCTGCATCCTACCAGCCCCTCGTTCATGCTGGTGAAGATTATCTATCTGTTTCACCCTCTGGGAACACACCAAACACACCTTAATGTTAAGGACCAGTTCTTACTCCCTCTGAGACTCCAGCTTAGTGAAACGCAAAATGAATCGTCTTTGGAGTGAACCAGTACCTGGCTCTGACATTTAGTGGCTGCTTTGCCTTGGACAACTCACTTAACCTCGCTGAGACTTATTTTTCTCTTGTATAAACTAGCGATTACAAATATATAATTGGGCAAGCTGTGAGGATTAAATAAGATCTTGATGAGAAGTGCCTGGTAGTTTGGGCACTCTATTCTTAGGTAACTGTGGCTATACAAAGACTGCAGCAACCTTGTGGGTATACTCCTGGAGACGTGGTGTGGAGGAGTGAGGCTGGGCTGGGGCCTGGCAGCAGGAAGGAAAGACCAGTTTGGGACAGGGATGCCTGAAACTTACTGTGCAGTCTCCTTGGGCAGGCCCACCCCAAACCTGGCCTCAGCCCAAGCTTGCCTGGTGGGGGAACTTCCCAGGATCCCTACCTATAATCAGGACTGGTCCTGGCCTGTACCTCACTCCTCTGCCTGCCGCTGGGGTTTGCTAAAGCCTCTTACATTCCGGAGGGATTGATAAGATTCCGGAAGCCACACCCACCACCCACTGCCAACCTCAGGGTTAGGAGAGAAACGCTGGGTCTTCCCCTACATGCCTTGGGCTGACAGCCGGCACCCCACCCCTAGCACCACCCTTCACACACACATATGGCCCTGTCTCTTCTTCACAGAGCAGCACAGCTTTAAGGAACCCCAAGGAGCCCTGCCACCCTCCTTCTGCTGACCCTTGCCCTGTCAATCTGATAGGCCACACCCTTCCACATTCCCCACAGAGCACCAATCTGTTTCATTCCTTTCCTCCCCAAGGAGCTCACAAATTAAAAGAACTTGTTCAGAATTCGTGGCATTAGGAGAACCAGGGCTAGGGTGACCTAATGGTGGGTGAATGTACCCACACCCGTCGGGTTGCCTCACCTAGATTATAGCTCTAAGGACTCTGGGTTCCCGGGACCCCACGTTGGAAACCACTGTTGGACAGATGGGGAAACTGGGGACCAGAGAGCAAAAGGAACTCATCCAAGTCATAGTCAGGTCTGGCTGAGGAGTGGTAGAACCCAGGCCTGCGATGCTGCAAGCCAGACTCCTGAGGCCTGGCCATAGCACAAATCAGCACCAGATGTCGCCTCCACATGCACACAGGCATCTGGTGGGTATATGACATAGTCCAACCATGACTGTGGGGGATAGGCATGAAGGAACTGGGGGCAAACAGAGGGCTCTGCCCTGACTCCCTTGTGGCCTGGGACAAGTGGCTTAACCTCTCTGAGCTCATCTTAAAGTGGAGATCAATCACCAGGTAAGTGGCGGTTAGAGGAAGTAATACTTGTAATGAGTTTTGCAGAAGGTCTAGCATATGGTAAGCAGCTACAAACAGCTGTTATTGCTATCATTATTAATATAAACAGTGGAATAAAAGTCTATAATCCTGCCTTAGCCATGGCACCAGGTTGGAGCTTGAGGGAAACTCAGAACAGGCCCCCCAAAGCCCCCCTGCAAAGTCCTATGACCTCACAACCTCTTCCCTGCCCACCTTTCCTTCTCCACAAAGCCCACAGCCTCCAGGGCCTGGGCCCAGCCCTCATCTCCTGCTCCACTGCCCTCTCCCTCTGCTGGCTGATGATTCATCCACCCTCAGGCCATAGTCATGCCCATCAGAAACCCATTTTTCCAGTTTTCCCTCCTGAGCCAGGGGCCTCCTGGGCCATGCCTTGTTCCCAGCATAAGGGAGGAGTAGGGGGCCCTGAGCCGGAAAAAGGCTATCTAGGGGGAGCTGAGGGAGCAAGGAGGAAGATGGGAAAGGAAGTAAGGACAGAAACAATCTCCACCCTTGGCCTGAATTAGTCTAGAGCAGGGATAGACCCAGGTTTTTCAGGTGTGAAGGCTGGGGAGAGATCAGGCTAGAGCTGTGATTTCCCACTGCTGGGAGGACTGTGGAAGTCCCTCCAGCACCTCAAACTCAGCAGACTGCAAGCAGAACTTTTCTCCATGACAAAAGTGCCCCCACTCCCTGGCTGTCCACACAGTCCCTCAGGTAGAAAACCTGGGCATGCCCCACCTCACCCCTCTTCTAGCCAGGACATCTCACCCATCGCCACGTGCTGGCCTTTTCTGCCTGGGAACAGCATCTCTTCCTATTGGACCCTGCTGCCCATGCTGCCTGGTTAGGCCTTCACCAGTCCTCCCCTTCCTCACTGGGCTCCTCCCCTTCCTCACTGGGCTCCTCCCCTGCAATCTCCCTCCATACTACCCAGTGAATCCTGCTTAGACACAGAACTAATCAAACATGTGGGCAGGCTTGAGACAGCAGGAACCAACTTCTCTCTGTTCCGCCAATGAATAAATGGTGCGCAGAGGTTGGGGAGTGGACTGGGCAGGCCCACTGTGGGCTGACACTCACTGAGCACCAACCGTATTTCTCAGTGTACTTTACCTTCATCATACCCAGTGAAGTTGGGTATACCACTGGACCCGTTTTACAGATGGGGAAATTGAGGGTAGGGAGGTCATGAATGTCACACCCAACCCCCAGCCAGGAGGTGACAGAGTTGGATTTTGAACTCCAGTCTGACTTCAGAGCCTGATTCTCTTCAATGTTTAGAGGTATCTCTAGAGACTAAGGGGGAATAATTTGTATTTGGAGCCCTTAAGGGTCAGTGAATCAAGTGGCTTCCTGAGGAAGGAAGGAAGACTCTTGCAGGGGTGTGTGTGTGTGTGTGTGTGTGTGTGTGTGTGTGTGTGTGTGTTTATGTGTCCAGCTCCTGCGCAGACCTGTGCATCCAGCCTGAAAGTGAATGTTGCTGCCACTGCTGCCCTCCGCTGACCAGAGGTAGAACTGTTCCAGTCTCTTGGGAATCTGACTTCACAGGAATCTGACTACATTGCCCAACTCCAGGGACCCTGAGAAACCAGATGGTTTAAGGTTAAATCCCTAATATACAAAGAGTTCTTAAAAAGCAATAAGAAACAAACAAATGTAACCCAACAGAAGAAATAGACAAAGGACATGAACAGGTCATTTCACAAAACAAAACATCCTAATAGGCAATAAGCAGGTGATTAGTTTCACTAATAACCAAATAAATGATCATAAAAACCAACAATGACACATTCCCCTGTTAGATTACAAATTGACAATGGCTTCTTTTAGAAAGAGTGCTGAGAAACAGGCATCATGTATTGTTAGTAGAAGTGAGATTGGTATTAGCTTTTTGGAGGGCAGTATCAAAAATTTTAATATTCACATTTTTTTTAGACAGAGTTCAGGCTGGAGCACAGTGCTGTGTGTAATCACAGCTCACTTCAGCCTTGACCTCCAGGGCTCAAGTAATCCTCCCACCTCAGCTTCCTGTGTAGCGTGGACCACAGGCATACACCACCATGCCCATTAAAAAATTTTTAATTTTTTTGTAGAGGCAGTGTCTCCCTATGTCACCCAGGCTGAACTTGAACTCCTGAACTCAAGTAATCCTCCCGCTTTGGCCTTTCAAAGTGCCGGATTACAGGTGTCAGCCACAATGCCTAGCCCCCACATTTTTTACCTAACCATTCTGCATCTAGAAATTTATCCTAAAAATGCGAAAGAATATATGTTTACAGGTGTTCGCTGCTACAGTGTTTATGGTTCATCTGTGGACTCTAGAGAAAAATAGGGAACCACTAAAAATAAAGAAGCAACTGGATTCAATTCATGTTCATGCTGATTACATTTATACATTTATGTAAATTGTGTATTTGTCTGTATGTAATCAAAGTAAAATTTTGACAGTAATAAGATAAATATATTTTTTACATAGATACAATATATTATGGAGTGAAAAACTGAGATTGCACAGTAGCTAAAATACTATGATCCAGTGTACATGAAGTTGTGTGTGTGTGTGTGTGTGTGTGTGTGTGTGTGTGTATGTGTATACATAAGAATTTATCTTGGAAGACTGTTACCAAAATCTTAATGGGGGCTACATTTGTATAGCAAGATTTCACTTGAATGTTACTTTCTCCTGTATACTTCTCTTATGGTTTAAATTTCTTTTTAAAGAGCCCATATTATTTTAATAATGAAAACAATAAAGCTATTTTCATTTTGAAGAAAGAAAATGGTCGGAGGATCTTGCTTCCCCAGGTAGTGGAGCCCAGCGGCAGGATGGGGGTGGCCCTGCTAGGAGGGCAAGCTGGTGATTGGGACATTAAGGTGGGGCGCAGAGATCTGCAGCTGCATCCAATCCAGTGTAAAGTTGCCTGGAATGAGTCCTAGGTGGTCAGAGAGGAAAAGGCCTGCTGGTCTAACACTCTCTGTTTGAGGCAGGAGTGACAGATTACACGGCTCAGATTGGGCAAGGGACTTGCCCAAGTTACACAGTGAGCTAGTGCTGAATTGGGCACAAAAACCCAGACCTTCAGACCCCAGGCCAGGGCTCCTTCCTCACTTCGTAGGGTGGATCTGAAGGTCAGAATTTCCATCAGGTTAGACAATAGGTTTCCACTAAGATGGTGCTATCACAGATTTGCAAGGAGAACAATTCCCTCCAACTCAGTCTCCCTATCACTGAGCCAGGAAGTCATTGGTCCCTGAGAACATCTTTGTGCCCCGGGCCTTTTCCTGATGCTGAGCTGGAGGCTGTGTTGTAAGGGATGGATGGTGGCTCTCTCCATCCCCAGTCTTCCTGCCTCCAGGACCCCTTAAGCAGTTCATTCTCCACACTGCCCTAGGGGGATTCCTTGAAAACTCTACTCCCACGCATCACCTCTGCTTGGAAAAGCTCCCTGTGGTTCCCCACTGCCCTCATTTAAGGCCTTCAGTGATGTGAACCCACCCCCCATTTGTAGCCCTTGCCCACCAGCCCCAGTCACCTGGACAGGGGTCTCATCCTATATGCTGACTCTACCATGTCGTTTTACCTTCCTGTACCTTGGCTCGTGCAACCCCTTCTATTTATTATTATATTCCTGACTTCTGTAAGCATGAAGCTTTTGCTCCTTCTTTAAAATCATCCTAAATAAATGATCTCTCCTCCAGGAAGCCTTCTTTGACTTCCAAAGGAATTTTTTTTCTGTTTCTTAAGAGCATGCTATACTAAAAAAAAAAAAAAAAAAAAAAAAAAAAGGCTTCTTTTTTCATCGTTGTATTCTCAGGCTCCCCCCCGCCACGGACAATACCAAGATGAACAAAGCATGCGTTTTTTTTTTTTTTTTTTTTTTTT
>NW_022437002.1:5106458-5228633 GCF_009761245.1 Sapajus apella | reverse complement strand
TCCCCCCCGGGCCTTGCCATCTAAAGTAAAAGGGGTTTTTTTGGAGGGGTAAAAAACATACTATAATAAAAAAAAAAAAAAAAAAAAAAAAAAAGAGCATGCTTTGTTCATCTTGGTACTGTCCGTGGCTACCCCTGTGCTTAGCATACCGAGAGCAGACAAGAGATGTGGATCAAATGAAGAGTCAACCGCATTTGATTAAACTGTCTCATTTTCCCCTCCTCTCCCACCCCTTTTACTTTAGATGGCAAGGGATGGAGAAACTCTCTACACTTTTTCAAAGGAGAAGAATAGAGGAGGTATTATATTTTACTTTCAGTGTAAGTGCAGCACTGGTCTTAAAGTATTATGGAAACATTGTTTTTATAGATATATCACAGGTTGGAGATACTGATATATAAGGTAAAATTATTAGCCCAAGCTTTAGTTGGCAACATCTTGACTGTATTTACTTTTATAATCATGAGAAACATTGCTTCAAACCATGTTTGTTATACATAATAAGCATATATTATTAGGGGCCTGGTTTATGGCAGAAAGCCTTTTTCGGCCAGGTGCAGTGGCTCATGCCTGCATTCCCAGCACTTTGGGAGACCCAGGTGGGAGGATCACGAGGTCAGGAGATGGAGACCATCCTGGCTAACATGGTGAAACCCCATCTCTACTAAAAGTACAAAAAAAATAGCCTGGCATGGTGGCACGTTCCTGTAGTCCTAGCTACTGAGGAGGCTGAGGCCGGAGAATCCCTTGAACACAGCAGGCAGAGGTTGCAGTGAGCTGAGATCACGCCACTGCACTCCAGCCTAGCAGACAGAGTGAGACTCTGTCTCAAAAAAGGAAAAAAAAAAAAAAAAAAGAAAGCCTTTTTCAAATAATTTGTGACATTAAGAAAACAATACAAGCTTCAGCATATTCCTATGCATGTGTGCTCAATTTCAAAATTTATTTGAGGATTTATTAGAAAATGTCACTCTGGATGTGACCATGGACTTCATTTTTGCGATAGTACCAGGGTATGGAATTTTTATATTGATTTTTAAATTTTTAAAAAATTTAAATGACTATGGGCACTCCATATTCATGGAGTACATGCAATGTACTGACCCGGACACTCGATGTATAATAACCACATCAGGGTAATAGGGGTATCTATTGCCTCAAACATTTATCATTTCTTTGTGTTAGGAACATTCCAATATCACTTTTCTAATTATTTTTAAATATACAATAAAATACAGTTGACTGTAGTCACTTTTGTGCCGTCAAATACTAGGATGCTTTTCTTTCTATGTAAGTGTATTTCTTCGCTCATTAACCATACTCCCTACCGCACCCCAGCCCCAGCTTCCTTCTCAGCCTCTGGTAACCATCATTCTACTCTCCATCTTCATGAGTCCAATTATTTTAATTTTTAGCTCCCACATATAAGTGAGAACATGAGAAATTTGTCTTTCTGTGCCTGGCTTATTTCACTTACATAATGTCTTCCAGTTCCATCCATGTTGTTGCAAATGACAGAATTTAATTATTTTTAGGGCTGAGTAATATCCATTGTGTACACGTACCACATTTTCTTTATCTAGTCATCCATTTGGGGACACTTGGACTGATTCCAAATCTTGGCTACTGTGCACAGTGCTACAATAAACATGGGAGTGCAGATATCTAATCCATATACTGATTTCCTTTATTTAGATGTACACCTACTAGTGGAATTGCTGGATCAATATGATAGTTCTATCTTTAGTTTTTTGAGGAACCTCCAAACTACTCTTCACAGTGACTGTACTAATTTACACCCCCAACAGTGTATGAGGGTTCCCCTTTCACCACTGACTCTCATTTGTTACTACCTGTCTTTTGGATGAAAGCCATTTTAACTGGGGTGAGAGGATATCTCATTGTACTTTTGATTTGCGTTTCTCTGATGAATTAATGTCTAGCATATTTTCAAACACCTGTCAGTCATTTGTATGTCTTCTTTTAAGAAATGTCTATTCAGATTTTTTGCCCACTTTTTAATCCAATTATTTCATTTTTCCGATCAAGTTGTTTGAGCTTCTTATATATTCTAGTTATAAATCCCTTTCAGATGGGTAGTTTGCAAATATTGTCTTTCATTGCAAGGGTTGTCTCCTTACATTGCTGACTGTTTCCTTTGCTGTGCAGAAGATTTTAGCTGGATGTGATCTCATTTGTCCGTTTTTGCTTTGGTTGCCTGTGCCTTTGAGGTTTTACTCGAGAAATCTTTGTCCAGATCAATGTCCTAGAGAGTTTCCCCAATGTTTCCTTCTAGTAGTTTCATAGTTTTGGGTCTTAGATTTAAGTCTTTAATCCATTCTTACTTGATTTTTGTATATGGCAAGAGATAGGGGTCTACTCTCATTCTTCTGCATATGGAGATCTTGTTTTCCTAGCACCATTTATTCAAAAGACTTTCCTTTCCCCAATGAATGTTCTTGGCACCTTTATCAAAAATGAGTTCGCTGTAGATGTCCCATAGGAATTTTTAAGGATGTGCATTCAGCTATTCCTGCATGCCTTCCCATGGTTTCAATGACTATCTTACTTTGTGTCTGTCAATTTACATGCTTTCTATTTGCTTCTTTTTTCTTATTTTACATTTTTTATTGGATTGATTTTTTTTAATTCTATTCTTTTGTTCCCTCAACTAACATGAAAGTTGAGTATACATCATGCACTCTTAAAACCTAGAGTTCAGGCCAGGCGCAGTGGCTCAAGCCTGTAATCCCAGCACTTTGGGAGGCCGAGGCGGGTGGATCACGAGGTCAAGAGATCGAGACCATCCTGGTCAACATGGTGAAACCCCGTCTCTACTAAAAATACAAAAAATTAGCTGGGCATGGTGGTCCGTGCCTGTAATCCCAGCTACTCAGGAGGCTGAGGCAGGAGAATTGCCTGAACCCAGGAGGCGGAGGTTGCGGTGAGCCGAGATCGCGCCATTGCACTCCAACCTGGGTAACATGAGTGAAACTCCGTTTCAAAAAAAAAAAAAAAAAATGTAGAGTTCAGTAAAATCCCTAGACTTTTCCCAACCAATTCAAAATCAGGTATTTTCATTCAATCTTGTTTTAAAACCCCCAAAATAGTAATTATTATTATTACTATAAAAATCAATACTTATTCAAATTCACCAACACATTTACCAGCTTCTTTGTTCACTGTATTGCTTCCCACCCTTCCTTCTGGGATTTTGTCTAATGGATTTATTGAAGTACAATTGACAAACAATAAACTGCCTATACTTAAACAGTTTTGAGAGGTTTTTACATATGTATGCATCTGTGAAATCATCGCCATGATTAAGAAAATGAACTTCAGGCTGGGCATAGTAGCTCATGCCTATAATCTCAGCACTTTAGGAGGCTGAGGTGAGCGTATCACCTGAGGTCAGGAGCCGAAATGGCGCCACTGCATTCCAGCCTGGACAACAGAGCGAGACTCCATCTAAAAACAAAACAAAACAAAATTCTAAAAATGTATATGAATAGAATAACGCCTGCATACTCTTTTTTGACCATCTTCTTTCACTTGGCACAATTATTTTGAGATTCAGCCGTGCTATTGCACATATAAAGTTTATCCTGTTTATTGCCAAGGAGTATGTCCATTGCATGGAAGTGCCACATTAGTTTAGTCATTCATCCATGGATTTGAGACATTGAGGTTATTTCTAAATAAATTGCAGCTATTACAAATAAAGCAGCAATAAACATTTGTGTACAAATCTTTGCATGCACATATGCTTTTCTTTCTCTTGGGTACTGATATTGTTTGGCTGTCTTCTCCAAAGCTCATGTTAAAATGTAATCCCCAGTGGCAGGGTACAGTGGCTCATGCCTGTAATCCCAACACTTTGGGAGGCCGAAGCGGTGGATCACCTGAGGTCAAGAGGTCGAGACCAGCCTGATCAACAAGGGGAAACCCTTCTCTTCTAAAAATACAAAAAGTTAGCTGGGCGTGGTGGCCGGCACCTGTTGTCCAAGCTACTCAGGAGCCTGAGACAGGTGAATTGCTTGAACCCAAGAGGCAGAGGTTGCAGTGAGCCAAGATCGCACCACTGCACTCCAGCCTGGGTGACAGAATGAGACTCTATCTCAAAAAAAATCCCCAGTGAGGTGAGGCCTGAAGGTGAGAGATGTTTGGATCATGGCGGGGGTATCCCTCATGAAAGGCTTAGTGTCATTCCCTTGGCGATGAATGAGTTCACACAAGATCTGATTATTTAAAAGTGGTGACACTTCCCCACTGCACCCCACCATCTCTCTGTCTTACTCCTGCTCTTGCCATGTGAAAAGCCAGCTTTCCTTTTGCCTTCTGCCATAATTCCAGCACCATGCTTCCTGTACAGCGGGCAATACTGTGAGCCAATTAAACCATTTTTCTTTATAAATTATCCATTCTTGGGTATTTCTTTATAGCAAGGCACAAATAGCCTAATACAGGTACCTATAAGTGGAATGGCTCAGTATATGTGAGAGATACCTAGGTAAATTATTAAGAAATTGCCAAAATGTTTTCCAAAATGGCTGTCATATTAGTCCATCTCACACTGCTATGAATAAATACCTGAGACTGGATGATTTATAAAGGAAAGAGGTTTAAGTGGCTCACAGTACTGCAAGCTGTACAGGAAGCATGGCTGGATCTGCTTCTGGGGAAGCCTCAGGGAGCTTTGACTCACGGCGGAAGGGGAAGGAGAAGTAGGCGTGTCTTATGTGGCTGGAGCAGGAGGAACAGAGAGAAGTGGGTGGTGCTACACACTTTCTAACAACCAGATCTCATGAGAATTCACTATTGTAATGACAGCTCCAAGGGAGATGATGTTAAATATGAGAAACAGCCCCCATGATCCAATCACTTCCCACCAGATCCCACCTCCAACACGGGATTACAACTGAATGTGAGATTTGGGTGGGGACACAGATCCAAACCATCTCAGATGTACATTTGATATTCCCACCAGCAATATAAGAATTGTCAAGTTGTGGCTGGGCACAGTGGCTCACGCCTGTAATCCCAGCATTTTGGAAGGCTGAAGCGGGTGGATCAACTGAGGTTGGGAGTTCAAGAGCTGCCTGACCAACATGGTGAAACTCCATCTCTACTAAAAAATACAAAATTAGCCAGGCATAGTGGTGCATGCCTGTAATCCCAGCTACTCGGGAGGCTGAGGCAGAAGAATTGCTTGAACCCAAAAGGCGGAGGTTGCAGTGAGTTGAGATCATGCCACTGCCCCCCAGCCTGGGCAACAAGAGTGAAACTCTGCCTCAGAAAAAGAAAGAAAGAAAGAAAGAGAGAAAGGAAAGAAAGAAAAAAAGAAAGAAAGAAAGAAGAAAGAAAGAAAGAAAGAAAGAAAGAAAGAAAGAAAGAAAGAAAGAAAGAAAGAAAGAAAGAAGAAAGAGAAAGAAAGAAGAAAGAAAGAAAGAGAGAGAGAAAGATAGGAAGGAAGGAAGGAAAGATGGAAGGAAGGAAGGAAGGAAGGAAGGAAGGAAGGAAGGAAGGAAGGAAGGAAGGGAGGAAGGAAAGGCTTAAAAAAAAAAGAATTGTCAAGTTGCTCCACATCCTCCCCAACAAATGTTATAATCTTAGACATTACAATAGGTACATACCAGTATCTTACTATAGTTGTAATTTTCATCTCTTTAATAATTAATGATGTCATTATATTTTTATAAACTAATTTTCCATCCACATATATTCTTTAGTTAAATGTCTGAAAGTTTTTTGCCCATTTTGGGAGAGTTGTATGTTTATTATTATTGAGTTTCCAGAGTTCTTTATACATTCTAGTTACAAGTCCTTTGTTAGATATATGATGTGCAAATATTTTCCCCCAGTCTGCGGATTGTCTTTTCATTTTTGTAATAGTATTTTTTTGTCATTTTTTAGAGATGGGGTCTCACTGGGTTGGCGAGGCTAGACTACAGTGACCATTCACAGGTGCAATCATAGCACACTGTAGCCTCAAATTCCTGGGCTCAAGTGATCCTCCCATCTCGGCTTCATGAGTAACTGAGACTCCAGGCTCATATCACCATGCTTAGCTATAATAGATTCTTCTGAATAACAAATTTTCTTAACTTTGATGAAATCCAATTTATCAATTTTTCCTGGTTTGTTGCAGCCATTTTTTTTTTAATTTTGGTATGATGTCCAATAAATCTTTGCCTAACTCAAGGTCCATAAAAATTTTCTGCTATGTTTTCTTCTAGAAGTTACATAGTTGAGACGGAGTCACCCAGACTGGAGTGCAGTGGCACAATCTCGGCTCACTGCAACTTCCACTCCTGGGTTCAAGAGATTCTCCTACTTCAGCTTCCCGAGTAGCTGAGACTACAGGTGCCCACCACCACGCCAGGCTAATTCTCGTATTTTTAGTAGAGACGAGGTTTCACCACGTTGGCCAGGCTAGTCGTGAACTCCTGACCTTGTGATCCACCCAACTCAGCCTCCCAAAGTGCTGGGATTACAGGCGTGAGCCACCACGCCCAGCCAGAAGTTTTATATTTTTATGTTGTACACTTAAGTTTATGATACATTTCAAGTTATAGCTCAAGTTTTATTTTTGTTTTGTTTTTGCTTTTGCACATGGATACATAATTGTTCAGATGTTATTTGTTTAAAAAGATTATCTTTTCTCAAATGAATGGCCTTCATATCTTTGTCAAAAACCAGTTAACTATAAAAACATGGGTCTATGTTTGGAATCTCTACCCTGTTCCACTTATCTATTTGTCTATCTTTTGTTTCGTTTTGTTTTTTGAGACGAAGTCTTGCTTTGTCACCCAGGATAGAGTACAATGGCACCATCTTGGCTCACTGCATTCTCCACCTCCCAGGTTCAAGCAATTCTCCTGCTTCAGCCTCCTGAGTAGCTGGGATTTCAATCATCCGCCACCATGTCTGGCTAGTTTTGTTTTTTGTTTTTGTTTTCGTTTTTTTGTATTTTTAGTAGAGACAGGGTTTCATGATGTTGGCCAAGCTGGTCTCAAACTCCTGACCTCAGGTAATCCACCCACCTCAGGTAATCCTCCCAAAGTGCTGGGATTACAGGCATGAGCCACCATGCCTGGTCCTATTTGTCTATCTTGATACCAATACTAAAATATCATGATTACTCTAGCTTTATAATATCATAAAATCAATTAAGGCCTTTGACCTTCTTTTTTTTTCAAAGTTATTTTTGCTATTTTAGATCCTTTGCATTTTTTCTTTTTTGAGACAGGATTTGGATCTGTTGCCCAGGCTGAAGTGCAGTGGTGCAATCATAGCTCACTTCATCCTCCATCATCTGGGCTCAGATGATCCTCCCACCTCAGCCTCCCAAGTAGCTGGGACTACAGGTGTGCACCACCATGCCTGGCTTTTTTTAAGTAGATGAGGTCTCGCTATGTTGCTCAAGCTGGTCTTGAACTCCTGAGCTCAAGTGATCCTCTTACCTCAGCCTCCCAAGGTGACTAAATGGAAAGACCTCCTATTTTCATGGATTAGAAATAGTATTGTTAAAATGTTCATACTACTCAATTCAATATATAGGTTCAATCCAATCCCTATAAAAATTAGTAGTTGTAAGCTACTGTGCCCAACCATTCTCTGTATTTTTATAGAATTTTTAAATTAGCTCAATTCGTAAACACACAGAGACACAGCCTGCTAGGATTTGCATTAGGATTCTCTTCAATATATAGATGAATTTTGAGAGACTTGACATCTAAGCAGTATTCAGTCTTCTAATCTAAGAACATGGTATATCTTCCCATTTATTTGAGTCTTTAATTTCTCTCAGCAATGTTTTGCAGTGTTCAATATATATGTCTTGCACATCTTTTGTCAGATTCATCCCTAAGTATTTCTTATATTTTAATGCTATTATAAATGATGTTTTTACATTTTAATTTCTGATTGTTTGTTGCTAATATATAGAAATATAATAGATTCTGGCATATCAATTTTGAATCCTGAAGCCTTACCAAACTCACTTCTTATTCCAGTGGGACTGGCAAGAACCCCCAGTACAGCAATGATGAATAAAAGGGATGAGTGCAGACATCCTTCATTTGATTCTGATCTTAGAGGAAAGCATTCAGTCTTTCACCACAAAGTATGCTGCCAACTGTAGGTTTTTCATAAATGTCATTTGAAATTGAAGAAGATACAAGTAGATGGAAAGACATCCTATGTTCATGAATTAAAATTAATATTGTTAAAATGTTCATACTACTCAATTCGATATACAGGCTCAATCCAATCTCTATAAAAATTTCAATGGCATTCTTTACAGAAATAGGAAAAACAATTCTAAAATTTGCATGGAACCACAAAAGACCACAAATAGCCAAAGCAATTTAGCGGGAAAAAAATGAAGTTAAAGGCATTACACCTCCTGATTTTTAATTATATTATAAAGGTATAGTAAGCAAAACAGTATGGTACTGGCATAAAACCAGACACATAGACAAATGGAAAAAATAGGGAGCCCAGAAATAAACTCAGTTATATACAGTCAACTAATTTTTGACAAGGAGACATACCAAGAAGACATAATGGTCTCTTCAATAGATGGTGCTGAAAAAATTAGATTTCCATATGCCAAAAAATGTGGAAACTGGACTCTTAGCTTACATAATACAGAAAAAAAAATCAACTCAAAATGGACAAAGGACCTAAATATAAGAACCAAAACCGTAAAACTTCTAAAAGTAAACACACAGGAAAAGCTCCTTGACATTGGCCTTGGTAATAATTTTTTGGATATTACACAAAAAATTTAGGCTATAAAAGCAAAAATAAACAAATGGGACTGCATCAAACCAAAGAGCTTCCTCATAGCAAAGGAAACAATACAAGGAAAAGGCAGCATATAGAGTGGGAGAAAATATTTGCAAACCATACATCTGATATCTAAAACATATAAGAAATTCAGACAATTCAACAAGAAAACAAATAACCCAATTTAAAAATGGGCAAAGAACTGAACAGACAATTCTTTAAAGAAGACATCAAAATGGTCAACACATGTATGTAAAGGTGTTTAACATCACTATCATCAGGGAAATACAAATCAAAACCACAATGAGATGTTACCTCACACCTGTTAAGATGGTTATTATCAAAAAGACAAGAGATAACACATGTTGAGAGTGTGGAGAAAAGGGAATCGTTGTACACCGTTATTGAGAATGTAGATCAGTACAGCCATTGTGGAAAACATGGAGCTTTCTAAAGAAATTAAAAATAGAAGCGCTATATGAGCCAGTGATTCTTCTTGGGGGTATATATCCAAATGAAATAAAATCATCACCTCATAGAAATGTTCATTGCAGCATTATTCCATGTTCATTGCAGCATTATTCACAATAGCCACGATATGAAAACAAACTAAAATATCCATCGATGGATGAATGGGTAAAGAAACCATGGTGCATATATATAACTGAATATTATTCAGCCTTAAAAAAAGGAGATCCTGGCATTTACCACAACATGATGAACTCGGAAGACATTATGCTAAGCGAAATAAGCCAGACACTGAAAGAAAAATACTGCATGATCTCACTTATATGTGGAATCATAAAAAAAAGAAAAGTCAGAAAGATGGAGAATAAAATGGTAGTTGGGAAGGAGTAAATAGGGAGACGTAGAACAAAGAATACAGTATTGTAGCTATGTAGGATGAACAAATCTGGAAATCTAATGTAAAACATGAGAACTATCACTAATAATATTGTATTGTATTTGAGATTTTTGTTAAAAGAGTGGATTTTAGGGAGGAGTAGCTATTTGAGATGATGAATATATTAATTTGCTTGACTCCAGTAACAATTTAACTGAATGGATGTATGTATACCAAACATTATATTGTATACCTTAAATATATACAATAAAAATTTTTTTAAATAAAAAAGCGACCTTCCTTGGGCTGAGGAGCTCCACTATTATTCCTAGTACATTGAGTGTTTTAATCCAAATTGAGTGTTGGCTTTTATAAAATGTTTTTTTCTGCATCAATGAAGATGATTATTTAGCTCTCCTTTCTCAGCCTGTTAACATGATAAATTATAGTGATTGATTTGGGATGCTTAAACCAACCTTACATTCCTGAAGTATAGTATCCTTTTGACCATGACATAGTGTCTTCTTTATATATTGTTAAATTCAATCTGCTGGTCTTATAGAATGAATTGGAAAATAGTCCCTCCTCTTCAATTTTGTGGAAGATTTTATTTAGAATTTGTATTATTTCCTTCTTATATGTTTGGAAGAATTCCTCAGTGAAGCTGTCTGGACCTGGAGTTTTATTTGTGGAAAGGCTTTTAAACACAAATTCAATGTATGTAATATTTGAAGGCTATTCAGGTTATTTATTTCTTCTTGGGTAAACTTTGGTAGGTTGTATCTTCTGAGGAATTTGTTCATTACATCTAAGTTATCCAACTTATTGGCACAAAGTTGATCATAGTACTCCCTTATTATCCTTTTGATGTATTTAGAATCTGTAGTGACATCACTCTTTCATTCTTGATATTGAAATACTTTATATTTTCCTTCTCTTTTTTTCCCAAATCAGGCTGGATAGAGATTTGTCAATTTTATTGGTCTTCTCTATGAACTAGTGTTTGTTGTCATTGATTTTCTGTATTTTGTTTTCTATTTCACTGAATTTTGCTTTCATCTTTATTATTTCTTCTGCTTACTTTACATTTAATTTTCTCTTTTTGTTATTTCTTAAAGTGAAAGCTAAGGCCCTTGATTAATATAGAGCATTTAATTTTCCTTCTATGTACTATGTAACAGCATCCTACATATTTTAATATGTGTATTACCATTTCAACTCCATTCTGAATATTTTGTCTTTTGATTTCTTGTTTAGCCCATGGATTGTTTAGAAGTATGTTATTTAGTTTCTAAATATTTGCAGATTTTTCAGAGATCTTTCCATTGTTGACTTTTAATTCCATTTCATTGTTGTCAGAAAATATACTTTATATTCTTAAAGTTTACAAATCTCCTCCTCTGCAGTGTCAAACCTGCCATTAATCTCATTCAGTATATTTTTCACTTCAAACAGTGTGATTTTCATGTCTAGATGCTTGATTTGAGTATTTTTAAAATATCATTTATTATTCTTTTTAATATGTTTACTCTTTCTCCTGGCTTTTTGAACATACAGTAGAATTAAGTTACAATTGGTGTTTTAAAGTCCTTGCCTCCTAATTCTATCATATGTCATTTCTGGGTCAGTTTTGGTTTATTGATTGATTGAATTTTCTCTTTTTTAAGTTTTGAGGCAGGATCTCACTTTGTTGCCCAGGCTGGAGTGTAGTGGAATGATCATAGCTCACTTCAGCCTCAACGTCTCAGGCTCAAGTGATCCTCCCACCTCAGCCCCCTACATAGCTGAGTCTATAGGCATCCACCACAATACCCAGCTAATTTTTGTATTTTTGTAGAGATGAGGTTTTGCTATGTTATCCAGGCTGGTTTCAAACTCCTGGGCTCAAACAATCTGCCCACCTGGGCCTTGCAAACTGCCAGGATTACAGGCATGAGCCACCTTGACTCTTCTCTTCTGTTTTTATTTTTTAAATTGAATAGAGATAATGTCTTGCTATGTTGCCCAGGCTGATCTAGAACTACTGGGCTCAAACACCTTGGTCTCTCAAAGTTCTAGGATTTTTTTGGCTTTGTTTTCGGTTTTTTTGTTGTTGTTGTTGAGACAGAGTTTCACTCTTGTTGCCCAGGCTGGAGTGTAATAGTGCTATCTCAGCTTGCCGCAACCTCTGCCTCCCAGATTCAAGAGATTCTCCTGCCTCAGCCTCCCGAGTAGCTTGGATTACAGGCATGCACCACCACGCCTGGCTAATTTTGTAACTTTGGTGGAGACAGGGTTTCTCCATGTTGGTCAGGCTGGTCTCGAACGCGCAACCTCAGGTGATCCACCCGCCTTGGCCTCCCAAAGTGCTGGGATTACAGGTGTGAGCCACCGCACCCAACCCCAAGTGCTAGGATTTATAGGCATGAGCCACCATGCTTGGCCAACTTTTCTCTTCTTTATACATAGTATTTTTCTGCTCTTTTACTTGCCTGGTAGTTTTTTATTGGATGCTAGACATTGTAAATTTTACTTTTTGGGAGGACCCTGGATAATTTTTATATTCCCATAAGTATTATTTAGCTTTGTTCTTAATGTGGTTAAGTTACTCTGACATAATTTGATCCTTTCAAGTCTTGTTTTTAACATTTTTGGCAGAACCAGAGTAGCATTTAGTCAAGAGTTAAATTTCCTTATTACTGAGGCAAAACCCTTCTGAGTGCTCCACCCAATGCCACGAGAGTTATGGAATTTTTCTACTGTGGCTGGTGGGAAGTCACCATTCCTGACTACATGTGAACTCTGAGAATGTTTTTCTCTACTCCTTTTGTGAAGTTCTTTCCCCAGGCTTGGGTCATTTCCTCACATGCACATGATCAGTACTCAGTACTATGAAGCGCTCTCCTCTCTGGGACTCTGCCCTGCAAATGCTAGCTTCCTTGGCTTCCTTGGCCTCTCAGCTCTGTCTCCTTCTCTCAGAAAGACCTCCAGGGTTAGCCTGGGTTCCCCCTCCCTGTGCTGTGGCCTGGAAACTCTTTCTAGGCAGTTAGCTGGGAAACTGTGTAACTCACCTTGCTTGTTTCCCAGAGATTGCCCCCCTTTTTCCCTGATGTCCAGTGCCTTGAGAACCATTGTTTCATATACAGTTATGCACTGCATAATGACTTTTAGCCAATGATGGACTGCATATATGACAGTGGTCCCAAAAGATTACAATGGAGCTGAAAAATTCCTATCCCCCAGTGATGCCATAGACATCTGTATTAGTCAGGGTTCTCCAGAGAGACAGAACTAATAGGGTATATGTATATAGCAAAGGGAGTTTACTAGGGAGGATTGGCTTACACAATTATAAGGCAAAGTCCTACAATAGGCTGTCTGCAAGCTAGGGAAGAGCGAAGCCAGTAGTGGCTCAGTCTCGGTCTGACAGCCTCAAAACCAGGGAAGCCAGCAGTGCAGCCTTCAGTCAGTGGCTGAAGGCCCAAGATCCCCCAGCAAGCCACTGGTGCAAGACCCAGAGTCCAAAGGCTGAAGAACCTGTACTCTGATGTGCAAGGGCAGGAGGAGAGGAAGAAAGCATCAAGCACGGAAAAAAGAAGGAAGCCAGAAGATGCAGCGAGCAAGGCAATCCCACCTTCTTTCACCTGCTTTGTTCTAGCCATGCTGGCAGCCCATTGGATGGCGCCCACCCACATTGAGGGTGGGTCTTCCTGTCCTAGTCCACTGATTCAAATGTCAGTCTCTTCTGGCAACACCCTCACAGGAACACCCAGAAGCAGTACTTTGCCAGCCATCTAGGCATCCTTCAATCCAATCAAGGTGACACCTAATATTAGCCATCAAAATGTCATAGTGCAATACATTACTCACGTGTTTGTAGTGATGCTGGTGTAAACAACCTACTGCACTGCCAGTCATGTAAAAGCCTAACATACAATTATGAACAGTACATAATACTTGATAACTATAATAAACAGCTGTTACTGGTTTATGTATACTATGCTATACTTTATCATTATTTTAAAGTGTACTCCTTCTACTTATTTTAATTTTTTAAAAAGTTAACTTAACAGCTTCAGGCAGGTCCTTCAGGAGGTATTCCAGAAGACATTGTTATCATAGGACATGACAGCTCCATGAATATTATTGCCCCTGATAATCTTCCAGTGGGGCAAGATGGGGAGGTGGAAAACAGTGATATCGGTGATCTTGACCCTGTGTGGGCCTAGGCGAATGTATATGTTTGTGCCTTTTTGTTTGTTTGTTTTTGAGACGGAGTCTCATTCTGTCACCCAGGCTGGAGTGCAATGGTGCAATCCTGGCTCACCGCAACCTCTGCCTCCAAGCTTCAAGCAATTCTCTTATCTCAGCCTCCCAAGTAGCTGGGATTACAGGCACCTGCTACCATGCCTGGCTCTAATTTTTGTATTTTTAGAAGAGACGGAGTTTCATTATGTTGGTCAGGCTGGTCTTGAACCCTTGACCTCAAGCAATCCACCTACCTGGGCCTCCCAAAGTGCTGAGATTACAGGTGTGAGCCACCACGCCCGGTCTGCTTGTTTCTGAGACAGAGTCTCACTCTGTCACCCAGGCTGGAGTGCAGTGGTGCTGTCTCAGCTCACTGCAAACTCCGCCTCCCGGATTCAAGCAATTTACCTGCCTCAGCCTCCCAAGTAGCTGGGATTATAGGTGCCTATCACCACACCCAGCTAATTTTTATATTTTTAGTAGCAACAGGGTCTCACCATGTTGGCCAGGCTGGTCTCGAACTCCTGACCTCAGGTGATCTGCTGGCCTCAGCCTCCCAAGGTTCTGGGATAACAGACATAAGCCACCACGCCCAGCTTGTGTCTTCGTTTTTAACAAAAAAGTTTAAAAAGTAAAAAACAAGAATAATAATTTTAAAAATATAAAAAGGCTTATAGAATAAGGATATAAGGGAAGAAAATATTTTAGTACAGCTGTACAATGTGTACGTGTTTTAAGCTAAGTGTTAGTACAGAAGAGCCCAAAAGTTTTTAAAATTTTTAAAGTTTTTGAAGTAAAAAAGTCACAGTAAGCTAAGGTTGATTTACTATTTGAAGAAAGAACTTTCTAAAATAAATCTAGTGTAGCCTTAGTGTACAGTGTTTATGAAGTCTACAGAAGTATACATGTTGTCCCACAACTTCACATTCACTCACCACCCCCTCACTGACTCACCCAGAGCAACTTCCAGTCCTGCAAGCTTCATTCATGGTAAGTGCCCTATAGAGGTATATCATTTTTTAATCTTTGTGCCATATTTCTAGTGTGACTTTTCTATGTTTAGATATGTTTTGTTGTTGTTGTTTTTGAGACAGAGTCTCACTCTGTTGCCCAGGTTGGAGTGCAGCGGCACGATCTTGGCTCACTGTAACCTCTGCCTCCCCGGATTCAAGTGATTCTCCTGCCTCAGCCTCCTGAGTAGCTGGGACTACAGGCGCCTGCCACCACACCTGGCTAACTTTTGTATTTTTAGTAGAGTCAGGGTTTCACCATATGGGCCAGGCTGGTCTTGAACTCCTGACCTTGTGATCCGCCCACCTCAGCCTCCCAAAGTGCTGGGATTATAGACGTGAGCTGCCGTGCCTGGCCAATATGTTTAAACACAAATACTTAACACAATTGTGTTAATATTGCCAAGAGTATTCAATATAGTAACATGCTGTATAGGTGTGTGGCCTAGGAGCAACAGGCTCTACCATGTAGCCCAGGTGTGTAGCAGGCCCTACCATCTAGGTTTGTGTAAGTATCCTCTATGATGTTTGCATAAGGACAAAAAACACCTAAGGTGCATTTCTCAGAATACATCTTCATCATTAAATAATTATCGACAATAATTATTTTGTTCAGTTTTATTTGTTCCTGCAAGTAGAAGGGTACATCTGGTTCTTATTCTTCCATTTATATTGGAAGATTCTTTCCTTCTGAGCTTAAGTTTTTTCTTGCTAAAGTCCATCCTTCATAAATTCTTTGAGCAAAAGTCTGAGATTAGTAAAACTCAGTCTGTACATATTTGAAAATGTCTTTATTTTACATTTACCCTTAAATGTTGGTTAATTGAATGTAGAATTTAATTGTTTTTCTGATCACTTTGAAGGTATTAGTCCATTGGCATCTCTTATTGCCGATGAGAAATGAGCTTCAGGGAGAACATCATTCATTTGTAGATGTTTCATTTCTGATGGCTTTTCAGTTTTTTAAATTTTTATTGTTTTTCAGTCCCTTCAATATGTCTAGAAATGGAATTTTTTATTCTACTCAGAACTCAGTGTGCCTTTTAATTCTAGAGGCTCATTTTTCTCCACTTGCAGAAAATTCTTCATCATTATTTCTGCAAATGGTGCTGCTTCTCCCTGATTTTCTCCTTGTAGAACTAATAATCTAATATAAAATTTGGAACTTCTCATTTTCTCCTCTATGGTTTTTATCTTTCATATTTTCCATTACTCATAATACTGAGCACTCACTATGTTCCAGGAGCTATAAACTCACTGAGTCCTCATAGTAACACCATGAGGTAGGTACCGTAATATTATAGCATATCTCCATTTTATAGATGAGAAAATTGACACACAACGAGGTTTAAAAACATACCTGAATCTTTGTTGCTATTAATAGTAAGTATCAGAGTTGAGACTTAATACCAGGTGTGTGGCTTCAGAGCCCATGTACTCCACTAATATTCTTTTTTTTTTTTGTCCTGAGACAGGGTCACACACTCGTCACCCAGGCTGTAATGGAGTGGTGCAATCTCTTCTCACTAAAGCCTCAACTTCCCAAGCTCAGGTGATCCTCCCACCTCAGCCTCCCAAGTAGCTGGGACTACAGGTATGTGCTACCATGCCTGGCTAATTTTTTGTATTTTTAGTAGAGATAGGGTTCTTGTCATTTTTCCCAGGCTGATCTCAAACTCCTGGGCTCAAGCAATCCACCTGCCTCAGCTTCCCAAACTGCTGGAATTACAGGTGTGAGCCACCGTGCCCAGCCCACTCCACTAATACTCTACACTATCATAATTTCATCTCTTTGTGCTGCTTTCTGTGCTGCCTTCTGAGTAATTTCTTCAGATTGATTTGAGTGTACTCATTTTCTCTCTCCATCTGTGTCTTACCTACTCTTCAATACATCTATTGCATTTTTAATCGTTCATTTTTGCTATTTCTATTTGCTTCTTTTTTCAAAAGCTCTCCTTCTTGCCTTGTCTTCTATTCCTAATTTTATCTCTTTTAAACATACTGACATTAAAGTCTCTCAGGCTGTTCTGTAATCCTAAGTTTTGGCTTATGCGCCATTCAGATCACCCTTCAAGAAAGAATTTGCTCTTCAGCCACAAGCACAGGTGGCTAACTACCTCAAGCTGTTAGTACTATTAGTGCCTTCAAGATCTGCCTCCATTTTTTAGTTAAAGTTATGCTCTTCCTTGGCAGTCCCTAAGCGATAACTTTATGAACATGGCAGTGGTGCTACAGTCTTGCTATTCCTGCCCAACAAGGGACTTCCTCCAACAGGCAGTGTTTGCTCTATAGTCCCCTTTTGGGTTAGCCAAGACTTTATCACATCTGCGTCCCTTCTAAGGCTCTCTCTGCCCAATCTTGATTCTCCCCATTTTGTCTTTTACAGGCACTACCCCTCAGGAAGCCCTTTGGTAGGCATTTACTTTCTGGAGGACCCGACTAAAAGAGCATGTGAATTATCCAAGTTGTTTCATCTTCTAGCAATCCTTTTCCTCTTGTACTTTGTACAGGTTTTTACCGTGAGATTATCTTCAGTGGGAATTGTTTTCTATAGCAGTCCTGTGTGCCCTGCATTGTGGAGGAGAACCATCGGTGGTTTCCCAAGACGCTCTGTGAGTTTAACTAGTTCCAAGACAAACTTTATGTCGGTTTCTTGGTAGGGTTCACCCAACCACCACTGCCACCATCACACAGTTAATGCAAACTTGTGAACTTAATCCTCACACCCACACTAATGCAGGTTGCCATTACAATTGCTTCCAGGTGATTCTTTCCTATCTCTTTTCTACCTTTTCTTGCTCTACCTGAGCTTTTGGGCTCAGCTATATATATTTTTAATGTATTTGTTATATTTTATCTAGTATTTATATTTATTTAGAGTAAGAGATAAAAGAGACTTCTGTTCTTTCTACAGTACCCCATAGTCAAGGAAAATAAACCCTGGAACCTGCATATATATATATATATATATATATATATATATGTATGTATACACACACACATATATATATACATATACATATGCAGGTTATATATATATATACCCCTTATATATATATGTATACTCTATATATATACTGCATATATATATATTCCATATATATATGTATACTCCATATATATATGTATACACACACGTATATACGTACACACATATATATGCATATATTTACATATATATTTAACTGCATTTCTATATAATTTATATTCTTGGTCATGCTATCTATTTTTTAACTTTTTATTTTGAAATAATTACAGATTCATAGGAAGTTGCAGAAGACTCCCGAGTATACGTCACTCCGTTCCCTGCATTCAGGGAATGCACTCAGGAATCTGTGTTTTAGCAAGTCATCAGAGGACTCGGATATAGGTGCAGGTTGTTGCAGATGCTGTCAGTTCCCCATCCATATCCCTTGGATCTTTCCTACCAACTGTTAGCACCCACTCTTAACCAATGACTCCCAGCATTGGTGTATAAATACCCTAGTTCCCTTACCCTTCAGATGAGTTATTTCTGAGGCATGTTTTGCACCATTTCCCAGAGTCTCCCTGTTAAATTAACCTTTAATAACCTATTGTGGTAGCACACTCTTATTGGCTGCCTTCCTTTTCTTTATCACTTCCCACTTCTCTACCCAAATCGTCGCTTTCCAAATAAGCTAATTAAGCTCAAATCTTTGTGTGATGGTCTGTATCTGGTCTTCTAAGTTCATATCAGAAGTGGTCTTAGAAAGGAGATCCCAAGGAAGGATTCTAGGCAGCCAGTGACAACAAGATCCCATCCATTGGTGGTGGTCTTTAACATGTTGTAAAGGCCTATGATGAATTGGGGGATAGAATACAGATACAAGGGGATACAACCATTTATGAAATCTCTCTAGCATCTGATATGGAGGCAATGGTAGTTAAAGAACTGGTGGAGTTTGTTGGTTGTTGTTAAGTACCATTGAAGTGCTAAAGGAAGAAAATGATAGGGTCACATTAGTCAATGACCAGCCTAGGGGATGGTATGAAAGCTACAAAGCCACTATGATAGCACTTCAAAATCTCCCAATTTCCTGCAGCTGGAGGGCAGATAGGTCTGAAAACTATGTCCAGAGCCTAATGATGAGAGTAGTAGAAGTGTCCCACTCCCCTTCGCTAGATAGTAGGCTTCCTCCTCTTACCCGGAAACTATGCAGAGGCCTCCTCTAAGGCAGATGCTTTGCAAGATGATACACGCCCTCTTCAAGATCTGCTTCTACCTTCTCTTGCGTCTTCTAGGTCAATCACTAGGGTCAAATCTCATCACTCGACCACTGAGGAAGTACTATCTCTGCTTAAAGAGACAGGATTTTGGCCCGGCAATGGTGGCTCACATCTGTAATCCCAACATTTTGGGAGGTCGAGGCAGATGAATCACCTGAGGTCAGGAGTTTGGGACCAGCCTGGCCAATACAGCAAAACCCCATCTCTACTAAAAACACAAAAATTAGCTGGATGTGGTGGCGTGTGCACTTGTAGTCCCAGCTACTCAGGAGGCTGAGGCAGGAGAATCATTTGAACCTGGGAGGCAGCGGTTGCAGTGGGCCATTGCACTCCAGCCTGGGTGACAGAGTGAGACTCCATTTCAAAAAGAAAGAAAGAAAAAAAAGAAAGAGAAAGAAGAAAGAAAGAAAGAAAGAAAGAAAGAGAGAGAGAAAGGAAGGAAGGAAGGAAGGAAGGAAGGAAGGAAGGAAGGAAGGAAGGAAGGAAGGACAGAAAGAAAATATTTTTACTAAAAGAACTGCAGGACCTGCCTCATAGGTACCAATATAAAGCTGGAGGATGTGCCTGGGAATGGACTTTGAGGCTGCTTTGTCAAGAAGGGGAATGGAACACAGGGATGGAGAAGAGAAGCGTCGTTGATATGGAGGCAGTCTCCTGAGCCTCTGCATTTACCATCCTGGCAAGAACACTTGGAGCTGGGATGGTTCGGAGTACAAAAGGATCAGAGTCCAATCAGGAAGGTAGAAACTACATCACTAATTTAAACAGAGGTCTAGTGTAGTGTATTGTTAAGTAGGTATAAAGCTAGTAAGTAGGTTACTGCAAAGGTAAAAAGAGAATGCTAAGTTATCATAAAGGTAGCAATAACAGGAGCAGATACCATGCCCAGGGCTGGTGAAACAAAATAAAAAGTGGAATTATCAAAATTTAGAAGCTTAGAAGAGAAGTTCCAAGAAGCCAAAACTCAGATCTCTGAGGAGGGACCCTCAAGTGTTGGAAACTGGTCCTAGGATGTGTTGGTAAACTGCAAACTGGATTCAGCTGCTGCTAAGGGAAGATGCTGCTGATGCCAGGGTGAAGCAGTGTTGCTAGGGTGACGCTCACAGGAGCAGGAAGCTGACGGGAAGTCAATAGGAAGAAGCAAGTCCCTCCGTCCTGCTGCCACGACATCAATTCCCTCCTGCCCTCTTCATTGGCAGGCATAACAGGGAGCAACTGGCAATGCTGGAACATGAATTTCTGAACCCCAGCTCCAGCACCACGCAAGTTGATATAGACGGGCGGGTGTGGCGCTAAGAGGCAACAGCTTAACAACTGACAGAAAGAAGAGTTGCAATAAACGATGTAGAAATGTGTGAACTGACAGAACTGGAGAAAGCAGCCAAAAGTTCGGATGAGAAATGTATTGCCTAAAACCAAAAGACCACCAGCTGAGATGTTTCTGGTACGCCTTCACTGGAGCAATAAAGAATAAGCTCATGAAGGGGCACTGGCATCATCGAGCAACTCAGTGGCGGCTGTCCCTTCTGTGTTATGTTGTAACTGCTAGGGAACTGGAGTTCCTACTGTTCGTTAATGGTAACAATAGGATTCCAGAATAGCAGAGGCCAGGTAGCAGCAATTAACCATCAGATGCCTGGTGTATGGAATTACCATAATGGGCAGCAGAGTCAGAAAGTCAACCAAGGGGCCCTTACCCACAGAGATCTGTGGGATTGCTAATAGACCCTGGAGTTCCTAAGAACGACATCAATGGGTGGCTGAAAAGGGTATTGCTACCCAATATAATAAAAACAGATCAAGAGCATGTGATCTGAAGACTGATGTGAGCCATCACAGTGGAAAATCACCATCCTTCACCCGTTTTTTATGCTTAAGCTAGTCCTCAGACCCAGTACCACAGTCACTGCATATAGGAGAACAAAAAAACCCATATATTTCTATAGTTTGGGGATGCAGGGTCCAGACTGACACTGATTCCAGGGTATCCAAATTGCCACCATGGCCCTACTGTTAAAGTAAGGGGAAATGGAGGCAAGATGATAAATGGAGTCTTTCCCAAAGCCCATTTTACAGTGAGTCCAATGGGTCTTCACACCCTCTTGTAATCATTTTCCCATCCCTGAATACTTAATTGGGATTAGTAAACTCAGCAGGTGGTAGAAATCTCACATCAGTTTCTTAATCTGTAAAGAAACTGGCAAGGGTCACCCAATGCAGAGGTAACAACTATATGTATACACACACACACACACACACACACACACACACACACACACATTATATATGGGAGATCAACTGATTACACAGCCAGAGCTTCCCATTGTAAGTCTGTCAGATCCAGCAAACTACATAGTTGGGTATGTGCAACAGTAATGCATTGAAGGCTGGACACAGAACATTCAGGACTAGACCTGAGCAGGACCAGAAGTCACAGATAAATTACAGAAGCAGGCCCAGAATCCCCTGTTGTGACCTCTGCATTGGAACCTCTCCCCTCAGCTCACACCTATGAACTCATGAGACATTCCTGATGACCAGGTGACAGAGAAGGAAAAAGCTTGGGCCTGGTTTATGGACAGGTTGGCACAATAGGTTAGTGGGAAACATAAATGCACTCTTGCTGCACTCCAGCCCCACTCAAGAGCTCCTGAAGAACAGTCATAAGGGGAATTTTTCCCAGAAGCAGAACTTTAGGTGGTGTATTGAGTCATCAACTTGGTGCAGAAAGAGAGGTGGCCTGAGGTCAGGACTCCCAGGCAGTAGTGAACAATCCAGCTGATTGTTCAGGGACTTGTGAAGAGCAAGACTGAAAAACTGCAGTTAAGGAGATCTGAGGAAGAAGCATGTGGATTGATCTTTGAGAAAAGACACAAAAATATGTGGGTCTCTGTCTCATTGCATTGTCTACCAGAGGGTACCCATTGCAGAGAAGGTGCTGAACAATCAGATAGATAGATGATTCATCCAGGGGAAATGAGCTTACCTCTCTCCTCAGCTGTCCCAGAGCATGCACAACAGACCCATGAACCGAGAAGCCACGGTAGCAGGGATGGAAGCCACACATGGCCCAACAGCACAGGCTTCCTCTGGCCAAGGCTGACCTAGGTATTACTACTACTAAGTGTCCAATCTGTCAAAGCAGAGGCAGGGCTGAGCTCTCGACATGGTACCACCCCTCAAGGAAGGCACCCAGCCACATGGCGCCAGTTGATTACACTGGACCCAGCCACCCTGGAGGGGCTGTGACTCTTCTATGACTTCACAGAACTGATACATATTTGCCTTCTCTGTCCACAATGTCTTGGCCAGCAGCACTCTCTCAGAGTCCCCAGGGTGTGCAATTTATCATCATGGATTCCCTCATAGCGTGACCATGGAGGAAGTGAGCACATGACCACGTTATTCACTGGTCCTCCTATTTACTATATCAACCAGAGCTGCATCCTGAGAAAATGTTGGAATAACCACTTGAAGGCATAGCTAAGGCATCGGCTTGAACATAGGGTTGAGGAGCTGTCCTTACATGTATTTCTATAATTGAGCCAATAGCTATTATAAGGGTGCTACATCCCTGACAGGCAGAATACATAGGTCTGGAAGCCAAGAAGGGAGTGGCCCCTCTCACCTTCCTTCCCAATGACCCAATTGGCAGATTTATGCTTTCTATTTCCAAAGTTTTAGGCTCTATTGAACTAGAGATCCTAGTTCCCAGAGGGAAGGGAGAGATCATTTCTACCAGAGGACATAATTATGGTTTTACTAAACCTAAAATTATATTTGCCTCTGGCAATTTTGGGATCCTCATGACAGCAGACCAGCAAGCTAAGAAAGGAGTTCCTGAACTGGCAGGGATAAGTGACCCCTGCTGGACCAGGTAGGGGACGTCTAGAAGGGGCGGTAACTGAACATCAGTTACACTTCAGGACCAGCTACAGCAGTGGGGTCTGGAGCTTGTCCCTCCTCTTACCTGTTGTCTTTTCCACCTCTTCCTCCTCCTTCTTCTCCCTCCTTTTTGTAACAAATTGTGACTTTCCACCACCCAAAGAAGGAGTGACAGAACATGAAACTTAATGTGAATGCAAGTTTATCTGAGCATGTGCAAGGGTGAACTGTGACAGATACTGTCAATGCCCTGCCATTGTCCCTCAAACCTGTCAATGTTTTCCCAAGACTTCCGACTGCCAGCATCCATATGGTAGTTAATAAATCATTTTCCCAGAACTACAGAGAGCTAACTCTACACATCACAGTTCACAAGTGCCAAGGAATTAAACACCACTGGGGAGCAGACTCAACACTCGAAGATGGTGTATAAGTACCCCAGCTCCCTCACCTTTTGGATGGGATACTTCCGAGGCATCTACCACTCTGAGATTTTGTACCATTTCCCAGAGTTTCCCTGCAGGATAAATCTTCAGTTGAGGGCAACTGAACTCTGTGATAACAGTGCACCTTTATGGGGCCGCCTTCCCTTCCCTGTATCACCTTTCCACTTCCCTATTAGTGTTACCTGTTCTTCCCAAATAAACTATTTTCACATTAGTCCCTATCTTAAGGTCAGCTCTTCGAAGAACCAAAGCTAAGACATATGTGGTTCAAGGACTATGCATTGAGAAGCACTAATTTAGAGAGTGAGCTCATTTCTATATTTTTTAAAATCTTTCTCTTTCTTTCTCCCTCCCCGACTCCCCTTCTCCTTCCCCCTAAACCCAAGTGTGTGTGCACACACATGTAGAATATGTGAAAAAGATCTGTAAGGATACGATCCAAGTATGAATAACAGTTCTTTCTGAATGGTGGAATCATGAATACTCCAAATTTCTTCTTAGTTTTCCTCTCTTTTGTTTTTCTACAGCAGCAACTGTGTCATGGAAAGTATTTTAATTGGCAATTAGGAAATGATGAGTGGAGTGGTGGGGAGCAGGGCCAGGCTGCAGTGGGCTGGTGGTGGTCAGGAGGATGCGCGGGCTGCAGTGGGCTGGTGATGGGGCAGGAGGATGCGCGGGCTGCAGTGGGCTGGTGATGGGGCAGGAGGATGCCCGGGCTGCAGTGGGCTGGTGGTGGGGCAGGAGAATGTCCGGGCTGCAGTGGGCTGGTGGTGGGGCAGGAGGATGCGCGGGCTGCAGTGGGCTGGTGGTGGGGCAGGAGGATGCGCGGGCTGCTGTGGGCTGGTGGTGGGGCAGGAGGATGCGGGGGCTGCAGTGGGCTGGTGGTGGGGCGGAGGGATGCACAGACAATTGTCTCAAGGTGCCGGGCTAGAGACAGGCAAGAAATGAGATGGTAGCTAAAGGTGGGGCAACTGTAGAGTATCATTTTAAGCGGAACTTAAGCCTGTTTCTAGGCTGAGGAAAAGCAGCCAATGACAAGGAAGGAGACAAAAATACAGTCAAAAGGGGGCTCATTGAAGGAGTCAGGTGGCAGAAGAGGCCTGAGGGGATCTGAGGGGCCCTAAGGGAAGAATCAGTTTTCAACAGAAGGTGAGCTTCATCCTACAGGACCAGGGAAGGGGGTGACAATGAATAATGTTAGAAATGCATTTATTTCAGCCATTTTTTTTGTTCTACTCGCTGCCTTGTTTCACTGAGGACTTGAGCTGTTTCTAGAGATAAATTGATAGGTTGGAGGGACTGGAAGTTAAGACATCCCCACGGAGGGGCTCCACTTCCTCCACGATGCAAGAGACAAGGTCCCCCACTGAGAGGAAGCAGGGCTGTTAATGTGAGGTTAGAGGAGCCAGGCAAAGGTTTGAAATAGGGGAAAGGCACTGAGAGACAGAGCCCAGCTGACCCATTTATAAAGTCTGCTGGGTGGAGCTGACCACCCAGCTGTGGCCCAGCCAGGCTGCATGATGTGGAGTCTCCAGCTGCTTGGGCCCCAGGGGAGGAATCACAGGAGAAGCCTGTGCCACTTACTTGCTCTGGCTTTAGGTCAGTCCCTTCCCCGCTCAGAGCCACAGTTTCCTCATCTGCCAGTGGGGAGAAACAAGTCATGTCTGGAATCCTGTTGTGAGGATCAAATCAAATAACACACATGAGGCACCTAGCACAGTGCCTGGCACTCAGAATTTGCTCAATGTTACCTCTCCTGCTCCTCCACCTTCAAGTGGGCTTGAGCAAATGTAACCCGGATAGGAAGGGATGTGGATGTTGTACCTCGTATTGGTGGATGCCGTTACACACAACAATTTTAAATACAGCCGACTCTCATTACTCTCTGTGCCCCTAAAAGGAAATACAGCATCAGACTCCTGTGAGTCTCTGGCCACATTTTCAGCAACCAGTCAACACAAAACTTTGTTGTCTTTCTCTTTCTTTCTTTCCTTCCTTCCTTCCTTCTTTCTCTTTCTTTCTGTCTTTTCTTTCTTTCTTTCCTTCTTTCTTTCTTTCTTTCTTTCTTTCTTTCTTTCTTTCTTTCTTCTTTCTTTTCTTCTTTCTTTCTCTCTTTCTTTCTCTTTCTTTTCTTTCCTCTCTCTCTCTCTCTCTCTCTCTCTCTCTCACTTTTTGAGACAGAGTTTTTCTCTATCCCTCAGGCTGGAATACAGTGGTACGATCTTGGCTTACTGAAACCTCTGCCTCCTGATCAGGTGATTCTCCTGCCTCAGCCTTCCGAGTAGCTGGAATTACCGGCACCTGCCACCACACTCAGCTAATTTTTGTATTTTAGTAGAGATGAGGTTCCGCTATGTTGGCCAGGTTGGTCTCAAACTTCTGACCTCAAGTGATCTGCCTGCCTTGGCCTCACAAAGTGCTGGGATTACAGGTGTGAGCCACCACGCCCAGCCACAACTTTGTTTAATGTGTGTTTCTGCTTAAAGATTATTTAATATCTATATTGTTGATTTGTTAGCATTGAACTCACAGCCGACAGTACTGTAACTCATGTCTGAAAGAAGCTTATTAAGCACACGTATTTTCTCCCTAAGGCACATCACAGCCTTCTTGCACTTGAGAACACCAGACAGCACTTCAGCACAATGCTTGGGCCATTTTAAAGAGCAAAACTACCAATAAAAAGCCTAAAAAATAAGAAAAATTAGCACCAAATAAGTCACAAAAAGAATACTTGTTTACACTATGAAGCAAGAAGGCAGGATGTCCCTTTGTTCAACCTCAGCTGTGAACATATGTGTGGGTAAGTCAAGATTTTCACCTCTGCACATAAGTATGTCCACAAATAAATGCAAATGTGCCTCAAGTATTGATTTGATGGTTACAAATAAATTTTAGAAGTAGATGATTTTGCAAATATGAAATCCATAAATAATGAGGATCAACTGTATCTTTTTTCTGATTGTAAAATATGTATAATTAACAGAGCTATCAAATGTGAAAGTCCCTCCATAATCTCAGCTCACAGATGAACACAATTAGAATATAAGTTCTATAGAATTTTTGTTATGCAAATAATGCCTGTGATTGTGTTTAAGTGTGTGGGTGTCTATGTGTCTATGTGTGTTTGGGTCTTTCTTTTCTTTCTTTTTCACTTAACAATAGCTCTTGGATAGCTTTCCAGAAAAAAAAATCCTAACATTAATTTTTGGAGTATGAATGGAAGCAGATGGCATACACTGCAGTCAGGATCTCTAAGTCTTAGTTCAGACCACTCAACCACATCAAATGTGGAGATAGCAATGACTTGCCAAACGCAAAGATAATCAACAGTTTTAGTGTTCTGCATCTTAATGGAGATGGAATAAGGTCAAGAGAAGAACTGCTCAGGGGATAAAAGGACTGAACACTGGAAAGTGAAGTGAAAGTAAAGTAACAGAGACTATGGGCCACATGCGGTGGCTCATGCCTGTAATCCCAGCATTTTGGGAGGCCAAGGCAGGCAGATCACTTGAGGTCAGAATTTCGAGACCAGCCTGGCCAACATGGTGAAACTCCGCCTCTACTAAAAATACAAAAATTAGCCTGGCATGGTGGTGGGCACCTGTAATCCCAGCTACTTGGGAGGCTGAAGCAGGAGAATCACTTGAGCCCAGGAGGTGGAGGTTGCAGTGAGCCAAGATTGTGCCACTTCACTCCATCCTGGGCAATAGAGCAAGACTCCATCTCAAAAGAAAAAAAAAAAAGAGAGAGGGAGACTGTGACTTTCAGCCAGAGAAAACTATATTCTATATCCTTTGAAGGAGATTAGAGCTACATATTAAGAGGACTATCTACTGAAATGATTTAGACAGTAGTGTAAAATAGTACCAGAACCTCTTCTAAAAATGCTGCAAAATTGGCTGGGCACAGTGGCTTACACCTGTTATCCCAGCACTTTGGAGGCCAATGCAGGCAGATGACAGGGTCAGGAGTTTGAGACCAGCCTGACCAACAAGGTGAAACCTTGTCTCTACTAAAAATACAAAAATGAACCAAGCATGGTAGCATGCACCGGTAGTCCCAGCTACTAGGGAGGCTGAGACAGGAGAATCACTTAGACCTGGGAGGCGGAGGTTGTAGTGAGCAGAGATTGCCCCACTGTACTCCAGCTAGGGCAGCAGAGTGAGACTCCATGTCAAATAAATAAGTAAATAAAGCTACAAAAATAGTGTGGTGCAAGCTGGGCTGCTACAACGAAAACCCAAAATATAATTCCTCTTAGAAAATAAGTTTACTGTAGGTGTCTGTACTTCATGCAGTCATTCAGGAACCCAGGTTCCTCCCATATCTTTGCTCCATCAGCCCTTTTGAAGCATTATTGAAGATGGGTCCCTGACACATCTGTGTTCCAACTCAAGGGAAGAGGAAATGGAGCATGGAAGAGCAAAAACCTCATGCCTTAAGGTCTATTTCTATTTACGTTCTATTAGAAAGAGCTTAGTCACCAAGTCTCACTCAGCTGCAAGAACAGCTGGGATGTATGGTCTGTAGTGGACCAGCCACTGCTCTGACTGCTACTCTATTACTATAGAACAGGAGGACGGATTTTAGTGGACAACTAGCAATTTCCACCACACCTCCTTTATCTGAGACTTGGTATCTTCCTCTATAAAATGAGGATAATGATATAAATTAGTTAGGGCTGCTTTGAGACTCAAATCCAGTAATATATGTGAGAATGCCTAGCAAGCCCTACTGTGCCTGAAAAGAATTTCTCATTGTTTTTCCCTCTAGACTGCCAGCTCCTTGGGAGGAAGGAGCACAGTTTATTGCATCCCCTCACATAGACCTGCTCAGAGTCAGCATCACTAAATATAAATTGAATAATGAAGTCGCTGTTTCATCCACCATCAAGCCTTTTTTTCTCATTTCATTCAAAATGCTTCAATAATTTAGACTGCCCTGTTTACCTTCCCCACCTCCTCACTAGGAGTGCCCATCAGTGTATCAGTTGGGAGACTCTGGGTTGCAAAGTGACAGTGTACTACTATTAAACTGGCTTATGCAATAAGATGAACCATCTCACATATCCTAAAGTCCAGACTCTGCATCAGAGTAAAAGCTTCTCTTCCCTAGGACTCTCTTGGCACTCTTCCTCCCTTCTGTATCTGCTGCATCCTCAGACTGGGAGCAAGATGGCTGCTGCAAATCCAAGCACTGCTCCCAAACATATCCCAGCAAAGGGGGCAGACTGTTTTGCAAAGTAAAGAGACCCTTTCCTGAACTCCCCTCTCTGCCATAGGCTTCCTTTAGTTTTTCAGACTAAGATCTTCCCAAACCATCACTGGCAAGAGGAATGAGACCACCATAATGGACTTGTACCAAACAAGACTGACTCCCGGATATGGGCTGGGCTCAGCCTTCCTTTGGTCACATAGGGAAGGGGGCCACCTGAACAAAATCAGGGCTCTGCCCATAAGAAAAAGTTGAGCAACAGCTGTTACATGAGCAACGAAGCATTTTTCTGGCAATGATGGAGATTCTGGGCCAGATGAGAGTGTGATGGAGAACGTGTTAACAACAGAGAACTAAACTGAGAGCTTTTTCATAAACTGTACCTCAATAAAGTTTAACACCAGTGAAGATATTTCTGGAGAGGCAGAAACTGGTAGCTACCCTCGATGCCTCATTTCCCTCACCCCTGTATCCAACCATCACCAAATTTCACCGGGTCTGTACTTGTAATACCCTAGCCTTCTCTCCTTACCCACTGTCCGGGCCCCAGTTTGGGTCTGGCCTCCTCTAGACACGAGGACAACAGCACCTCAGGGATGCTCAGTCTTTCCTTCCTCTTGCAACCCATGGCATTGCTGCAGTTATTCAGCTACACACCCTTACTCTGTGCTGAGTGCTGTGCATACGCAGACACATTGGAAAAACTCCCTGTCTTCTTCACCTTGCAGATGGCATAATGATTATCTCCAAGACTTCCTGAAACCCAATCGGACAAGGTCATTTCCTTGCCTGAAAGCCTGATGCCTTCAAGAAATTCTTTACCAGGACCCACAAGGCCCTCCAGCCCACCCAGGCCCCTTCTCCACCCCACCCCCAACAGTACAGAATTACTTGCACTTCCTTCACCGCACCCTCCCCTTTCACGCCTCTATGCTTTCGCACAGGCTGTCTCCTCTGCCTAGAAATCCCTTATCCCCTCTCCATCTGGCACACAACACAAAGTCTCCTATTACTTTTCCTCCCTCTCTCCAGCTTCATCCCCCCATGCCTTACACACACACACACACACACACACTACAGCACTCCAGAATTGTTTGCCAGTGGAGGCAGCCCCCGAGGCCAGACGTTAGCCAGGGCTTTCCAAACTTCTCCCCAAGCACTCCTTAAGAAAGTGAAGAGGAAATGGGACCCCAGAGCTTAGGAGTGTGAGAGCCCTGAACTTGCTCTAAACAAGCAGGGCATTTCAAGAGTTTTAGCTTTATATTTTATGCAGAAGTTGTATTCCAAACATATTCTTGTTCGTTATAATACAAAATATGATTTCTTCTAAATCTTCAAATGGATGATCCAGAAAGATGCTCCTTGTTTACTTGTTGTGTTCTCAAATTAGCTGCTCTCCCCGCTCCGCCTCGCCGCGGGGACCCTAAGCCAGACCTGGATGCAGTTCCAAGTACACACCCCGAAGGAACAGCTGGGCTTCGCCTCCCCCGGAGCTGGAGGATGATGGGGGCGGGGCGGGAGGGGTCAAACGGCTGGCGGCCCCGCCCCTCCCCCGCCCGCTGCGGGGGCGGAGTTGCTTGGGTCCCGCCCACGGGGGCGGGGAGGCAGCCACGGCCAGCAGCTCGGATTCGGCTGGTTCCGGGTTGAGAGGCTGCGCTGGACCGAAGCGGTGGCTGCTAAGCCCGCGGGGGTAAGGGGCTTCCCCGGGCCAGGGTTTGGAGCCGGGATCCGGCAGCTGAGCGGGCCGGCACCCCTCCTCTTCTCTGCGGGTCACAGCCAATGTGCGGCTCAGCCTGGCTGCCCCCTCCCCCAGGATTCCCATCCCCAGCTTCTCACCCTCCCCCCACCGCCCCCATCCCGGGATTTCGACCCCCTCGAGGGCTCCAACACCCTCCAGGATCCCCTTCTCCCAGCTCCTATCCCTTCGGACTGCCCCGCCCCCTAGAACCTCCTCACCAGGATTCCCGTCCCTAAGCTGCCCACGGCCTCCTCCCTCCGGCGCCCATCGCTTTGGGCTGCCCACTACCTCGAGACCTCCCTCCCGGGCTGGCGTCCTGGGGAGTCTCAGCTGCGCACCCCTTCCTTGCGTTAACCTCCTCCCGGACAGCACCCCCTCCCTTCTCCGGTAGCTCTTACCCCTGTCTGTGCGGGCCTCGTCCCGGCTCCCAGCCCTCGGTGCTGCACCCGACAGCGCCGCGCTCTCTCAGCCGCCCCGCCGCCCCTCGGGCCCCTCTCTCTGCCGCCCCCGGCGCCATGGCGTGCAGCCTCAAGGACGAGCTGCTGTGCTCCATCTGCCTGAGCATCTACCAGGACCCAGTGAGCCTGGGCTGCGAGCACTACTTCTGCCGCCGCTGCATCACCGAGCACTGGGTGCGGCAGGAGGCGCAGGGCGCCCGCGACTGCCCTGAGTGCCGGCGCACTTTCGCCGAGCCCGCGCTGGCGCCCAGCCTCAAGCTGGCCAACATCGTGGAGCGCTACAGCGCCTTCCCGCTGGACGCCATCCTCAACGCGCGCCGCGCCGCGCGACCCTGCCAGGCTCACGACAAGGTCAAGCTCTTCTGCCTCACGGACCGCGCGCTGCTCTGCTTCTTCTGTGACGAGCCCGCGCTGCACGAGCAGCACCAGGTCACCGGCATCGACGACGCGTTCGAGGAGCTGCAGGTGCGCTGCCCTGCCGGCCTGGGGCGGGGGCGGGGCCGGGCTGGAGGTGGGGCTGGGACGGGGGTGGGGTCAGGGCTGGACCGCGGGGCGGACCCAGTCAGAATGGTCCCGGGGCGGGGCCGCCGGCAGGGTTAGGGCCCTATCAGGAGTAACGCGGGGCAGGGAGGGGCGGGGCCGCGGCGTGTCGGGGCAGGGGGCGGGGCCTTGGGCAGTCCGTACCCCGCGGGATCTGAGACTGACCTGGAGTAGGGGCTGGTCCGTGGTTAGGGAGAGGTCCAGGACGGGGATGGGACAGCGGGAGCAAGTGAGATCAGAGGTGGACCAGGTACTGGGCTGGAGCAGGGTTGTGGACGGAGCTGAATCAGAGCTGGGCAAAGGCAGGGCCACTGTCAGACTGAGGGCGAGGCCACGAGGATAGGACCGTACTAACCCGGGTAGCTGAGCTCTGGCAGGCTGGGGGTTCTGTGGGGCAGAGACTGGATCAGATGTGCATCAGGACTAAGGGGAGTACGGGGGCTAGAATGTGCTGGACAGGTGAGGGTAAAACCTAATAGAGGGGTGTAAGTTAGAGTGCCAAACTGCTGAGAAGGCAGGTTTGAGTGCCGAGGGTTAGGCCAAGCTGTGTGAGGGGTTGACTGACATCTGGTCCAGATACTCTACAACAAGTTTAGATTTAGGCCAGAGTAGAGACCAGGTTGAGTGGGGCCAGGACTTGAAAAGTAAAGATTTGGAGAATAAGGCCCAGATGTAAGGTGATTCAAGAAGGGAGGGGCTAGACCTCTAGGAGTCTCCAGGGGTTTTTGATGACCTCTTTGGCCCTGTCCCCTACGTCAGGACCTTTGAAGACTAAGTGAAATGGTATTAGCAGTGTGACCTAAGCATAGTTGATCTAGAACTCTAATTGGCTCCCTTAAGACAAATTCCTACTCAACTCTTAAGGCCCTGCTCAGATATCCTCTCTGTGAAGCCTTCTGCAAGCTCCACTGACAAAATCAATCAATCAATCAATCAACAATTTTTAAAAAGGCATTAGAACTGCATTTCCCCAAATGGCCTCTATTAATACGTATGGGAAACAAAGTATATTTTTTATACCCACCCCCTTGGAGAATTTTCAGTGTATGTTTGCATATTAAAAGCTTAGAGAAATCTAAGCTTTTATTAAAAGCAAATAAATCTATTTTATTGTGTTTAATAAAATGGTTCCCAGTTTATTTGGGCCTGGAATCCTTTTTTCAAGCTAAATCACTTAAATCCAGCAGTCCCATGTTCCTGGCTTTGGGATATTAGTCGAGCACATAATTCTCCAATGCCAGAGACAGGATCTTATTTCTCCTATCTATGGCCCCAAAGCCTGGCGCAAGGCCTGGCCCACAGTACAGACCAATAAAGGCTGAATTAATGAATGAAAGAATGACCAACCCTGGCCTAAGCTGAACCAGACTGTGGAGCATTTGGAAGCAGAAGATTTTTGGTTCAAACATTTTGTGAAACCAGAGTAGGCTAACTTGAGAGGTAATGAGCTCTCTGGCCTCAACATACCCAAACAGGAACTACATAACTACTTTCCCCTGTATTATAGGGGCTCCCAACCCCTCCACACACGAGTCTGTGAGTAAGCCTGCACCCAGCAGATGCCCATGGGCCTCAGGAGAAGTGGCCCATGTTCACCATTGCCCCCTCCCTGTCCCTTTTATCTTGAAACTACAACTGACTCCCTTCCAGTCTAGCTGTCTGAGAATGAAGGCCCCATCAGAGAGTGAGCAAGGGCCTGGGCCTCTGGGACCCTACACAAGGCTTGGCCCTCCACCCCCAGAGCCCTCATGGTAGGCACTGCTACTGTCCATCTCCCTGTCTATGGAGTCACATAAGCAGGAAGAGTTTGAAGGGACTCTGTCTGAAACCATCTGTCCAACCTCTTCATCATGTAGGAGCGGAAAGTGAGGCCTGGAGACGTGATGTGACTTGCCCAAGGCCACACTTCCAGACAGTGGGAGAGCCAAGGCTAGAGGGCACAGCCTGACCCAGATCCCTCTTCTCTGATCTCCCTGTCTGACTCTCTAGCCTCTGCTTCAGAGCCTTGGTTCTCCTGTCTGCAAACCAGGAAATCCAAATTACTGTATGTTGGGCTTTTGTACTATATCCCATGACCTGGGGGACACAGGAGAAATTGAACATGTATTACCCACAAATATTGTTGAAATGCTTTCATTATTGGGTGATAAGAAAAAAGGACTGCCACTTGCTTACTCTCTAGCGCACTGTCGTGGGGTTGGGCACACTTGAGTTCCAAACCTGGTGCAGGCACTGTGTGCACACTGGCAAGTCACTTCATGTAAACACTGAAGCTCTGTCTGTACAATGGAGTCAGGATGCTTCCTTCCTACCAGGACTTTCATGAGGCTGACCTGGGATGAACCTGCTATTTGAGGTTCAAAAGCACATAGTAGGGGCTAGAACAACATGCAGCCCACCCTTTCTCTTTCTGCCTATCAGAGCTCATGTCCCCAGCTGAGTGAATGCCCAGACTCTCTCCTCTGGCCCGAGAAGGAGGCCTTCCTATGGTGTGTCCTCTGGGCTTGGCAATTTGGTGGCAGAGAAATCTGCCTCCCCTCTGGAGAGGATGTGCTCCTGAGTGAGGTTCAAGCCACCCTTCACCCCCACCAGCATCCCCCTCCAAATGGGGAAGCAAGGTTTATTAGCTATTTATGCAGCGGAAATAAGGCTGAACCCATCCTCACACATCCCCTTCTCTCCCAGCGACTGATGGAGCTGGGACCCTTCTCCTGCAGAATTACAGACTCAGAGCCGGCAGGGCCATGGAGATCATCTGTGCCATGTCCACTTGACAGTGGGGAAACAGTAGAGGGAGAGGGAAGAATGGGACTTTCCCAAGGCCTATAAGCCAGAGGAGGCTGAGCCTATGCTCAGCCGGAGTCTCCCAACACCCTACCTAGTGGTTGGCCTGAAGCTTTTTCATTTATTATAAATCCTTGAGGTATCAGAGCAGAGAAATTAAGAGCTCTGCTTTGTACTCAGGTCATCTCAGTCCTGACTCTACCATTTACTATGTGACTTTAGGAAGATTATTTACCATCTCTGGGCTTCGGATTCGTCATGGACAGCATGGAAGTAATTATATTAGGATTAAACAAGATGATGTTTATAAAAACTTGGTACTGTACTTGCAGCACTCAATAAATGACAGCTCTAGTAGGTCACATCGTACTCAGCACCACTGACATTCAGGGCTAGATAACTGTTTGTTGTGCAGGGCCGTCTTGTGTGTTGCAGGAAGTCTAGCAGCATCCCGGGTCTCTACCCACTAGATGCCAGTAGCAAACTCCACCCACCGCCCAAGTTGTGACAACCAAAACTGTCTCCAAGCATTGGCAAATGTCTCCTGGAGTCAAAATCACCTCTGGTTAAGAAACCTGACCTAGAGAAGCCCTACTCAACTTTAAAACTTCAGCTCAAATATCACCTCCTCTGTGAAGCCTTCCCTGACCTACCAAGCACAATCACTTTGTACTCCAGATGCCATTACAGGGGTCAGATCCTGACATGCTTCGTGTCCTTGGCCACATCACTTTGCTTCCCTAAGGCTCCTTCTCTAAGGGTCATCTATAACATGAGGGTATGACGTTCCTGAGAAGAATGTTGTAAGGGCTGGAGATCCTTTATCAGAAGTGCCTAGTACCGTGTCTGGCATGGAGGGCACCCCAAAATTATGTTTAAATATCTTTATTCTTACTATAAAATTAACATAAGAAGAAGAGCTATATAATGTGAAAGTTAAAGTCTCCCGTAATCATACTCCTGAAACATGGCAGGAGTTATTATATAGTTCGAAGGATTTTTATGTTACCTGTGTATGTGTGCATGTGCATGTGTGTGCCTGTGTGCGTGTGTGCGTGTGTGTGTGTGTTGGTGTCTTCTTCCTCACCTCCGCTGCCGAGTACCTGGACCACTGAGCAAAGTGGAGGAAGGGAGCCCATTTCTAAAGGGTTTGGGGCTTCTTGGCCAATATTTATTGGGCCCAGTCTCAATGCCTGGGACTGCACTAAGAGCTTTTCTTGCATTACCTCATTTAATCTTCACAGCACCCTGTGGGATGGGTACTGTTATCTATTTATTTTACTGATGAAGAAAAAGACTCAGAGGAATTAGGTGACTCATTTGGTCACCCAGCTGGTAAATGGCAGGGCCAAGATTTGAAGCCAGTCTGACTAGGCCACATATAGTCCCTGAGCTGCCTCTGAGGGCTGGTCTCCCTGACACCTGTCCTGTTCTGTATTGACAGGGCTAGGCTATCTGTGTCAGCTGATGCCCCAAGGGCAGGTGGTTGGGACGTCATCTTGGTCAGGCCAGGCGTGGCATCCGGCTCTCTGGCCATCTCAGGTTCCTAACCCCCAGAGAGGGGATTCAGTTCAGTCTTAGCCACCCCCTCCAGGCTTCATGTGACCATTGGAGCCCTTCCCAAGGCCTCCTTCATGCCAGCGAAGACAGCAGTGGATCAGCCTTGGACACAAACCCTGGCAAGCGGGGTATGGTGATCCAGTGACACCAAGGCAGCCACCTGAGGAGGGGGCAGGGCTGGCGGCTGTGTTCAAATATCGACTGCTTTCTTCCAGGAGTGGGGGCGGTACTCTCTTACCCAATCTGAGAAATGGAAGTAAGAACTAGCTCTCCCACTTTATATGTAAAGAAGGAGAAAGAGTTGCTAAACATCCACAGAAATGACAGATTCAAAGTTACTTTATTTTGTAGCATGGACAGGAAGGCAGCTGGGTTGTCTGTGTTCTGGGGAAGTGGCTCTGCTGTTACTTTTCCAAGGAGAGGACAGGATTTCTATGCCAACGGCAGCCTCTGTGGGGGCAAAGCTGGCTGTGGGTCAAACTCAGAGCTGGCCACTGGCATCTCGGCATCCTTCTTCACAGGTGTCTGGGCAACCAGGACACCTTGGCTGAACACCAGCCACAGTGTAGAAACTTAGGGCCGACACTGGGGACTCCAAGATATTTATTTTATAGAAAGAAAAAAAGATCTGGTAGGGACCCACAATGACATAATAATGACTCTAAAAAATAATAGCCCAAGTTTTGGGGGCACAAAGTAAGTTATGGGGCACTTACCATGTGCCAGTTGTTCTGTTATGGGCATTGATCCTTACAAATATTTTTTTGTTCTCTACTCCCTGAGTGGGACTGAGATCAGTACCATCTCACAGATTAAGAAACATGGCCAGGTGCAGTATCTCACACCTGTAATCCCAGCATTTTGGGAGGCTGAGGTGGGCAGATCACCAGGTCAGGAGTTCAAGACCAGCCTGGGCAACATGATGAAACTCCATCTCTACTAAAAATACAAAAATTAGCTGGGCATGGTGGCATGTGCTTGTAATCCCAGCTACTTAGGAGGCTGAGGCAGGAGAATTCCTTGAACCAGGACCTAAGAAGTGGACGTTGCAATGAGCTGAGATTGAGCCACCACACTCCAGCCTGGGCTACAGAGCAAGACTCCATCTCAAAAAAAAAAAAAAAAGAGAGAGAGAAAGAAAGAAAAGAAAGAAACTGAGGCTGAGAGATTCAGTAACTTTCCCAAGATCACACTGCAAGTAGGAGGAAGAGCTGAGATTCAAACTGGTCTTACTGACTCAGAATTCACCCTCCTCCCCACCACACCAACTGCCCCAGGGAGCACCCAAATAGGGAGGAACCTGAGAAACCATCTGGTTGATACTCTCCCCATTTTGCAGATGGGGAAACTGCCTTACCCACAGTTAGACCAGAGGTCAGCTCTCCTGACTCTCAGTCCAGTGGTGTTTTCCTAGTACCATTTGCCTTCCTCACTTCCATCTCTGCTTGAACACTCAGAATGGATGAGGAGGATTTGGAGGTGACTTCTGTCTTGGATTGAGGGATTCATTTAATAATTTCTGAGCTGGGCACAGTGGCTCACACCTGTAATCCCGGCACTTTGGAAGGCCAAGGCAGGTGGATAACCTGAGGCCAGGAGTTCAAGATCAGCCTAGCCAGCATGGTGAAACCCTATCTCTACTAAAAATACAAAAAAAAAATTAGCCAGGCACGATGGTTCGTGCCTGTAATCCCAGCTACTTGGGAGGCTGAGGCACAAGAATCATTTGAACCCAGGAGGCAGAGATTGCAGTGAGCCAAGATCATGCCACTGCACTCCAGCCTGGGTGGCAGAGAGAGACTCCATCTCAAATAAATACATATATACTTTCTTTAGCCAGTATCTGTGCCATGGCTACAGAGGGCCAGCCCTGTGTTGGGCCCAGGAGAGAGCTACACAAGACCTGGCCCTGTGTGGTCCTGGGAGATAGGCCCATAAAGTGAAAGTTTGCTGTAACTGAGGCTTGCTCTATTGAGCTGAATCCTAAAAGATGTGCTGAGTGCTTTAGGCCAGGGAGCAGAAAGAAAGATGTTTCAGACAGAGGGAATAAAAGCATGCGCAGCTACCATGTGGCCTGGTACAGACTGTGCTAGGGACAGGGTTCAAGGCTTTGACAGGCAGGCACACTCTCCTTCTCTCTCTCCCCCATCCTACCTCTCATTTCATTCTAACAGTAACCCTATGAGATGGATCTCTGTTTTATAAATGGAGAAACTGAGGCTCAGAAACTGTGCCTGGCTGGGCACAGTAGCTCACACCTGTAATTCTAGTACTTTGGTAGGTCAAGGCAGGAGGATTGCTTGAGCCCAGAAGTTCAAGACCAGTCTGGGCAACATGGCAAAACCCTGTCTCTACAAAAAATTAGCTGGGCATGGTGGCATACACATGTAGTCCCAGTTATGCAAGAGGCTGAGGGAGGAGGATTGCTTGAGCACGGGAGGTTGAAGCTGCAGTGAGCTGTGATCATGCCACTGCACTCCAGCCAGCCTGGGCAACAGAGTGAGGCCCTGTCTCAAAAAAAACCGAAAGCTGTGCCTAAGGACCTGGAAGGGGAGAAGGGAAAAGAAGGGGGAGGAAGAAAGGGAGAAAAGGAATATAAATGTATTAACTACCTCTGAATTGTACACTTAAAAATGGTAAAGATGATAAATTATATATGTATACTTTACCTCGGTAAAATTTTTTTTAAAAAAGAGGCTGAGCACAGTGGCTTATGCTTCTAATCCAAGCTCTTGGGAGGCAAAGGTGGGAGGATCGTTTGAGGCCAGAAGTCCGAAACTATCCTGGGCAACACAGCGAGACTCCATCTTCATAATAATTTTTTTTTTTTTTTTGAGTCTCACTCTGTTGCCAGGCTGGATCCAGTGGTGGGATCTCGGCTCACTGCAACCTCTGCCTCCCGGGTTCAAGCAATTCTTTGTCCTCAGCCTCTCAAGTAGCTGGGATCACAGGTGTGTGCCACCATGCCCAGCTAATTTTTGTATTTTTTTTTTTTTGAGACGGAGTTTCGCTCTTGTTACCCAAGCTGGAGTGCAATGGCACGATCTCGGCTCACTGCAACCTCCGCCTCCTGGGTTCAGGCAATTCTCCTGCCTCAGCCTCCTGAATAGCTGGGATTACAGGCACGTGCCACCATGCCCAGCTAATTTTTTGTATTTTTAGTAGAGATGGGGTTTCACCATGTTGACCAGGATGGTCTCGATCTCTTGACCTCGTGATCCACCCGCCTCGGCCTCCCAAAGTGCTGGGATTACAGGCTTGAGCCACCGCGCCCGGCTAATTTTTGTATTTTTAGTAGAGATGGGGTTTCACCATGTTGGCCAGGATGGTATCGATCTCTTGACCTCGTGATCCACCTGCCTCAGCCTCCCAAAATACTGGTATTACAGGCATGAGCCACTGTGCCTGGCCTCTACAATAAATTTTTGAAAACTATCCAGGCATGGTGCATGCCTGTAGTGCTAGGTACTTTGGAGGCTGAGGCAGGAGGATTACTTGAGCCCCAGGAGTTTGAGGCTGTAGTGAGCTATGATTGCACTCCAGCCTAAGTAACAGCGTGAGCCCTTATCTATAAAAAAAATTTTTTTTTAATTAGGAAACAAAAAAAGAAACTGCGCCTAAGGTCAGAAAACTACTAATTGTCCCTGCAACTGGAACTTGAACTCAGGTTATCTGAGTGTGACCAGGGACAGGCATGAAGGTGAGCACATATTCATGTGGTTCGTTGTGGCTGGAGGGGAGGGTGTGGCAGGAGGAGGTAAGAATGGAAAATCGAGGCTTGACCAGCTCAGGAAGGGCTTTGAATGTGCACATACATGCACACACACACGTACACATATACACATGCATGCATACACACGCACATGCGTGTACCCACCAAGCTTGATCCTGAAGATGCTGAGAAGCCAGAAACAGACGTGAGCAGGCAAGTGCAGCCCGGCCAGGCCTGCGTCATGGACCAAGCACTCTGCAGTAGTGTGCAAGGTGGGAGACCCTAGAAGCAGGGAGTGGCCAGATGTTGCCAGAAACTGTGTGGCTGGGAAGTGCGCAGGGTAGAATTCAGGTCTTCGGGAGGACCAGGAGCATCCAGTTCTAGGATTGGGGCTGGGGAGAAAAAGGGAGAGGCAAATTCAGTTTGTCATGGTCAGGTTTCTGGCATCCCTTGATCAGAGATGGAAAGAGAGAGCAGTACCTGGGCATGGAGGAAAGGGGAAGCTTGAGTACCTACTGTGTGCAGCACCATGCTGGACCCTGTCATAGGTGCCACCTCAGCCTTTACCACAACACTGTGAAAGCTTGTGGAGGTGAGCCCTGAGGGAAAGAAGCGAACCACCCAAGGTCACGCAGTCAGGATGTGAACCCAGGCTTTTCCGATGAAGAGTCCCTGAAGCCAGAGCTGAGATGGCTTTCCACAGCTGCTTTGTCCCCTGGGTCCGAGGGAGGGATGGCCTCACAGCAGGAGAGATCTGGCCTTGGGAACATTTGAGCCCCACCTCTCTGTGCCCCCCAACTCCTCTGTGGCCTCAATCCTGGCTTCTTCATAACAATCAAGAGCCCCAGAGCCACAAAGCTGGCATATTTGCTTAACTGTGTGCTCAGGGCTGCAGCAACTCCACAGCCCCACCCTCTGAGGTGTGTCCTCCCTCCCCAGTCACCTCATCCCTCCCTGCCTGCCCCTGCTCTCATGGGGCCCCGTGTGATTCAGCTCTCCCAGGCTGACATTCAAGGCCTCCTCCAGTGCCCACCCCTGCCCCAGCTAGCCCCAACTGGCCTTTCCAGCTTGTGACTCCACCCACCTGTCACATGCCTGGCTGCAGCCATCCCCAACCACCCCCACTTCCTGCACACGTGAGGGTGGGCTCCTACCTAACTGCAGTTTTCCCCATCTGCAATGCCCTGGCCCATCCTAGAGACTTGAAGGAACCCTGCCCATCCATCTTCCTTTGTCCTGCCATCAGAAATAAAGTCCTTCCTTGAAGCTCCCCCAATTCTGACTCCCAACTTTACACATAATTACTATAATGATAATGACAACTAAGATCGATTGAGCTCACCCTGCATGTCATGCAGGTCATGAATTAAGTCATTTCATTCCCAGAGCAAGCCTATGGAGCAGGTGCTGTTGGGTCTTACTTAACAGATTTGGGGCCGGGCGCGGTGGCTCACACCTGTAATCCCAGCACTTTGGGAGGCCAAGGTGGATGGATCACTTGAGGTCAGGAGTTCAAGACCAACCTGGCCAACATGGTGAAACCCTGTCTCTACTAAAAATACAAAAATTAGCTGGGCATCGTTGGGGGGTGGGGTGTCTGCAATCCCAGCTACTCAGGAAGCTGAGGCAGGAGAATCACTTGAACCCGGAAGGCGGAGGTTGCAGTGAGCCAAGATCACACTGCTACACTCCAGCCTGCTGGGTGACAGAGCAAGACTCCGTCTCAAAAAAAAAAAAAAAAAAAAAAAAAAAAGATCTTACTTTACAGATTTGGGAACTGAGGTGGAGGGAGGGCACCATGAGCGCAGCCAGGTGTTGACAGCTGTACTGGATCCTAGCAGGCCCTCCATGTTTATCCTGTTCTTCCTTGTATTTTACCTATTCAAGTTTCTTCCTCCTCAACGAACTGCAAATTCTTCAAGGACCATGTATAGACCCACCCCTGGAGCGGCCAGCACAAAGCCTGACACTCATTGGGTACTCAGAAATTTTTGCTGCATTGAATTGCATGTGAGACAGGGAGGCCAAGAGATTCTGAACACCAATTTTTGGAGCCACTGAGAGCCTTCCCTCTGCCTCTTACTAGCTGTGTGAATTTAGGCAAGCTAACTCTCAAAGCCTCAGTTTCCCCCTCTGTGAGATGGATGCAATAAAGACACTACTAACCTTGTGGATTGTTGTGATAAATAGTTGACAAGATGCCTATGAAATTTCAACCCAAACCACACCTGCCTCCAGCCCCTCTGGTCTTGAATCCCTGCTGTTACTGGTGTCCTTCCTCGTGGTTAAGCTGTATCACTTGGGAGTTTATCAGGCTCCAGTTTCCTGTGTGACCTCTCTGCTAGAGTAAAATTTCCAGTTTGTTCTCCTCTGTCAAGCTGTGTGGCCACGGGCCAGGTCAGTCCCTTCCCTTGGGCCTGTGTTTCCTGTTCTGGCAATCCAAGGGGTTGGACCAGATGGTCCCTGCAGCCTCTTCCTGCTCTGGCCATCTGAGAAGGGAGGGAGGGAGGGGCCACGTGGACACAGTGAGGGATGAAGATACAAAGAAGCGACTGGGAAGCCGCACACGATACACAGTGATTGCTCTGTCTCCCGAGCACGCAGGGTGTGCCAGGCTCTGTGCCCTGTGAGGCTAAACACTTCTTACTGTTGTCTTATTTTACCCTTCCAACCGTAGGAGATGTGATTATCCCCATTTTTCAGACAAGGCACTGGGGCACAGAGAGGTTAGGTGACATCCTAGGGTCAAACGGCCTAGTGGGTGGTAGAGCCAGTCATCTAACAGAAGAAGGAGACACGTTGGAGGGGCAGGGGTGACAGAGCTCTGGCAGCCTTCTAAGTCCTGCCTTCTGGACGCTAGGGTTTAGTTTTCCTACGTTAGCTGTTCCCTTGGGCTCTGCACCTGGCCCACCCAGGGAATCTTGCCTGCTTAGGGCCCTCTCTCCCCTCCCACCTTTTCAGAGGTAAGCTCTGACCCAGCCTAGCCTCATCCCTGGGCAGGGACATCCTGCAGACTCAGTAAGGCCAGTGGTACGTGGCCCTCTCCTAGGTACTGAGAGTGTGACAATCTCCCCTCTCCACAGTCCCTGGCCTCAAGAGCCCACGAACGACCCAGTAGAGGAGATTTTTTTTTTTAAGAGATGGAGTCTCGCTCTGTCACCCAGGCTGGAGTGAAGCGGCACGGTCTTGGCTCACTGCAACCTCCACGTTGGGATGATCTTAGCGGGGATTACAGGCACCTGCCACCATGCCTTGCTAATTTTTGTATTTTTAGTAGAGATGGGGTTTTGCCATGTTGGCCAGGCTGGTCTGGAACTTCTGACCTCAGGTAATCCACTAGCCTCAGCCTCCCAAAGTGCTAGGATTACAGGCGTGAGTTAGCTACCGCACCCACCCTAGTAGGGGAGATTGACAGGTAACCCTGTAATCAAAACGCAGTGTGTGCCATCAGGGTACAAGTGTGGGACACTGTGCACGCAGAGTGCACAGTGGCTGAGATGCAGATGTTGAGGAGCTGGGCTGAGTGCTACAGTTCTCCCCCTGCCACCGTGCCACTGCAGTCCAGCCTGGGTGACAGAGCGAGACTCCGTTTCTTTAAAACTCTGAGGATATCACAGAGTTTGAGACGTGGACTACCAGGAGAGGTGACATTTGATCTGAGTTTTGAGAGATTTGCAAGGGCCTAGAGAACCCTGCAGGTCGCTCAGTGTGTCTGGAGCAGTACTGTCCACTCCAGCTCTCTGGGAGAATGGAGAGTTCTGTGGCTGCACTGTGTGATACAGCAGCCCATGTGGCCAGCAAGCACTTGAAATGTGGCCAGTGCGGCTGAGAAGCTGAATTTTCCATTTTATTTCATTTTAATTAATTGTGATTTAAATAGCCACGTGTGTCATACTGGACAGCACAAGTCTGGACCAAGAGCTAGGACTGGAGAGGAAAAGGTCGGGGCCAGCAGTGAAGAGCCTTGAATGTCACCCTAAGGCTTTGTGCCTTTCTTCCCAGACAATGTGGAAATCCTGTGGACAAGCACAATGGGGAGAGTGACAGGGGAAAGCATTTATAGATCTGCCCTTTAGAACAATCACAACTGCTGTGCAGGGCACTTGGAGCAGTGGGAGAGCTAGAGGTAGGGAGGAGCCTGGGGCCACAGTCCGGAAAAGAAGTGATGAAAACCAAACCAGAGGCAGTAGGCATAGAGAGGAGAGAACAAATTCCAGAGCAAACCTGGTGACTGACTGGATTGGCCTGGAGGCGGTAGGAATCAAGGATGACTCCCACTCCGAGGTTTCTGGCTGGGATGGAGTTGGGGGAGGGGTGCCCTTCACTGAGATGGGGAATATGGGGAGAGGAGCAAGTCTGGGATCTCCTAACACGATCGCAGCATTCCCTGTGATGTAAGTGTCTGTGTCCCTGACTGTCACCCCAACACATGTACACCTCGTGGCATCATGTTTGAGACTCATGCCTCACCCCTCTCCGCATCCCTGACACAGCACCTGCGGGGCCCAAGGTCTCGGCACATGTTTGTGGAATGGGCAAATGAGTATTCTGATTCTCTCGGGATCTAGGAGGAAGGAGCAAGCCTACTATCCTTTTTCCCTGACTCCAAAATCAGAGGAGGAATTCATCCAGGTCCCTCAAGTGCCCTGAGCAATGTGAGGAACACAGCCTCCAAGGCACTTTCTCAGAAACGCTGAAGAGCCGCCTGGGTGGCTGGGTCTTCTGTGGACCCATGGGGACCACCAAGGGGGAGAATTGTAGCACTCAGCCCAGCTCCTCAACATCTGCGTCTCAGCCACAGTGTCCCAGCCTGGACAGCCCAAGGCTGTCAGGGGCACCTGAGGAGCAGTCTTTCTATTCTCTTAGGCAAATAAGATTCTCTGCTCCAAGGACTGCTTCTGTTCAAGCTGCACATGAATGTTAGGAATGGCATTCAGCTGTTAGTAACAGAGCCCTGGCTGAAGTAGCTGCAGTCAGATGGAGTGCATTTCTCTCTCATGTAAGACAAGTCTCTAGGAAAAGCTCCAGGTGGGGTGTGCTGTAGCAGGTTGCACTGGCTCCCGAGTGCTGACTGTGCATCTCAGCCCAATGCCGTATTCAACTACTTCACACTGATAGCTTGAAATCCACTTGAGTGGGAGCATTTACACCATGGAAATTGGCAAACACTGTTGGGGCTTCAAAAAAAAAAAGTTTTACTCAGACAGCCAGCTTTCCAGCATGACACTGAGCAAAGCGCTGGTGTGGCAGCCCCACAGTTATCGGGACTCAGGTTCCTTCTTCCTTACGCTCTTCTGGTTTCAGCTTGTGACTTGGGTCTTTACAGTTGCCTCATGGCCTGAGATGGCTGCTAGAGTTCCAACCATTGCCTCTGCATGGGCTCTTTAAAAGAAGCTGCTTGTGTTTTTCTATCTTACCCCCATTTTCATGGCTAGCTCCTCCTCATCCTTCTGGTGTTACCTCCTCAGGGAAGCCTTCCCAGCCACCCTACCTAAAATCCCCTCCATCCCACGCTGCTTTATTTTCTCTGGAGGACACACCATATTGGTAACCTCACTTCTTTACTATTTTTCTTGTTTGTTGTCTGTCTTCCCCACTAGATTAGTCCCTATGGTCAGGGACTGTGTCTGTCTTGTCCTCTGCTGTATCCCAGTGTCTCAGCAGTGCCTGGTACATAATAGTTGCCCAAGAAATTTTGTCAAATGACTAACTGGTAGTAATCAAAGACAATTTTGTCTCCTGCATTCTTCCATCGGCCTGTCATCATGACTATTTTCCCATGTTGCTCCGTAGTCTGTAAAATTAATTGAACTAGACATTAACCGAGGCCCTCCCTGTTCTGACAAGCTGGATGAGTGGGAGGGAGGTGGATGTGAACAGGTAAGTCAGCCTTCCTGGCACCGCTCACAGCCCAGGCTGACTGGGGAACTCAGAGGCCATTTCCAGGAATTTCCTTCACACGGCAAGCTACATCAGTCCCATCTCAGTGCCAGCCTGTTGCTGGGTGTGGGATATATGGAAAGGGGGCAGTAGGAGCTGCCCTGGAGGACTCGTGGGCTAATATGGGGATGAAGAAGAGACAGACAGGAGAACAACCGATGATAACACAATGGGCTAGATTCCCAATGCATGCAGACAGCTGGACTCTGTGCTGGGGAGCACTCAACTCTGTGCTGGGGAGCACTCACCTCCACACCCCATTTATCACTTGACAAATAATCACTGAGGCCCTGGGCATATGGCAGGGAACAAGACAGGCAAGATTCCTACTCTCATGAAACTCACATTCTAGTGAGGAGCCAAGCAATAAACACAGTCAAATATGTTCAGACAGCGGAAGGTGCAAGAAGACTGTGAATCCAGACACACGACAGGGTATGAGGAGGCGTCACTGTGCGTGGTGGTCAGGCAAGACTCTTCAAGCAGGTGGCATCTGAGTTAAGTTAATGGTACAAAGGAGTCACCATGGGAAACTCTGAGAGTGGAGGCCACCAGCCAGAGGAAATAGCCAGAGCACAGTCTGAAGGTTGGAAGGAGCTCAGGATGGTGGAGGCACAGGAAGAAGACCACTGGCTGGATGGGAGTGATGGGGGAGGGTGGTGGAGACAAAGGTGAGATCTCAGGGTGCCCCAAACTCAGCAATCGAGATGAACAGCATTTAATGCAATATTTCTTAAATCAAAATTAATGCAAAAGAAACCCCATAATGAACAAAATATCAACATTTCAAATAAGGCTAGGATCACTAACTGCTCTGCTGAGCCACAGTGGTACCTAAGACAAAGAAAAAAAATCAGTGATGCTGATCATGTTTTTATTTAAAATGTTGATATCTTGTCTGTTGTGGATTTGTTGTTATTCATCACGGGAGTCATCATGGTAGAAAACGTGTCACCTGGCATCAGATCATGGTCTCCACAACCAGGCTGCCTGGTGTCCCAATTCCTTTCTTACCCTTATGCTTATCTGTATGCTTTTGGGCCAGCTTCTTGACATCTCTGTACCTTTTCCTCTATCAGAAGATGGAGATAGTAATCGTGCCCCCCTTTGGGCTACTGAGAGGCTCAAGTGAATTAATAGAAGCAAAGCGCTAAGAACAGTGCCCAGCCCACTGCAGCCCTTGGAGAATGTTGGCAGCTAGTCTGTAGCAATGGGCTGGTACAGTTTTGATTCCTTAGAGCAGCGGTCCCCGACCTTTTTGGCACCAGGGACCAGCTTCATGGAAGACAATTTTTCCACAGACCACAAGGAGTGGGGCGGGGTGATGGTTTTGGTATGATTCAAGCACATTACATTTATTGTGGACTTTATTTCTATTACTATTTCATTGTAATATATAATGAAATAATTTCACAACTCACCATAATATAGAATCAGTGGGAGCCCTGAGCTTGTTTTTCGGCAGCTAACCAGTCCCATCTGGGGGTGACGGGAGACGTGATAGATCATCAGGCATTGAATTCTCATAAGGAGTCGGCAACCTACATCCCTCACATGTGTAGTTCAAGCCCCTATGAGAATCTAATGTCACCACTGATCCGACAGGAGGTGGAGTCAGGTGGTAAGGCCAGCGACTGGGGTGGCTGTAAATACAGAGGGAGTTTTGCTCCTCCCAGCCAAGGCTCATCTCCTGCTGTGCGGCCAGGCTCCTAACAGGCCACAGACCTGTACCCATCTGTGACCTGGGGGTTGGGGACCCCTGCCTTACTTCTAAGCGGGGATCCAGGGCCAAGCGTGAGGAGCGGAAGAGTGTGTATATGGAGGTTGATTGTCACAGAAGCCTCTAGGATGGCCAAAGAGGGGGAGGCTGTCGCAAAGATGCAGGTGAAAGATAGGAACGGATTCTGGAGGTATTTAGGAGACAGACTCTACAGGACTTGCTGGTGGCTGAACTGTGACGGGAGACAAGTGTTGGAGGTTGGGGACAGAGGCCAGGCTAACCGCGAGGCCCTGCAGTGGTCAGAGCTGAATGCCTGGGCCAGGCATGGCCTCTGTCCCCATCCCAGCCCTGTGTGTGTTTCAGAGGGAGCTGAAGGAGCAACTTCAGGCCCTTCAGGACAGCGAGCGGGAGCACACCGAGGCGCTGCAGCTGCTCAAGCGACAGCTGGCGGAGACCAAGGTAAGCGTGACCTGGGCGCGGGGGGCGGGGCCGGCAGAGATGAGGGCAGGGCTTCGAGGGGCGGGGCCAGCTGGGGAAGACGGGCGGGGCCTCGGGTGTGCAGTGGAAACCAGGCTTCGCGGAGCCAAACCTGGAGTGACAAGGGCAGGGTGGGGAAGAGGGTGGGGCTTCTGTGAAGTTAAATGGGGCGGGACCCACCCCCCAAGGATTTGAGCTGGTCCCTGGGTTAAGGATAAGGCCATTTCTCCCTTCCTACTTTAGGTGGAAGTTGAGGCGGGTCCAGGGACCCTCCGGAAACCCCTATCATGCTGAAGGGCTGGGGAATGTGCCCAGTCTCTTTTTCCTCTCCCTTTATTAAAAACCCCCAAGCCCGGTGTGGTAACACATACTTGCAGTTCCAGTTTCTTCGGAGGCCGAGGTGAGATGATGGCTTGAGCTCAAGAGTTGGAGACCAGCCTGGGCAATACAGCCAGACGCCTTCTCTGCAAAAATAAATAAATAAATAAATAAATATTAATATAGCCAGGCGTGGTGGCACATGCCTGTAGTCCCAGCCACTCTGGAGAATGAGATGGACGGAAGGATTGCCTGAGCCCAGGAGTGCAAGGCTGCAGTAAGCCATGATCATGACAATGCACTCCAGCCTGGGTGACAGTGATATACCCTGTCTCTAAAATGAATGCATGAATGAATGAGCCCATTACCTAGGATTTAATCCTGAACATGTCCCCTCAAAGCCCTCCAGATGTGGCCCAGCCCTGGTATCGTCTCCCTTTAAGCTCAGGCCATGGGATGGGGACTCTGAAAGGTAGGGCTAAACTCTGCAGTCTCTGGCTACAGTGGTTTGGGAAATACATAAACAAATAAACCTTCCCACTGACTTGAGAAGGACATGAGTTCTGATCCCACCACTAGCTCACTGGGAGACGTTGGGTACATTGCATGCTTTTCTGGGCCCCCAGTCTTTCCATCTGTCCAGTAGGGACTGCCAGGCTCAGTCCAGCACTCTGGGACTGGAATGTGCCCAGTGGGGTCCCCACTGTACAGAGTGACTCTGTGTAATGAGGTAATTTCAGGCTGGCCCCACTTTGTCAGCAGGAGCTGCAGCGGAGCCTTAGGAATGTGCTGGGCCTCTGGAGGTCAGCCTGGGCCTGGAGACACCACTGGAAACCCAGATCTGTGCCCTAGCTTGGCCACCAACCCACTGTGGGGTCTCAAGAAGGTCATGACAAATAATTCTTCACAGAACATTCCAGAGTGCCTCTGGGCAGGCCTCTTAGTGGGCAACAGATGATAAACAGTCATAGGATCCTGGCCTCATTGCTTCTCGAAGCCTCAGTTTCCCCATCTGTCTGGTGATTCTGTACTTCTTGGATGATGAGAAGCAAATGGAAGCCTCTCTCTGGATGAGAGGGGAGTATTATGGGCTGTTCCTTCTCCCCAGCAGCACTCTCCTCTCTTCTCTCCACACCCCCACCCTTTGTTTTTCTCCACTGACCTCTTCCTCCCCCGCTTTCCTGTCCATCTGTCTGCCTCTGGGGGGTCCTGTGGGACCACGTCCCCCTCCAGTTCCCCCAGCCCCACTTCCTGTCTGGACTGGGCTGTTTATATAAGAAATGCCTATGGATGCTTTGGAGGTCATATTTCACCTGGTGCCTTACTCTGCTTTCCTGCTGTGCCTGCCCCTCCAATGGCCCAGCCTGAGGGCCTGTCTGCTCTCCCTCCTCAGGCCCTGTGTTTTCCTTGGTCGGTACCCTGGTGGGGTGATGCATTCTTGGCAGGGTGTTTTTCCGAAAGGGCCCCAGCACCTCCAGGCCCCAGGGTGTTCCAAGGGATGTGGTGGGTTGGGGTGGGGGCTGTTTCCCCAGCCACGGCACTGAAAGGAGGGGGTTGGGGAAAGGGTGACTCTGCCCTAGAAAGAACTAGAATAAATGGGGCACATCAGCTGAGCAGAACTTTTCTTTCTGCTGAGAATCATGTTCACCTTTATTGTCCTGCCAACCCTACAGAATGTCACCTCCACGAGAGCAGGACTCCCTAAAACCTGACATAGTGTCTGGCACACAACAAGTAGTTATTTAAAAAACATGAGTGAAATGAAAGAAAATTGGCCAGGCACGTTGGCTCATGCCTGTAATCCCAGCACTTTGGAAGGCCAAAGTGGGCGGATCACCTGAGGTCAAGAGTTCAAGACCAGCCTGGCTAACATGGCGAAACCCTGTCTCTACTAAAAATATAAAAATTAGATGGGCATAGTGGCAGGCACTTGTAATCCCAGCTACTGGGGAGGCTGAGACAGGAGAATTGCTTGAACCCAAGAGGCAGAGGTTGCAGTGAGCCAAGATCACACCACTGCACTCCAGCCTGGGCAACAAGAGTGAAACTCGAAAAAAAAAAAAAAGAAAAGAAGGAAGGAGAGAGAAATCATCCCTGGTAGGAACTATTGTTATCTCAATTTTATCAGTGAGGAAACTGAGGCACAGAGAGGTTGAGGGACCAGCCTGAAATCCCATGCTAGTAAATGGCAACTTGGGAGCTTACCGTCAAGTCCTGTCAGAGCCCAGTGCATATCGCAGCTGGGATATCTCCTGGGGTCCTCAAAGAGCTACAGCTTTGTGGTCAGCAAGCCGGGTAGGTCAGCAGGACTCATAGGGAATGTACTTGGGGCTCCAGGGGTGGCTGTCACTCTGATATTCTACTGCTGGCTGCCCTGTCCCTGCCTTTCCCCCTTTCCCTTCCATCGTCCCTTGTCCTGGGGACATTGAAACCCCAGCCTAGAAAGAAGACAGAGCCTAAAGCCAAATCTGAGGAGCAGTCTCAGACAAGACTCTCCCCTCATTCCCTCCTTCACCCCTCAATCAACTCCTGATTGCCAGCCTTGTGCCAGGCCTGGGGATGGGCACAGGGGTACAGAGCTGAGGAAGATGTCATTCCTACCCAGGGGGGCTCACTCACTAGCCAGGGAGACAGAAAATGTAGGACAGTGTATTAAAACTGTTGACAAAAGGCTCTGGGAACATCCAACTGCCTGGAAGAAAGAAAATTTATCTCCAAGGAAGTAACTTTTAAGCTAGGTCTTGCAGGATGAGTAGGAGTTTGCCAGTTGAATACAGGGTTTGGGTAGGGTCATTCTAGGCAGGTGTTGTTGCAATGCAGTGGCACTAGGGAAATAAGCTAGGGTTAAATTGAGAAGGGCCTTGAATCCCAGACTAAAGAGTTCAGCATTTTACTATGCATCAAGAAGCTAAGGAAGGTTCCTAAACTCAGGATCATCTGTGATCCAGTTGGCACTTCAGAAGGATCACTCTGACAGTGAGTTTGCCAGCAAAGACAAGAGTTGACGTGTAGACCAAGTGAGTTGGAAAGACCTGAGGGACCCCAGGGGGATGTGTTGGGGAGACCGTTGGAAAAATGGGTGTGGCACTCAGCAGACAGGCGAGGCCATCCACATGGACTTGGGAACCATCCTTACGGCAGTTCGAGTTGAAGATGAGGGCGGGTGTAGAGGGTGAGGATGGAAGGCACTGACCTGGATGAGTCCCAAGGAACATGGGAGGCAGAGAGGTGGCAGCCACAGAGATGGGAGGCAAAGCAGAACTTTGAGTTAGGAGAGAGTGGCCAGTGGGCTAAGTGCTGCTGCAGAGTAGTCTAGGAGGAGCCAGAGCAGCAGCTGTGGAATCCGGGTGCCTGTGGAGGAAAGCTCCAGGTGGTGCAGGGATAATGGACCCCATCTTCCCCATCAGCAACATGCCACTGCAGAAACCTCAGCCCTCCCCGGATGAGGGGACTCAGGAAGGCCACAGCAGCCTGGCCGTGCATCCCCAGCCTCTCCTCCGCCCCCTCTTTGTCTGCCTGGTGTTCTGGGCGGGCATGCGCAGCGAGCCTGGCTGGCCATCAGCAGTTCTTCCTGCAGGCCAGCAGCCGCGTCGGGGAGGGAACAGGCCCTAATTGAGCTTTTGTGGAGTCTCCAACAGAGCCCTGGGCACTGAACACAGTGGGGTTTCCTGACTCCATGAACTCCCAGCCAGAATTCCATAAAGTAAAATTACAGAGGCAGGCCCCACATGCTGCCACAGCCCGGCCGCATTCCCGTAGCCCGTGTCATCCTGATGCTAAGCCTTTACTCACGCGGCTCCCTCTGCCTGCTGCCCCCACCCCCAGCTGACATCCTGCCCATCCCTCAGGCCCCAGCTCAGAAGCCAACTCTCACTGAAGACTTCCAGGACACGCTTATTAGAAATGCACTCTTCAATAACAGTGCAACCAGGCTCTTTCTCTGCAAGTTGGGCTGTGTCACAACAATAGCCCCTCATTTCATCTTCACCACAATGCGGTTTTTGTTACCCCTTTCACAGATACGAAAACTAAGTTCATAGATCTTAGGCAACTGACATTGTCATAGCTAGAGACCAAAAGCTAGAATCCTTACGCAGGCTGTTGGGCACCAAACCTGTGCCCTTCATACTCCACCGTTCCTGAGCTTCACGGTGCCCATGGAAGCAGAGAGAACCAGGGAAGTTCATGCTTACCTCCCTGATTCTGTCCATAAACACCAGTTCCTGTTCCTTAGCCAGAGGGTCCTAGAGGTAACAGGACAGAGTGAGTGACCACCAAGGTTTTCCCAGCATATTGCAATTTACAAGGCTCTTTGATGTCTGTGATCTCCTTTTCATCTTTCCTTGAGCCCCATGAATGAGCTCCATGAATGATTTCTTTAAAGGGCCCATGTCTGTAATCCCAGCACTTTGGGAGGCCAAGGCAGGCAGATCACCTAAGTCAGGAATTCAAGATCAGCCTGGCCAACATGGTGAAACCCCATCTCTACTGAAAATACAAAAATTATCCCCAGGCGTGGTGGCGCATGCCTGTAATCCCAGCTACTAGGGAGGCTGAGTCAGGAGAATCACTTGAACCCAGGAGGCAGAGGTTACAGTAAGCTGAGATCATGCCATTGCACTCCAGCCTCGGTGACAAGAGCAAAACTCCATCTCAAAAAATAATAATAATAATAATAATAAAAGAAAAACAATTAAAGGCTTCACTATGTCCCTGAGAGAACTCAACATATTCACCCTGCCCCCTAGCCCTCACTCCAGCTCCCTCATCCCTCCTACCCCCAAGCCAGAAACCTGGGCGTGATCCCCAGCTCCTTTCTCTCCTGCACCCCTCCAGCCAATACAGCAGCGTCAAAGAGGCTGCCCTCTAGATGTTTTTCAAACCGTGTTCCTCACCATTATTGCTGCTCCTCTAGTTCAAGCCTCGTTGTCTCACCATATTCTGTGTGGCCCATTTCATTAGCTATTTAATGGGCCACATGGCACATGCCTGTTCTTGCCGACCACCATGCCTTTGTGTGTACCATTCCCCCCACCACGCGTGCCTTTCCCACCCTTTCCTCTCTACATGTCAAGGCTCTCGGTTTCCTCCTCCCACCCAGAGGTCACCCGATCTGTTCCCCTGGCCATAATTCCTGACAACTGTCCCCCACAGTCTTCCACCAAGAGCCTGCGGACCACTATTGGCGAAGCCTTTGAGCGGCTGCACCGGCTGCTTCGAGAGCGGCAGAAGGCCATGCTGGAGGAGCTGGAGGCGGACACGGCCCGCACGCTGACCGACATCGAGCAGAAAGTCCAGCGCTACAGCCAGCAGCTGCGCAAGGTGCAGGAAGGAGCCCAGATCCTGCAGGAGCGGCTGGCCGAAACCGACCGGCACACCTTCCTGGCTGGGGTGGCCTCATTGTCCGAGCGGTAAGTGCCACCTGCCAGGGGCCCTCCCCAGCTGGATGTCCCTTCCCCGACCCATGCTGGGCAGTGGGAGTGGAGGCAGATGGCATCCTTAGCAGAGAATTCCTTCACTCAAATCTTCGTCAAACATTTATGGGGCATCTGCTATGGGTGGGAACATGAAGCCAATGAGGCTTGAACTAGAGGAGCAGCAGCGTGTTTGAAAAACATCTAGACCTTTGACCCTGCTCCAATGGCTATAGGGGTGCAGGAGAGAAAGGAGCTGGGGATAAAGACTTTGCGTATTTATATCACTATATTTGCAATACATTCTGTGTATATTATAGATACTAGATAACATTCAGTAGTGTTTACAATCATATATTCTAAATATATATTATTTTATTTATGATAATGTTGGCATTACATGTTATTATATAAAGGCTTTATATTACTGTAACTCTCTCAGTCCCTTTGAAAGTAGTTACCACCGTCACCATCATTTCCTGCATGTAGAAACTGAGGCTCAGGAAAGCTACATCCATTGGCCAAGGTCCCCCCATGTGGTAAGTGGTGGAGCCAGGATTCAAGCCTGGATCTCTGTGACCCCAAAGCCCCCCTTAGTAGGCACAACACTTAGTCATTGGTTTGCTGGTGATCAAGGCTGATCGCTAACATCATGACTTTGGCGTTGGTCAGGAGCCAGGCACTGTGCTGAGCATCTGTATGTGTTACGCCATGTCATTCTTACAAAAGGCCTAAAAGGCTGATGCTAGCGTATCACCCATTTTAAAGATGAGAAGACCAAGGGAATGGTTAGAGAGGCCAGAAGCAGCACAAGCAGGCACTTGAATCTGAGTCCTACAGACTTCTGGTTCATGACCACGTCCTATGTGAGCTGCCGTGAAGGTGGCTGCGGGGCCCCTGGCATTGGGGCAGGAATCCAGTCCCTGGTGCAGCCCCCTCTCCTGCCCTCCTTCCAGGCTCAAGGGAAAAATCCATGAGACCAACCTCACATATGAAGATTTCCCGACTTCCAAGTACACAGGCCCCCTGCAGTTCACCATCTGGAAGTCCCTGTTCCAGGACATCCACCCAGGTAAGGCGTGGGTTATCATGGGCCAGAGCTAAGTGGGGCACAGCCCAGCCCAGCCAGCCCGGTGTCCTAAACACAGCATGGGGCAGTGGGGAGGAAGGAGCAGAGGGCCTTGCTGAGCACCTCATGTGTTCCAGGGCCCGTCCTGGGCACCTGCACAATCACTCAGCTCGGTGAACCCTCACAAAACCCCATGAGGTGGCCGGGCACAGTGGCTCACACCTGTAATCCCAGCACTTTGGGAGGCCGAGGTGGGTGGATCACAAGGTTAGGAGTTTGAGACCAGCCTGGCCAACATGGTGAAACCCCATCTCTACTAAAAATATAAAAATCAGCCGGGCATTCTGGTGGGCACCTGTAATCCCAGCTACTTGGGAGGCTGGGGCAGGAGAATTGCTTAAGCCCGGGAGGCAGAGGTTGCAATGAGCCAAGATCTGGCCACTGCACTCCAGCCTGGGTAACAGAGCAAGACTCCATCTTGGAAAAAAAAGAAAGAAAAAATCCATGAGATATGTTTCATTAGCAAACCCATTCTCCAGATGAAATGACTGAGGCCTGGGCACTTCATAGACTCCTTCTATACAATGGGTATATAACAGTTCACACTAGGAACTGTTCTAGGTGCTGGAGAAACCACAGTAAGCAAAACAGGCAAAAATCCCTGCCCTCGTGCATCTTACATCCTAGGGTGTGAGAGAGAAAGTAGACAAAAGTAAATCAGAAAAATACGGAGCATATTAAGTACTGACAAATAATAAGGATAGGGGTTTGCGGAGGGTGAAACAGGATGGAGATTTTAGACAGGGTGTCCAGGAAGCAGCCCACGCTGAGAAGGAGGCATTAGAGTCAAGGGCTGAAGGAGAGTGAGCCACGTAGGTGTCTGGAGGAAGAGTGTTCTTGGCATGGGAACAGCAAGTGCAAAGGCCCTGAGGCAGGAGCACATCTCACTCTCACCAGTCTCCTTGCTGTTTCCGAGGCAGGAAGAGCAAGGAGGCTAATGTGGCTGGAGGGAGATGAGTGAGAAGGAGAGTGAAGGTGAAGAGGTAGAGAAGGTAGCAGTGGCCAGATCACGACGGTCTGTAGGCCATTGTGAGAACTTTGGATTTTGTGCTGAGTGAGATGAGAGCCAATGGAGGGCTTGCAGCAGTGAAATGACGTGAGCTGGCTTAAGGTTTTTTGTTTTTTGGTTTTTTTGAGACAGAGTCTTGCTCTTGTCACCCAGGCTGGAGTGCAATGGCACGATCCTGGCTCACTGCAACCTCCACCTCCTGGTTCAAGCGATTCTCCTGCCTCAGCCTCCTGAGTAGCTGGGATTACAGGCACGCACCACCATGCCCAGCTGATTTTGGTATTTCTAGTAGAGATGGGGCTTCTCCATGTTGGCCAGGTTGGTCTCGAACTCCTGACCTCAGGTGATTTGCCTGCCTCAGCCTCCCAAAGTGCTGGGTTTACAGGCAAGAGCCACTGCGCCCGGCCTGGTTTAGGTTTTTTAAGGATCCCTCTGGCTAGTGGGTTGAGAACAGACTGAAGAGGGTGAAGGATGGGGAATGGGAAACACGTTAGAAGATCACTGCATAACCCAGGCAAGAGGTGAGGGGGGTATGGAGCAGGATGGTGGTAGTGAACGGGGTGGGAAGGGGTCAGATTTAGGACATATTTTGTAGGGACAGCCAACAGGATTTGCTAGCAGATTAGCAAATCCAGACATGAAAGAAAGAAGACAAGGGAGATAGCAATGATTTCGGCCCAAGTGACTACAAGGATGAAGTTGTAAGTCTGTAAGGTCTGTGATGCCGACTAGATCTCTCAGCACTGATGTTGAAAAGGAACTAGGGGTGACAAGCCTGCAATACAAGGGGAAGGTCAGCACCAGCATCATTAGCATATGGACAGCATTTAATGAGCCTGGACAAGATCACCTAGGAAGTGGGGGTAGACAGGAAAGCAGAGGGTTGCTGTAACATCAGGAGCCCCGGGACACTCCTAGAAGTCAGGGACAGGAGGGGGACCCAGCCAAGGATACCAAGAAGAAGCAGTTGGCAGGATAGGAGGACAACCTGAGTATGTCCTGGAAGCCTAGAGGAAGCGTTTCCACGAGAGAGTGGCTTACAGTGACAAAGGCTGCTGAGCCAAGTGTGGGAGAACCCAGAACGGACTATTCTCCAGGTTTAGCAACAGGAAAGTCACTGCTGGCCTTGACGAGAGCTGTTTGGGTGGAGCAATAGAGGCCAAAGCCTAGTTGGAGCTGGTCCGAGAGAGGTGGAGACAATGCTTTAAAGGAATTTTACTCAGGCAAGGGAGAGAGAATGTGGCAGTGCTGTTTTTGGTGATGGAAGAAATACAGCATATCTGTGAAATGATTGGAAAGATCCAGTAGAGGGGACAGAATTACGGATGCAGGAGAGGGAGTTGTGGGAGTGACAGCCTCACTGCCTCCCAGCCTTGACTGTGGTCTGCTGCACGCTGGGAGCCTAGACAGTTCATCTCCAGGAACCCAGAGAAAGTAGAGTAAGTGGGCACCAAAGCCAGTGGGGCACTGGTGGGCGCTTGAGGGATTCTCTTCTGGCTTCATCTTTCTCAGTGAAGTAGGAAGCCAGATCATCAGCTGAGATGGGAGCAGGGGATGGGAGGTTTGCAGAGAGACAAGGTCTGAAACAGGTTTCTAGTGGACTTATCAGGTGTTGAGACTGGGAAATCAGTGCCTTCCCAAAATCACAGATCCCTCAAGGGCAGATTCAAACCAACTGGCAGCAGAGAACCCTGTGTGTTCCTGAGCCAGGCACAATGTCCTTTAGAGAAGAGACCTGGATAGAGAAGGGAACTTTCCCTAAGAAGTGGCCACTAGACCGGGCACGGTGGCTCACACCTGTAATTCCAGCACTTTGGGAGGCCAAGGCAGGTGGATGATGACATCAGGAGATCAAGACCATCCTAGTGAACAGGGTAAAACCCTGTCTCTACTAAAAATACAAAAAAATTAGCCAGGCGTGGTGGCATGCACCTGTAGTCCCAGCTTCTCAGGAGGTTGAGGCAGGAGAATCACTTGAACCTGGGAGGCAGAGGTTGCAGTGAGCCAAGATCGAACCACTGCACTACAGCCTGGGTGACAGAGCAAGACTCTGTCTTAAACAGACAACAATGAAAAAAGAAGTGGGCACTGTTATTATCCTCATTTTTTCAGATGAAGAAACGGAGGCACTGAGCTGTTAGGAATTTGTCCATGGTCACAACCTGGAAATGGTACAGCCAGGACTTAAAGCCCAATGTCGGGCCCCAGAGCCTGTGCCCTTCCTTACCTACTAAGCTCACTGGACATTCTCCAACCTCACACACACCAGGAAGGAGGCTGGGGAGACCGTGGCTCAGGGAGGCTCACTGACTCCCTCAGTCACACAGGGGTCAGAGTTCCTTCCATCTGGCTGGATTCATTCTACTGTTCCACAAACATCAAAAGTCCCTCAAGGCACATTCAAGAGTCAGGGGAGGCCAGGCACAGTGGCTCACGCCTATAATCCCAGCACTTTGGGAGGCTGAGGCAGGTCAATCACTTGAGGTCAGGAGTTTGAGCCAGCCTGGCCAACATGGTGAAATCCTGTTTCTACTAAAAATACAAAAATTAGCTGGGCATGGTGGCGTGCACCTGTAGTCCCAGTTACTCAGGAGGCTGAGGTGGGAGAATTGCTTGAACCCAGGAGGTGGAGGCTGCAGTGAGCCAAAATCACACCACTGCACTCCAGCCTAGGCAACAGAGAGAGACCCCATCTCAAAAAAAAAAAAAAAAAATTACATATTTTAAAAAGATCTAAAGATGGTACCATGTAGCTGAGCAAGGTACGGAAGAGAGAATGAGAAGCTGGCAGGGCTCAGATCCTATAGTGCCTTGAATGCCAGGCTGAAGTGCCTGGACTGCCTCTCCAAGCTGTGACAGACGTGGAGCAGGTGGCAGCTGAGGCTAGAAGGCTCCCCAGGCTCCCTGCTCCAGTGCTCTCCTGGGTCAGTGACTGGGGAGGGAATCAAAGCCCTGAATGCACTTTTGCCTCCTGGAACTTATTCCCAGCCTCCCAAAGTGCTGGGATTACAGGTGTGAGCCACTACACCCAGCCCATCTTTAGATCTTAAATGAGCCATATTCTCCCTCATCTACATGTTTGCACATGCCGTTCCCTTTGGCTGGAGCCCTCTACACAATCCTTAGTCTTTGATGACCAACTCTTGCTCTCCTTGGCATCTTAATTTAGAAACACTTCCTCCGAGAAGCCTTCCTGGATTTCTCAAGGCAGCCTGGGCTTACCTGGTCTCAATGTTTTGTCATTGTCTGTGTGGCTGTCTCACTCTAAGTAGACTGTGAACTCTGAGGGTCAGGGGCTAGGTCTGATTCACTCCCAGCAGCCAGCACAGCAAATTCCAATGAATGGGTCCTAGTCCCAGTTCTGTTTCTAGAATAGTGCCTCGCATAAAGTAGGTGCTTAGTAAATATTTGTTGACTGAAGAAACTTGCCGCACAGACTTGGACAAGTCACTGCCTCCTCGGAGCTTCGGTTTCCTCCTCTGTAAAATAGGGATGCTTGCATTCCCTTCTCAACTCCCTCACAAGTCAGCAAAGGGATGTGGAACTGGCCATCACCCCAGTGCAGGGCTTCTCAGCCTCAGCCCAACTGACACTGGAGACTGGACCATTCCTTGTTGCAGGGCCCCGCCCTGAGCTCTGCAGGATGTTAAGCAGCGTCCCTGGCCTCTATCCACTAGATGCCAGTAGCCACTCCACTCAGTTCTAACAACCAAAAATGTCTCCGGACTTTGCCAAATGTCTCTGAGAAGCAAAACTGGCCCAGCTGAGAACCACTGGCCCAGAGAAAGCTGCCTGCCGGAGAGGGGCTGAGGGAAGGGCAGCCTATGCTCCAACATCCTGCCCAGAGCAGAGGCCCCTGGGGAGTTCAGAGAGCAGCAGCCTAGTTGGCTGGGCCCCTTCCTTTGTCTGTGGGGCCTGTGAAGTCACTCTGGCTCCTCTGCCAGCACCAAAGCCCTTTATGTCCAGATGGGAGGGGTGCCCCCAGGGACCTAGCCCACGGATTCTAGCAGTTTCCTGCCTGCTCCTCCCCTCCAGCAGAGGCTTCCTATTGGGTCACCTGAGAACCCCATCCAGCACCTGTCACTCCCCTGCTCTGGTACTTCCACTGTCCCCGCCTCCCACCCCTGTCCCACCCCCAGCCTAACATTAGGAAGCCCTCCTCCAACTGTCACCTTCCTACCCACCTGGTCTAAATCTCCCAGCTCCCAGGCACAAACTGCCTCCCCAGCCAGGCCAGCCAAGCCCATTGTCCCAAGGACACCAGACACTGCCCGCCTTGCTCCTTCCTCCTCCCCATCCTGGGCTGCTCTCTGCCCTCCTCATGCTTATCTGAATCTAGTCATTTTGAGTCCTAGCACATACCCTGCCTAGCTGTGTGACCCAGGGCAATGCACTCCTCTTTGAGCCCCAGTTTCCACATCTGAAAAACAAGGATAGTTGCATTTCTCTCCCAGGGCAGATATGCAGATTAAGTTATTTGTTCGTAACACTTAGTAAGTACTTGATTCCTGTCTGTTTATTGTTATTATGATCATGAATCCACATGGTTCCCCAGTCTTGCTGAACGGGCTTTCTAGGACCACATACTGGAAAGAACATGGTGTGAAAAGACCTCAGCCAAGTTCTAACTCTGCTTCCTCCCCAGGTGGCAGCTTGAGCAAGTCACTTACCTGAGTCATCCCCTGGGAGCCTCAGTCTCCTCTTCTGAAAAATGGCTAGAACACCACGAGAGTCCCAGGGGCATATTTGTGCCCCTGGGACTGTCCATGGTGTTCCCATAAGCTTGTGAGTGTGAGAATGTTTTTGCAAATACCTGCCCTGTACATCTGAGGGACTGAGGAACCTGGTTTTTTAAAGGCCCTGCCAGAGGAAAACGCTGACAGCCTTTCATGTTCTGTCAGGCCTCTGCATGCTCCAAGCCTCTGTTCTTGAGAACAAAGAAACACAAGCCACTCACTGCCAAGCAGCTGTGCTGGGCTGTGCCCCAGGAGGGCTTTCTCCACTGCCTGGGCAGAATGTGATTGCTCGGTGGTGGCCGGGAAACATCTCCTGGGACCTCCACGGCCCATGATCCTTCCTGAATGCCTTTGACCTCAAGGTCTCAGAGAGGCGTAAATGAATGGAGAACACACCTGGAGACCAGACGGGCTGCCTCAGTGTCTGGCTTTTTGTTTTTATAAATCTTGGGGTCCCAGGACTTAGAAATGACCTCTGACCTGTAGAATAGTGAGCCCCCAGGGACTGCGCTTGTTTCGCTGGGCCTGTCACCTCCTGGGGATAAGGGACAGATGGAGGGACTGACTTCTTAGAGGGGGAAGGGGCGTTGCCATGCCTCTTCCAGGACCCTCTCTGGTCGGAAGGTTGTTACTTCTGTTAGACCTAGCCTCAAGGAGGGAGCCCCAGGAGCAAAGACCCTGTGTCAATGATGCGTGCAAGGCGTTGGAGGTGGCCCCAGCCGGGGTGCCAGGCCCTGCCCTAGTCTTACCCCTTAGGGTATAAAAGCCTCCTAAGAGTCAGGCCACACCCTCTGCCTAAGAGAGTGGCAGGCCCTCGCCCAGGCCGGCCCCCAGTGAGTGACAGGCCCAGTGAGTGACAGGCCCAGTGAGCGGCAGACCCTGGCCCAGGCAGGCCCGGTGAGCGGTAGGCCCAGTGAGCGGCAGGCCCAGTGAGCGGCAGACCCTGGCCCAGGCAGGCCCAGTGAGTGGCAGGCCCAGTGAGCGGCAGGCCCAGTGAGCGACAGGCCCAGTGAGTGGCAGGCCCAGTACTCATCCTGTCCCCTGGACTTCAAGCCATGCAGGGCCACTCGCCAGAGCTGGCACTCAGGGTGTCAGGATTTCCTCCAATCTGCAGGCTCATCTTTGTCTACTGGTCTCAGACCCACTGAGAGCCCCCTTGTCTCCCTCCTACGGTGCCCTCCCACTCATCAGTGGCACTGCAGGTGGCCCACATTGCCCTACGTAAGCTATAAGTCTGAGGCCGAGACCTCATGCCTGCTGAGGGCACCCCTACCCACACCCGTCCTTCTGCCCTGAGCCTTGGTTGCTGCCTGTTGCTGGTCTCGAATCACCCAGGTACCCAGGGAACCAGAGTGCCTAGGTCCCCCAGCACTCTGAACTGCTGCTGTTCACACCTGGGCACTGTGCCCCATCGGTCTTCCGCCCCTCCACTGTCACACCTGAGTGTGATCCACATCCCACTGTCGTAGGGGTGGGCCACCTACGTCTGATTAGGTTCCTTTTCTCACCCTAACTCTTCCCCTACCACACGCTCCTCCTACTGTTCCCTCCCCCCTAACCTCCCAACCCCACTGTGGGAATTCCCCACATTCCACGGAGCAGGGGCCCCCTGGTTCTGACAAGCTGCCTGTGCCCTGTCAGACCACAGGGTAAAACGTCTAGCCACCAACTCAATGTCAGTCCTCTCTTGGCTCCTTCTCTTCTATGTCCCTGGACGGAGGATTGTGTTTCCATTGACCCCTCTACTCACCGGGCTAATTACTTCCATACAGCCCTCTAAGTCCAAAGGACAGAAATGAAGAGGGTAACATGCAAAACTAAACTGACTCCTGACAAGGATCATGGAAGGAGCTTGACACAGTTCAGCGGTCCAGGGTATATGAACAGAGGCACAGTTCAGGGACTGGCTGGGGCTCCCTTTTGGAGACAGCCCCCATCATTGAGGCATCTTATTTCTGTGCATAAACCCAGCCAACAGAGGCAACTGAAGTAGGGGGAATGCTCCAGCCGAGCATAACCATGTCCCCACTTCGCCAGTAAAGAGCTAGAGAGCTGGATGTCCAAGTCCTTCACCCCAAGGAACGGAGGCAAAATTCCTTCTTCCCACGTTTCCTCACCTCTGTCTTGCTCTGGCCTGGAAGTGTCATTCAGGCTAAGGAAAGCCAATCCCAGGTTCCTCCTTCTCCTCTGGCTGGTTATCAGCTCCCTCAGGGAGGAGAGAGTAAACAGGCCTTAACAAGAGTTCATGAGATTTTTAGAGTCAGACCTGCTAAGCTGGTGTGGCCAGCCCAGAGCCAGGCAATGCAGCCCATGCCACCTGCCCAACACAAACAGGGTCAATTTAATTTGGTGAGTCTTTCCGGAAACATGTCACATGCCAGGCTTTAGGCTGGGCTCTGGACACACAAGGGAGAACCCAGTTAGACAGTACACAGTCCTTGCCCTCTTGGTACAAATGGAAATAGGGCAAAATGTGATCACAGAAGATAATATACCACGCCAGTAGCAGGGCACAAATAAAGCTAAGGAATTTCAGGCCAGGTGCAGTGGCTCACACCTATAATCCCAGCACTGTGAGAGGCTGAGGCAGCAGGCTCACTTGAGGCCAGAAGTTCGAGACCAGACTGGCCAACATAGTGAAACCTCATCTCTACAAAAACTTTAAAAATTAGCTGCACATAGTGATGCATGCCTGTAGTCTCAGCTACTCAAGAGGCTGAGGCAGCAGGATCACTTGAGCCTAGGAATTGGAGACTGCAGTGAGCTATGATGACACTACTGCACTCCAGCCTGGGACAGAGTGAGACCCTGTCTCTATTTAAAAAAAAAAAAGAAGAAGAAGAAGAAGGCATAGGGGCTCACACCTGTAATCCCAGCAGTTTGGGAGGCCAAGGTAGGTGGAACACCTGAGGTCAAGAGTTCAAGACCAGCCTGGCCAACATGGTGAAACCCTGTCTCTACTATAAGTACAAAAAATTAGCTAGGCATGATAGCAGGCACCTGTAATCCCAGCTACTCGAGAGGCTGAGGCATGAGAATCGCTTGAACCTGGGAGGTGGAGGTTGCAGTGAGCCGAGATTGGGTACCAGCCAGAACTCTGCCCTCAGGAAGGAGCTGCATGGCAGGTCCACGCCCTTCTCCCCACTCATCTTCTCTCCCTCCTCCACCCCACACAGTGCCAGCTGCTCTGACCCTGGACCCAGGCACGGCCCACCAGCGCCTGATCCTGTCGGATGACTGCACCATTGTGGCTTACGGCAACCTGCACCCACAGCCGCTGCAGGACTCCCCAAAGCGCTTCGATGTGGAGGTGTCGGTGCTGGGTTCCGAAGCCTTCAGTAGTGGCGTCCACTACTGGGAGGTGGTGGTGGCGGAGAAGACCCAGTGGGTGATCGGGCTGGCGCACGAAGCCGCGAGCCGCAAGGGCAGCATCCAGATCCAGCCCAGCCGCGGCTTCTACTGCATCGTGATGCACGACGGCAACCAGTACAGCGCGTGCACCGAGCCCTGGACGCGGCTCAACGTCCGGGACAAGCTTGACAAGGTAGGCGTCTTCCTGGACTACGACCAAGGCTTGCTCATCTTCTACAATGCTGACGACATGTCCTGGCTCTACACTTTCCGCGAGAAGTTTCCTGGCAAGCTCTGCTCCTACTTCAGCCCTGGCCAGAGCCACGCCAACGGCAAGAACGTTCAGCCGCTGCGGATCAACACCGTCCGCATCTAGTCCAGGCGGAAGGAGACCACAGCCTCCTGGGGCCACTGCCACCTGCAAGAGCCCTGCCCAGGAGACAGAAGACCTGGACTCCGGGCCCACCGTGGCCACTGGAGACCTCAGGCCAGTTGTTTACCCGTCAGCCTCCACTTCTCTGTCTGTAAAATGGAGGCTGCTTTCCCTACTTCCTAAACCCTTTTCCAACATCGGTGTTCTGTAGCTCTGACTTTGATGGGGATACAGCTTTGATCCAAGGATGTGACATGGCTTCTCCTCAGGGCAACCCCTGCCCAACCCTCATCCCTACCCTCTCAGGGGCAGGGGACTACCTTCCAGTGTCTCCCTCCTGCCCAGCCCTGGCCTCAGGAAGTGTCAGAGTACGGCCAGTACTCTGCTGGCCGCCCTAAAGACACACAGCACCCTCTTATGCCCCATGGCCTAAGACTTGCCCCTGACCAAGCCAGTAATGGGTCATTTACCCTTGACGCCAGTCCACAGTGGACACAGGTGGTACCTGGTCCTAGGGTTATCTGAGAACCAGCCTCTCGTGCCACCCCCACCAGGAACTATATGGTTCCTACTTTTCCCACTGATCTGCTGGCCAGTGATGATGCTGTGGCCTGTGGAAGGCACCTGGTAGTTGAGACCACACACTACAGTCATGTGCCATGACCTTCCTGCCCACAGGCCTAAGGACAGGGTGAGGTCCCAAAGCTGATGCAGAGCCCATTAGCCTAAAAGCAACTGTAGTTCAAGCCTCACTGGACGATCGAGGTCCCCAGCAGCTCTGAACAACAGTCCAGCCAACCCTCTTCAGCCAGGCTTCTGTGACTTGCTAGGGTGCAGGAGGCTTCCGGGAGCAGTTGTTGTAATTAGGACCCGAGCACTGGGAGGAGCTGTTGGCTGGGACCCCTCGTCAGATTTGGCATCTATCTCAGTTAGGGTTCTGCTGCAGAAAACAAGAGCCACTGTAGCTGGTTTAATTAGACGAGGATTTATTACCTGGCCCCTGGTGGCTTGCAAAAATTGTAGGAAGAGCTGGAGAAGCAGACTCTGCTGAATTTCCAGGAACGACTCCCAGTGCCAGATTCATCATGTCTACTGTGACCAGGAAAGCTGCCCCCAGCTGCAGGAAGTCACTGCACCAGAAAGCTGCTGACTGCAGGACTAGTGTCTCTCTGCCGGGGTCTGTGCCAGCCAATGGATGTCCTGAGGCCTGCCTCTCTCCCACTTCACTCAGTTCCCAAATCTAAATTTTTACAAGAGATTCTGTTTGGGGGAACTGAAGTCAGGTCCAGAACCTTGGCTGCAAGGGAGTCTGGGAAATTCATTTTCCTCTTTCCAACTTCAGGCATACAAAAAAGGCACACACACTAGAAGGAAGTTAGCGGGGGTTGAGCAAGCCCCACCTGCATTTTTTTGCCACAGCATCCAATCGTGAAGAACTCGGGAGAGGGTGGAGTCTGCATCTAGGCTTGTCCTTCCCCTGGGCTCTATCCCTGCTGAGAGGCAGGAACCAGAGGAGTGGGCTGCAAGACTGAGCCGCAATGCTTCCCTGGCCTTGACTTTTCTTTCTAGTCCTGGGGCCTAGATTCTGCACTTGGGGGTCTCTGAACACACCATCCCAAGGTAGCAAGAAGAGCTGAACATAGGGGGCTCTTACAATGGCTGCCCCCTTGGGGCCTCCCTTGGGCAAGAGGAGTTGTCAGCGCCCTACCCCACCCCTTCAACTACCAGAATCTGGGCCACCCCAGCAGTATTTTTATTTAAAATGTTACACATTTTATGAGTTATGATGAATTTGTATTAAAGTTACAGATGTCAGTAGCCAGTTCCTTTCATTTTGAGGAACACACAGGCCCACCCAGCTCCGTCCCAGACAGTGCACACGCATGAACATAGCTATTCCACAAAGCAGCCTGGCTGGGTAAATGGTACCATGTTCATTTTGCAGAGGAGGAAAAATGAGGTTCAGAGAGACGCCGTGATTTGCCTGGAGTCCCATATCCCACACTGACAAGTGCCACACCACAAACCTGTCGAAAAACTTACCAGCCAAGGAAGGCTGTTAGTCCCTACCTGGAGGAGAGGTGGTGGCAGTCTTGGGAGCAGGCAGGGAGAAGCCCATGGGGCAGTGGCAGAAGCCCGGTCTCGGGAACCACACAGACCTGGACTCAAATCCAGGCTCCATCACTGTGTGACTTTAGAAAAATAACGACCCTCTCTGGGCCTCAGTTTTCCCACATGGAAGACGAGGATAATATCACCCATTTCACGTTATTTATCGGTAAGCTGTAAAGTGCAGTGCGCTTGAGGCCCTACCTATCCCCCCAGCTACCTTTCAGAGTCAGTGCCTGGAGCTGTGTGGGTTTCCTGAACCTCTAGGCTGGCTCTGACCTAAGAAGTCCGTCTTCCTCCTTGTAGCCTGTGACAGGTATGGGACCACCTAGGCCAGGACAGTCCTGAGGTCCATCCCACCTCTGAATGACAGGGAAGCATACTGGCTGGGAGTTAGGACAGGCTCTGCATGTAGACACACGGGCTGTGCACACTTAAGTGGAAAAGACTGTCGACTAAAGGAAAAATACCAAGCTTTTAAATAATTAAAGTTCATTTTACTTAGAAGTCTTACTGAGTACTATAGACAGGCCTAGAGCCCAGCAGTGTCCCTTTAGAGAGGTTCTATCAGTTGGCCCCAGGACAGTATTTTAGCCCACTGCTTATATACAGGTGGTGGGGGTTTAGTACATGCAAAATCACATCAGACTTGCTCAGAAGTAACATTAAAGTGGAATCATGTCAACGTTTCCATGTAAGAGTGCGCTGGGGTTATAGATTACAGAGGCATAATCACAAACGAGATGCTGTCTTCTGTACAGGAAAAGGCAATGACTAGGTTCATTATTCTTTTTTTATTTCTTGTTTTGTTTCATTTTTGAGACGGAGTTTTGCTCTTGTTGCCCAGGCTGGAGTGCGATGGCACAATCTCAGCTCACTGCAACCTCTACCTCCCGGTTTCAAGCGATTCTCCTGCCTCAGCTTCCCAAGTAGCTGGGATTACAGGCATCCGGCACCATGCCCAGCTAATTTTTTTTAATTTTTATTTTTGTAGAGACAGGATTTCACCATGTTGGCCAGGCTGGTCTTGAACTCTTTTTTTTGAGATGGGGTTTCACCATGACCAGGATGGTCTCAATCTCCCGACTTCATGATTCACCCGCCTCGGCTTCCCAAAGTGCTGGGATTACAGGCATGAGCCACCGTGCCTGGCCTGGTTCATTTATCTGTCAAGAAATATAGTAACTCAGGCAAGAGACATGGGGGGCCATGCCCACTCTCCCATCTTATCTCCAAAACATCCCTCCAGAGAGCTGCTCATGGCCACTGAGTCAGAGGCTTGTGAAATTATGCTGGTAAACAGAAATGAGAGAAGCAGCTTCTTCCATTTGCTACTTTGTCTCCCAGGCCACAGAGCACTCTCTGCAGTATGCAGTGATTACAGTCCTGGACTGGTGTTGGCTTTCTGTTTAGTCATTTTCACCCTAAGTCATCCTTGGCCTCCTCACCTGCAGAATGAGGGAGGTTAGACTGCAGGCCACAGGTGGATCTTCATCTACAGCCTGGAGCTGGGGTGAGGGGAGAGGGAACCACCCTAGTAATTGACTTGCCTGGGTTTCTAGGAAGAGGGATGAGAATGAGGATGGGGGAGGGGCTGTTGGCAGGGGTGGGTGGAGGGGTCTCTGATTGGCTGATGGAGGGCACCTGCTCACAGGGAAATGACTGGGGTGATTCTGAGACTAGATTATCCCAAGCTCTTCCCCATTCTCTCAGATCCCTGTGACTGCCCTAAAACCACACCCTCCCACTTTGGCTCAGTGGATCTGTCTGTGCTCAGCCTTCTCCCTCTGGGCTCAGAGCACCCACTCCATGGCGCATTCCACCTTCTCCCCACTCAGCCTCACCAGCAGCTCCAAGAAATGCTGTCCACTTCCCAGGCTTTACTCACAGTTTTCAAGAGTCTGGAAGTAACTATAGAGGCCTAATTTGCATTATCTACTGGGGACTCCTGGAAATGGGGGTACCTCCAAGAGATATATCTGCATACATGTCTAGAAAACTCCTGAATGAAAGATCTAGGGTTGTCAGGCTGATATCAGGAACCCCAGGTGTTAACACAGTTAAGAGGGGGGACAACGGCCAGGCTTGGGAAGGAAGGAGGGATCAAGGAGGGATCAACAAAGGCCTTACCCACGGCAGATAAAAACTGATAGAATGGCAGTAACCCCAGCTGGAGCCTCCCATTTGCAGTCAGCAAGCAAAGTACTGGTACTTTTTACACCTTATCTAACCTTCGAGACACGTCCCTGGGAGTGGTATCATTATCTCAGTGTCTGAGCAGGAAAACATCACTTCCCAGAGGACCCACAGCCAGTACTTGGCAGAGCTAGAAATCAGACCAGGTCCATCCAAAGCTACAGCCAGAGGTCCCTTTACTGGACCTCTCTGAAAATGCTTCTCAACTTTGAGGATGGCTCTGTGACAGGCAACAACCACCAGGACTGTGATCCCCTTGGGATTCAAAGTGGGAGGTTAAAGCAGGCTCCACGCCACTGTGGAATTGTGCAATTCTAAGTCAAGTCTTAATTGTGAGCCAAGCTTCAAGTATCTCCCGGGGCCAGAGGTAGGAGTTATAAAGGCCCCATGTGACCCTGAACAAGTCTCTCTCCTTCCCTGGTCCTTAGTTTCCCCATCTCTACTGGGGAAGGGTTAGGTATCTATTCTGGTTGATTGATTGCCAGGGCCTGACCTCTGATGGTCCAGGATTCTGTAAATCTACGTTAGGTACCACAGCTTGCCCTGCTCAGCACCTAATAAGGTCATTAGCTCTGGCTCCTTCTCTCTGGGGTAGCAGCAGGGACAGAAAATAACAGAGATAAGTTCTCTCGACAGCACAGAACTCCGCTTAGGGGCTCTGGGGATGGGGCCTTCCCTCCTCCCATGGAGGCCATCTCGAGAGGCTGACTGCTCACACCTGGGCAGCACTCTCTGCCTCCTCCCCTCCTGTCTGGGTCCCAGCTCTGATCACCACGAGGTCAGTTGCAAAGGCCCCGCATCACAGCTTAAATGTAGAGGGCTAGGAGGGAGGTGGGAGGTGGGAGAGGAAGGTGGAGTACTAACCAAGGTGCTGAATTATCTCTGCCCACCAGGACATGGTTATTTCCCCTTACTCTAGGACACTGATGATTCTACACAATCTCCCTGTAATCCTGAACCGCAAAAGGGAGGCACAGCCTCAAAAAAAAACTCAGGAGAGGGAGGGGGGAAGTACTTTTATTTTGAAATGTGTTCATTTTCCTTTGTTTTTGTTTTCTATCTTGATGAAAAGAATGTATTTTTAACCCTGGAAACAAAATAGCACAATTTTTTTTTTAATCTTACGTTCCCGGATACATGTGCAGGATGTGCGGGCTTGTTACATAGGTAAATGTGCGCCATGGTGGTTTGCTGCACAGAACACATCAGAACAAATAATTTTCTATCTGTTTTCAAAATTTTGACAGTTCTATCATATTTCTATTACAAAATGCTCCCCCATCCCTTGAAATTAGATGAAGTGGGGGAAGGGCTGATACTTTGGACCAGAGACCCAGGGACTTCCTACCCTGATGTCATGACCTGGGCTGGGGAGGGCCTTTCAGGAAGCTGGCATCAGAGACACAAAGCCTCAGGTCCTGGTGAGCTTCCCAAAACTGTGGGACTAGATGTGATCGAATCTGAATGCTGGAAGGGTTTGAGTGATCCTTTAGTCCAATCTGAAACCCTGAGAGGGTTAGTTTCTAGCTCCACATCACACAGCATACGGCAGAGCTGAGAGTAGAACTCAGGTGTCCTTGTTCCCGGTCAGCACACAGCGGAGGGAGACTGACCAGCTGAGAGGGCCCCAGCCTAGGCAAAGAAAAGGAGCACAGGGCAGGCTGGAAGGGGCCGGGGCAGGGCTTAGGAGGGAGGTGCTCAGGGTCCTGAATCTAAGAAGGTCTGTGGGGGTACAAGGGTGCCTATCAGAGTTGGGGAGTGCAGCTCCTCTGAGAGGAGAAGGAGGAGTTAAAGGGGTGACCAAATCGGGAAGTCCTTCCTGGGGTGAACACGCCAGTCAGCATCACGGACCACGGCATGGCTGATGAGAGATCCCTGAAGCAAACTGAGACCTAGATGCAAAGACAGCAGCCTGCGGGGCACAGTCAGGCCCAGATCCAGGTCTCCTGACTCCCAGCCATCGGCTCTTTTCAAGCAAACTTCAGTCTCCCTCTTGTGGATTCTGGTACCTCCTCCTACCCCCTGGGAACTGGAGCCTAAGCAGAAGGCGATGGAAAGCAAGCAGGGCTCCGCCAACCCCAGGCACCAGGAGCTGGGTGCCTTCCTCTGTCATCCTCCCCAAGGAGAAGAGAGAGCTGGCCTGGACCTCCAGGGCAGAGCCACTTCATGCCTGCCCACATCTGATCCTCCCTCGCTGGCAACAGAGTTCAGAGCTAGCACCAGCCAGAGCAAGGACAAAGCCCAGCCCAGGCAGCTCCTGGAGCTGCAGGGAGTCCCAGGTAAGTGAGGGCATTGGGACTGATGGCCCAAGGGGGTCCCCTGATTTCATGGCACCAGAGAAAACCCTGGGATATCAGGTGATTTGAAGGTTTTGGAGTCCTTTTCCCCAGAAAAGGGGCTCTTACCCCTCACTCCCTGCAGGCTGAGTCCCTATGCCTACTTCCTCTGCTCACCACATACACCAGGCCAAAGGCCTTCCCTCACCAAGCTGCCAGATCTGCCAACCAGAAGCAAGGTCCTGGGGCCCAGCAGCTCTGTTCTTGCCATTGGGAGAAGGGAGCAGATGTGGGACCCAAAAGGTCACCAAAAAAAGCAGACAGGCTGGAGGTGTGTGCCTCTCACGAGGGTGGGGCTGTGGGTCAAGACCTGGGTGAACCCCAGCTCCATCTGTGACTCATCAATGACCCTGGACAGCTCCTTCATCACACCTTAAGCATCCCTGTTTCTCTTCAGCTCAACAGGAGGGACGAGTAAAGGTTCTACCCTGAGGCAGCTTCCTGGAGTTTGTCCAATGGTACCCCCACCCTATCACTCGACTTTCCTCTTAGGGAACCCCCTCTGCCACACTCCTGGAAAGTCCTTCCCCACTTCTTTTATTCCTCCATTAAATTTACCCTCCTGTGTTCCGCAGGGTAACTGGCTTACGACTTAAGATGTGCCCCTGTTCACAACCTATGCACATTTATAATAGGAACCACTCCCAGAAGAGTAGGTGATGGTGGGATCTCAGACACCCTGACAAGCAGTGGGGGAAAGATTATGGGGAGTATAGAAAGAGATAGGGGACTTCTTATGACACCATATGGCACCACTACAGCAGGTGCTAGTGGGTCCTACCTTTCCAGCTGATCCGTCCCACTCTTGCCCCAGTCCTCAGCAGTCAGTCCACCCCACCAGCAGCCCAATACAGGCTAATGGCCACACACCACAGCCTTTCTGTTCGCAGAGGCTTCCTCTGCAGGAGGAAAACAACCTATGCACATGATGTTAGCATCAGACCATGTGGACCTTTAAGATGCCAAGTGGAGAATGATAAGCATATTTTTGGCCTTAACACATCTGCTTTGGGAATACTCTTCCCCCTAACTAATGCCCTCCTTTTCCTTACCATTGAAATCTTACTCATCCTTCATGTCCCACTCAAGGCGGGCTGTGTCAGTCATCCATGTCCAGGAGATTCATTGATCCTGGGCTTTCCAAGAAGGACTCTGGGTCTCCCACTGCTACTAGGCATGAGCATCTCAAGGTGGGGATCTGTCCTATGGTTCTGCATGCTGGGTGCAGAGAGAATGTCAGAAATGTTTTCTGGATGAAACTGGCTAATGTCAAGCTGTACTTATGAAACCACCCATCTCCAAGATGGAAGGGATCTTAGAGACCAGAGACAGCCCCTCCCTGACGATGCTGAGCCCCCAGAGCAAGCCCCACTGACCACCCTGCCAAACACACTCAGATTTTGTGCAGAGAGAGCCAGGAAAAGAATCAGAGACTAGGAAAGTTATTTGTTTGCTTTTTTTTAACAAATTATAACATAACTTGTGCTCCTTTTAAAAAATTAAAATAGAGTAGAAAGTAGAAATTCTCCTCATTCTCCTTCTTCCCCAGTCTCAGAAGTCAGCAGCTATTAACAGGCAGCGCGAGTCCTGCAGGCATTTTTGCTTACACATAAACAAAATGTCATCCTTCTACAAAAATATGATCATCCTTCACATACTGTTCTTCATCTTTCTATGCGTTCTGTGGTGTAAAGTCCTACAAATGGAATTGTTGGTCAAAAGATTTTCTCATAAAATGTGTTGATTTACTGAGTCATTTTATTTTCTTGTAACATGCTCATTACAGAAAATTTGGAAAATACACTCAGGACACAAAGTAAAAAAAATTATCCATCAGCCACTGTCCAGAGATAACTGCTGCTAGCATTTTGATGATAAGGTTTACAGTCTTTTTTTTTTTTTTTTTAGAGACAGGATCTCGCTCTGTCTCCCAGACTGGAGCGCTGGAGCGCAGTGGCACAATCACAGTGCTTCAGCCTCCCAAGTAGCTAGGGCTACTACTGGGCATGTTAATTTAAAAAAAATGCAGAGACAGGGTCTTGCTATGTTGCTTAGGCTCATCTTGAACTCCTGGTCTCAAGTGACCTTCCATTTGGCTTCTGAAAGTGTTGGGATTCCAGGCATGAGCCACTGCATCTAGCACAGTCTTTTTTCTATGTGAGTATATTCTACATAAATCAAAACACTTTACCTATTGTTCCATAATCTGTTTTTTTCTACTTAATAAAAGATTGTTGCCGGGCGCGGTGGCTCAAGCCTGTAATCCCAGCACTTTGGGAGGCCGAGGCGGGTGGATCACGAGGTCAAGAGATCGAGACCATCCTGGTCAGCACGGTGAAACCCCATCTCTACTAAAAAAATACAAAAAAAAAATTAGCTGGGCATGGTGGTGCGTGCCTGTAATCCCAGCTACTCAGGAGGCTGAGGCAGGAGAATTGCCTGAACCCAGGAGGCGGAGGTTGCGGTGAGCCGAGATCGGGCCATTGCACTCCAGCCTGGGTAACATGAGTGAAACTCCGTCTCAAAAAAAAAAAAAAGATTGTTCTTCCATGTTAGTCTATGGCATCAGTTTAGTATGCTGTGTTACCTCAGGGCCTCCTTAGAGGCCTACCTTTCCTGACCCCTATTCTGAATAGGGCACCTGCCACAGCAGATGACCAGAATGCTCTTGCTGCAGGGTGTAACCTCTGCCTACTGGCTCCCTTTCAGGAATAAAATGCCCTGGGAAGTCCTTGAGCACCTGCCTCCTCCACCTCCCCTGAGCTGAAATCCCAGCACCCCCTACTGATGGTTATGCAGCCCCCCTGCAACTTCTCCAGCGCTGCCCACCGGTGCAGTAAGTAGAAGCCCGCCCCTTTCCCCTGTCACCTCCCTGGACCCTGGGCTCCTCAGCTCTGCTGCCAACCCAAGACCCAGAGTGGGGAGCATGGAGGTGGGGGCCTGGTGGTCCTGACTGTGAGGCAAGGGAGGGCCTCTGGATTCAAGCCAGGCAAGGGACAGTGCCACTTGCCCTTGTACCGTGGCCAGCTTTCCCTCAGAATTGATGGGACTGAGGAAGGCACGGGGCAGGTAGATGCCAGAGGTGGGCCAAAGAGGTTGCTGAGCCACTTGAAAGTTTTCTGGTTCCCAAAGCAAATACCCAGCATCCCAGTCCACGCCTGTACTCTGCCCAAGGAATTTACTAGCCAAATAGTGTGGTTAAGTATGATGTTGGGCAAGATCTCCCCTCTGGGGATCAGTCTTCTTACAATTATACAAGAGGAAATATAGCCACTTGATTTCTAAGGCACCTTCCTGGCTCTGAAACTCTAAAACCCAATTGGAATCCATGTTTTCAAATGTTCTGTTTTCTCTCAAAATCCCTGTATACCTTATGATCAGTTGAATCAAATTATAGACCAGGTCTGGTTTGAAATATCATTCACATAATTATTATGGGCTGTCATCTCATTTAATCCTCACAACAAGCCTAAGAGGAGATGCCATTTTATCCCCTTTTTACTGATGAGAACACGAAGTCCAGAGAGTTAAGATAACTTTTTGCTTATGTGGTAGAGTCCAGATTTGAACCCAGGGCTGTGTGACTCCCAAACCCGTGCTCCTTATAATCCTCCAGTCCCCATACTACTCTGTGAGGGTGTAGGGATCATTTTCCCTTGCTACAGTTGAGGAAACTGAGGCCAGAAAAAGGCAATTTCTTCCTTAGGGTCGCATAGCAAGTTCATGGCACAGCTGGGTGAATCCAGGCTCTGTGTCTCCCGGCCAATCGTCACTCCCCTACTCCCACCCAGAACTGGCTGATTTTCATAGACAGATGTTGGGGAACCAGAAACAGTCCCTGGGGCCAGGCACAGTGGCTCAGGCCTGTAATCCTAGCACTTTGGGAGGCCAAAGCAGGCAGATCACTTGAGGGCTGGAGTTCAAGACCAGCCTGGTCAACATGGCCAAACCCCATCTCTACTACAAATACAAAAAATTAGCTGGGTGTGGTGGCATGAGCCTGTAGTCTCAGCTACTTGGTAGGCTGAGGCATGAGAATTGCTTGAGCCTGAGAGGCAGAGGTTGCAGTGAGCCAAGATTATGCCACTGCACTCCAGGCTGGGTTACAGAGCACTGTCTCAAAAAAAAAGAAAGAAAAGAAAGAAAGGAAAAGAGAGAGAAAGGAAAAGAAAGAGAGGGAAGGAAGGAGGGAAGGAAGGGAGGAAGAGAGAAAGGGAGGGAAGAAAGGGAGGGAGGATGGGAGGGAGGACGGGAAGGAGGGAGAAAGGCAGGATGGGAGGGAGAAAGGGAGGGAGGGAGGATGAGACGATGGGAGGGAGGGAGGGAGGAAGGGAGGAAAAGGAAAGGAGGGAGGGAAGGAGGAAAAGAGGGAGGGAGGAAGTGAGGGAGGGAGGGAGGATGGGAGGGAGGAAGGGAAGAAGGGAGGGAAGGAGAATGGGAGAGAGGAAGGGAGGGAGGAAGGGAGGAAGGGAGGGAGGAAGAAAGAAAGGGCTGGCCCCTGGGCTGGAGTCAAATGCTCAGAACTGAAGAGGGATGGGGGCAGTCAGGCGGGGAAGGCCATGTTTGTTCAGCCCAGCTCTGGTCCACCTTCCCCAGCTCAGTCCAGACAAGTATTGGCTTTGGGCAAGGCCCAAAGAAAGAAATACATTACCTGCAGAGTGGGGGAGCGGGGGCTGGGCCAGTGGACCCCTCACTGTGCTCTTCACTCCCTTACTCCCTCATTTCATGCATTACCCAACAATTCCTACGGCTTGATGGGCACTGTGATAGGAAACAACAGCCGCATCCCAGCTCTATATCAAAGAGCTGCTGGTGGCCAGGCAAACATACCACATATGCCGAGGACTCAGGAGAACAGGAGGGGCTCTCAGCAACTCAGAGAAGAGGTTCCTCCTGGAGGAGGTTCTGCTGAAGCTGAGACCTGCGCGCTGAGTAAGCACCGGGCAAAGTGATCCCGGAAGGAGGAACAGCATGTGTGAGGGACAGGAGGCTGGCAATGACGCTGTGTGGCTGAGGATCCAATGTGAGACCAAGGACAGAGCAATGGGGAGGAAAGCAGGACTGAGTCCTGCCATGCTGTGGGCAACACAGAGCCATGAAGGGTTGTTTTGTTTGGTTTGGTTTGGTCTTTTTTTTTTTTTTTTTTTTTTTGAGACAGGGTCTCGCTCTGTCACCCAGGTGGGAGTTCAGTGGCGCCATCTCAGTTCACTCCAACCTTGCTTCCAGGTTCAAGCGATTCTCCTGCCTCAGCCTCCCAAGTAGCTGGGATTACAGGCATGTGCCACCACCCCTGGCTAATTTTTGTGTGTGTGTACTTTTAGTAGAGATGGGCTTTCACCATGTTAGCCAGGCTGGTCTTGAACTCCTGACCTCAGGTGATCCACCCACATGGGCCTCCCAAAGTGCTGGAATTACAGGCATGAGCCATGGCACCTGGCCTCATGAAAGGTTTTAAGTAGGGAAGGAGGGTGGAGTGGAACACAGCTGGAGGCAGGGAGGGAGCCCAGAGAGAAAGCAGCAAGGCTGGTGCTGGTGAGGCTGAGGTTGGGGGTGGGATGGAAGAGGAAGTGGAAGACAGAGGAAGTGAAGAGCCAGAGATTTCTCCTTGGAGCATGGGGCTGTTTCAGAGCTGACAACTCATCCTCACTCCCCTATTTCACAAAGCCCCAGAGAGGGCAGGTGCAGCAAGCTGGCAGCTGCTGTGGGCCAAGAGCCCAGGGCCGCTGCATGTGCTTCTAGTACCAAGTGAACCTAGAATTTGATTCCTGCAATCTCCCACGCCACAGTATCCCTAGGTGAACATGTCTAGTGCCAGGGAGCTCACTACCTGTGCAGCAGCCCATTCCACTACTAGATTAGGAGGTCTTTCCTTCCATAGGTTCCCTTGTGTCTCTGGTGGTCCTAGTTCTGTCTTCTGTCCTCCCTCCTTCCCATAGGATAGTCCTTTAAAGCCCTCTGCTTACTCCTTTTCCAAGGACTCCTTCCCATTCTTTTCTCTCTCTCTCTCTTTTCTCTCTCTTTTCCTTTCTTTCTTTTCTTTCTTTTTTTTTTGAGACAGTGCTCTGTAACCCAGCCTGGAGTGCAGTGGCATGATCTTGGCTCACTGCAACCTCTGCCTCCCAGGCTCAAGCAATTCTCATGCCTCAGCCTACCAAGTAGCTGAGACTACAGGCTCATGCCACCACACCCAGCTAATTTTTTTGTATTTGTAGTAGAGATTCTAAATACACAGAGGCAGTAGTATTGGATTCCCCTGCTACCTAAGCTGACATGGGAAAAGGGAAGTCCACCTGCACTTAACTCTTGGTCTTGCCACTTAACTAGCTGTGTGACCTTAGGCAAGACACTTCGCTACGATAGCCTTGGATTTCCCATCTGGAAAATAGGAACAAAAATAATACCTTTGCTGGGTTGCTGTGAGGATCAAATGAGTCAAAATAATAGTAATGCCTAATGACAACTAGAATTTATTGAGTGACTGGCACATGCTAGCTAGTATCTTACTGGGCTGGCCACAGGCCTGGCTCAAGGTAAGTGTTCAGAACATGCTGTAGGGAAGCACATGAATAGCGTGAAGGCCTAGCAGCATGTGGACCTGGGCTCAAATCCTGCCTCTGCCCCTTACAAACATTTTAACCTCAGAGAAGCCAGCCTCTGATCACAGCTTCACCAGCTGGTAAGTGGTGGTAGCTTGCCAGGTTGAGTAAGATAAGACACGTAAAGCATCTGGTGGTATTAGGATCACATCTCTCCCTTTGAGTCCACAACAGATACCCACACCTTCTAAGTGCCAAACACTAGGGGAAGAACAATTAGCCACTTGCCCAAGGTCACTCAATCTTTGCCTCCCAGCCTGCTTTTGCTCTGCACCGTGCCTCGTCCATGTCATGGGAGCCCCATGTTGTGTGGGCCAAGGCTGCTGAGGGCAGGGGCACAGACTGCCCTGGGGGAGCAGTCCACTACCCCTGCCCTGATGCCCCATCTCTTTGGCCAGACGTGGTTGGCTTACAAGCTACAGTGCCCTGATGCCCCATCCCTTTGTCCTGGCACAGGTGGCTTGCAAGCTGCAGTGATCACCATCCCAGCCCTACTCTCCTCATCCACTCTGCTGGTCATCAGCTGTATCATATGGAAGACGTGCCGCCGGTGGTCCCGGGTCACCTGCCCCAGCCCACCATCCCCATGAGGGGCCCAGGTAAGCCATTCAAGGTCCACTATGACATGGAAGATCCATTTCTCTTTTACTCTTTGGTCTTCTTGTGCAAAATACCCAGGAAAGGCCCTACCAAGTCTGTATTACCCAAAGGTGTGACATTTAAGTGTAACATTAAAAGGAGACACTCCTTACTCTCTTGAGGCAACAGGGACAATGTGCTCAGCCAGATAAAGCCTCACAGAGGCCATGAAGACTGTCTTTGGACTCACAGCCTCTCTTGCTCTTGTTCAGGATCTGTTGGATGTTATTCACCAAGCCCTTGGGTCAAGGAATGTCCATTCTGCTGCCCTATAACTGTGACCCTAAGTGACTATGGGCCAAGGCTCCACACTCTCTCCTTCCTGACCCCCTGGGCCTGATGGGGCCTCCACAGGAGCCTTACCAAGAAGCACAAGCCTCCTCCAAGGAATGTACTCCTGGTTTCACCCCAGATGAAGTGTGGCTTATCACATTATCCAGGGCTTGCAGCCCTTAGAATTTTCCACTTGTCCTATCTTAAAACATCCTCCCATGCTTTTCTGAAGTAACGGAGTTACAGGAGGTGCCTCTCATGCAGCTAATTTTAAAAGCCCAGAATTCTCACCACTACCCAAGATCTCAGGACGTCTAGTCTGACTATGTGTCAACCTCAAGGTTCATGGTTTCTTCCACTCATCCAATGACACTCAAGTGTGTGCCATGTGCCCCAGGTGGGCCAGGCAGTGAGTTTATAACAAATGAGACCCAGAACTAGTAAGCTAGTGGTTAGGAAAGAACAATGAAAACAGAGTATGAGAAGGGCATGGATGGGATACAGGGGTCTGTGGGAGCACAGAGAAGGAACAACTAACCAGTCAGGAGAGGAAGATTCGGGAACGCCTCCAGGAAGTGGCATCTGAACTGAGACCTGAAGGATGACTAGGCGCTTGCTGGAAGGAAGGAGTGAAAGGATAGTCCAGGCAGAGGGGACAGTCTAGGGGTTGACAAACTATGGCCCACCTCTTGGTTTTGGAACACAGCTATGTCCAATCACTTATGTATTGTCTCTGGCAGCTTTTTCTCTGCAGAGCAAAATGAAGTAGTTGAAAAAAAAAAAAAAAAAACCCTATGATTAACAAAGCAAAAAAAGTATTCACTATCTGGCCTTTGAAAGAAAAGGTGTGCTGACCCTAGAGATTGGAGAGCTCTGCCTTTTAGGGAACATAGTGGTAGAGGGTAAGGGAGTGGGGGGAAGCAATAGGCAGCTCACCGTGTGTTCTTCCTGCAGCCATAGCAGCTGGATCCAGAGCAGATACACCTGATTTAAACTGAGCTGATCAGTCTATCTTCTCAGAAATTGGAAATGTGGGGTGTCAAATTCAAAAATGGAGCCCAGTCACATGAACGCCGGTGAAGCTCTGCTGCGGAGGCTCCTGGAGCCTGCTCCTCGCCCAGACTGCTCAATCGGCCGTGCCTTTAATTCAGAAGGCTCTTGCAATCAATTCCCTTAACTTTTAATTTTCATTTCCCCTCAAAGTTTCTGTTACTTTCAATGAAAAAAAAAAAAACCTTTCATTAACTAAAATTAAAGTCATTGAGAGACTTCCCATTGGTAGGTAATACAAGTTTAGTCAGTGAGGTCCAGCATAAATACAATGAGTGATATATTTAATATATAATTTTAAATTTTCTAATAGCCATATTTTGGTTATTAAATTTTCTAATAGCCAAAATAAATAAAATATATTATTTAAATTAATTTCACTCATTTCTTTTTAAATGAATGAAATTAATTTAAATAATTGAATAATATTTTATTTATTTTAAATAAACAAAATGTTATCCAGTGATAATACTAAAATTAATATTCATCAATATTTTAAAATTATTGAAATATTTTACAATCTTTTCTTTTGAACTACATGTTTTAAATCTAGGGTGTATTTGACACTTATAGCACATTCAATTTGGACTAGCCACATTTCAAGTATCCCACAGTCACAGGTGGCCAGTGGCTAACATAACAGACAGCACAGATTTAGACCCTCAGAGCCCTGCCTGAGTGGTTAAAAAGTCCTAGCCTCATTCTGAGAGCAGTAGGAATCCCCTGAAGGGATTCCAGCCAGAAGGTAACATGATCAAAATTTAATTTTAGGGGCCGGGCATGGTGGCTCATGCCTGTAATCCCAGCACTTTGGGGGGGCAAGGCAGGCAGATTACTTAAGGTCAGGAGTTCAAGACCAGCCTGGTCAACATGGTGAAACCCCATCTTTACCAAAAATACAGAAATTAGCCAGGTGTGGTGGTGGGCACCTGTAATCCCAGCTACTCAGGAGGCTGAGGCATGAGTATCTCTTAAATCCAGGAGGTGGAGATTGCAGTGAGCTGAGATTGCACCACTATACTCCAGCCTGAGTGACAAAGCGAGACTCTGTCTCAATAAAAAAAAAATCATTTTAGGAAGATCATTCTGACTTCCACTTAAAGAATGAATGGGACAGCAGTTGAGGCTGTAGTTCGGGAGAGAGGTTGGGGCATTTGAAGTAATCCAAATAAGAGATAAGGGACAGTGATAGCCTGGACGCCTGGCAGTAGCAGCAGGGCCATCGAAAGCAAGTGAATTCAAAAGATGCTTAGGAGGCCGAAGCAACACCCCTCATCATCAGTGTTGCCTGTACACACTAAAGCTATTTTTCACCTGCACATCTTTGAACATCTCTTCCCACCACTCCAACCCAAATATCTTCCCTTTTTCTCTCTGGCAACCAAAAAAAGTAAATCCCTTTCAATCTTGGAGACACAGTCCATGGTAGTTATGGACACAAAGTGGTTCACAGTAGGAGATCAATTAAGTAAATGTTGCTTTCCTCCCTCAAGAAAGTCTTCTCTGACTTTCTTGTATGAACAAGAAATAAAGATTTCTTGTGTTAAACCTTAAAATGTAAGCCACTGTTCTGGGATTGATTGTTGCTGTAGCCCCACTTAGCCCATTCTGACTTGTATAGCTGGAAGAAAAGACATTAGCAGAGAGAGAGATCATGCAATATGGAGGATTCATGGGTTGCAGTTCTAGTGTTGAAGGATTGAGGGAGTCTGAATATGAGACAGAAAACTTGGAAATACAGGAAGTGTTGCTTAGAAAGAACGGCTAAGGTATGACCATAGGTGGTGGCTAATTGGACAGAGGTCAAGGTCTAAGTCAAGAAACTGAGAGGACAGTGTTGGAAGGATCATCCCTACGTATATTGAAATCCTAACGATTAACAGATTAAAACAGTTAAGCAGTGTTGGAGAGCGTGACATTCACAAGCTAAAAATCTTATTGTTTCTCTGCAACCAAGTTATGAACACCATAAAGGCAGGGAACTTTGCGTTCACTTGTGTGTCCCCAGTGCCCAGCGCAGAGAAAGCACTTAGTAAACATTTGTGGAGAGAATGGCTGGATGAAGAGGAGGGTGGTATGCCATACACTTTGACAAGTAAATAAAACTCAAGAAAGAATTCCCTCCAGGTCTTCCTTGATTCTATTTTTCTGCATTTTTTTTTCCCCAGACCACAGTGGCTGTTTTCTTTGTCCAACGTTGAGTCGGCTTTGTTGATCTATCTTGTTGCCAGAAATCTCAAGGAGCCACTTTTAAAACTCATCCCCAGCGACCTGCATGCTGGCAGCTCTAGAAAATACCATCCCCCACATTACCATCACTGGCACTGCTCTCTCCTCTGCCTTCTCCCTCCTTTCCACATCCAACTCCATTGCCAAATGTCTTCTATTCTTTTTCCAGACATATCTCAAATTAATTTGCTGCTCTCTATCCGCACAGCCACTGCACAATTCAGGTTCTCATTATTAGAGAGATGGCCTACAACAACCACCCCTTCCTAATTTCCCTACTTCTCTCTTTGCTTCTAATCCCTCTGTATTAGTTATCTATTGCTGCATAACACATTACCTTAAAATTAGGTAAAACTTAAAACCACAAATATTAATTATCTCCATTTTTGTGGGTCAGGAATCTGGGTATGGCTTAACTGAGTCCTCTCACATGGCTGCAATCAGGTGTTGGCTGGGGCTGCAGTCATTCTAAGGCTTGCTTGGGGGAGGATCTACTTTCAAGCTCACTAGCAGCTGTTAGAAGGCCTCCAGCCCTTGCTGGCCATTGATTAGCCATCCGCTCCTTGACACATAGACCTATCCACAGGGCAGTTCATAAGATGGCTGCTGTCTTCCCTAAGAGCAAATAAGCAAGAGAGCAAGAGAAGGTGCCCAAAACAGAAGCCACAGGGAGTTTTTTTGTATTCGAATCTCAGAAATGACAACCCATCACTGCTAACATATTCTATTCATTAGAATGGAATCAATAAATTCCATCCATACTCAAGGGGAGGAAATTACACCAGGGTGTGAATACCAGGATATGAAATCATTAAGGACAACTGAGAGACTGCCTACCACATCCTCTTCCTTGCCTCCTAGCGCACCATCTAAAGTGCAAAGCTACTGCCCTGTGCAGTGGTTCATGCCTGTAATCCCAGCACTTTGGGAGGCCAAGGCAGGTGGATCACCTGAGGTCAGGAGTTCAAGACCAGCCTGACCATGGTGAAACCCCATCTCTACCAAAAATACAAAATTAGCTGGGCATGGTGATGCACACCTGTAATCCCAACTATTCAGGAGGCTGAGGCAGGAGAATCACTTGAACCCAGGAGGCAGAGGGTGCAGTGAGCCCAGATAGCCCCACTGCATTACAGCCTGGGCAACAAGAGCGAAATTCCATCTCAAAATAAATAAAGTGCAAAGCTGACTTCCTCTCTCCCCTGCTTAGAAATTCTGATGACTTGCTGATACTTCCAGAACATCACCCTTGATTGCCCAAAAGACCCCAGAATGGGTGAACAGTAGAAAAGAGAGCTTTTTGGGTGATATTAGTTTGCAAACCGGGAAGAGAGAATCTCTGGTATGAACCAAGTGTTCCTTCCTCGAGGAGGGAAGGAGCAGGTTGGGTTTTATGCCTCACAGGGTCCATATTACACAACAGAGTCATACATATTCAGCAGGCTTTGGGGGAAAGCTATACATATTTATGAGAGGAGCTGAGTGCATGCACAATGGGTAAACATATATGTAACCCTCATCCCATGCTCACTTTGGGGCAGAGTTTTAGCATTAAAATGAGGTATAATTTGGCTCTTTATGTCAAAAGATGAACACAGGACACAAAAACAGTTTATGTACAGCCTCTATCAGCGGGTGAAACTGGTTTAAGTTCTGCAGTTGCTTATCAGAAGAGAATGTTTGTAAGGCCGGTCCTCTGTCCAATCAGAGTTAGTAGGGATATAATAGCCCTGAACCCCCAACCCATAGGTAACTTTAACTTTTGTTTCCTTAACCTTAGGGTCTATCTTAGTTGACAAGGGAGCTTCTCAGATCACTTCTTCGTAATATTCCCCCAATCTCCATTCCATTCTTGCCTCCCATCCTATACCCCACTTCCCAGAAAGGGCTCTAAATCATCAAACTGCTATTCCCTTGTACACGCCAGTCCCCCGGTCTGGAATGCTCCCCTCAGCCTCCCCAGATTTTCTGCCTGGCCAACTCCTACTCATTCACCAAGACCTGCTGCTTCTGCCACATCTTGCCTAATCCTGGCTGGCAGTTTCATCTGTCTCTAATCAGACCTCCCTTGGTGCCCTGTGCTTTCCATTAACACAGCACTTACCATACCAAATCACAATTATCTCCACTTGGCTATCTGACAAGAGCTCAGATTTAACGTGTTCAGAAGTTCGTTTCTACTGATTTTTCTGTAAGATTTAGCAGGAGGTGGATCTTGAAGCCATCCATTTTTACTTCTCCCAGAAGCCTTGCCCCAGTCTTAGAGACAAGCTATAGAATCTCACCAACTTCATTAAAATTACAAAAATGCCCAGAGAGCAGCCATTTGGTAATAGGGTGCTACCAAATAAATACAGGTAATGTTTTAAAGGCAGTTAGGATCATCACAGCGTTCCTGTAGACACAGAAAGAGAGTTGGGCAGGTATAGCAATTGGGAAGTCCCCTCAGATTAGGCAGACTTTTTCCAACCTGCCTCCACTAGTTGCTGTCTGTTCTAGACGAGTTACTTCATATGTAAGCCTCAATTTCCTAATTTGTAAATGGAAATAACTTACCTGGTTACTGTGGTTACCACGTGTCATGTGCTGTTCTGAGTGCTTTAAATATGTTAACTTTCTTTTTCTTTTGCAGACGGGGTCTCACTCTGTTGCCAAGCTGAAGTGCAGTGCCCCAATCATGGGTCACGGAAGCCTCGACCTCCCAGACTCAAGCAATCCTAGCTCCTTAGCCTCCAAAATAGCTGGGACCACAGGTGCTGGCAACCACACCCAACTAATTTTTTATTATTATTATTTTTTACCCTTGGCCTCCAAAAGTGCTGGGATTACAGGCGTGAGCTACCACGCCCAGTCTAAATATGTTAATTTATTTATCTTTAGAACAGTGGTATAAGGTAGGTACTATTATCCTATTTTACAGAGTCAGAAACTGGCAGAGAGTAACTTGGGCCAGGATATACAGCTAATAACTGGCAGAAACAGGATTCCAACATAGGCAGTGGAGGGTCGGAGTCCTTGTCATAAGACGCATTGCACAGGCCTGTATCGATTAAGTGAATAATGCGAGTAAAGGGCCTGGCAATGAGTAGGCACGCTTGATTGTTTTAAAATGTAAAACTCCTTGGCCTGGAGATCGAGAATTACTTAAAAGCCCCTTATATTCTGCGTGAACCCAGCAGGTGTTTTCCCTTGCATATGAAATGGATGGTTGAAAAGGACATTGGAGACAAGTCTTAGGTTCGTACAGCCTTTCGGCTCTTTTACCCAGATCCTTTTTAAGTACAAGCGGAAGTAACCGATGCGCAAAGGACCCACTTCCGGTGTTATCCCAGGTCTTTCCCAGCTGAGCAAAGACAAGATTGTCCTCTTCCCACGCCGCCTCCTTCCGGGGCTGACCCCTTTCCCGTGAGAGCCCCGCCTCGGCAAAGGTTTGGTTTAACACCGGTGGAGGTTGGAAGACGGAGCTGCGCCTCCCGTCTTTCAACCAATGGATTTCCTTGTTCCTTCTCACTGTTTGGTAAAGTCGGTCCCTCCTCTCCCAGCCGCCAGAAGGCGCTGCATCCTGTGGCTCGAAGCCCAGGAGGCTCTTGGATACGGAAGTGACTTTACGCTACCGGAAGTCCGTGGCCTCGAGGGATGGGGACCGTGAGCTGGGGGTTTCGGCGGCTGGAAGTTGAGCAGTCGTGGTTCCGCCTTGCGGTAGTTTCCACCTCTGACAGTCTCATATGCTCAGATGGGAAAACTGAAGCTTTTGGAGACAGGAGCTTCTCGTATTTACACAGCGAGAAACTCCTCAGACAAGCTCTTCCCATACGACTCGCCAGGACCGAGGGACGACATTTGCTCGGCCTGAGGAATCCCTGAGGCAAGTCTCACGGAACTGTGGCCGTTCCACACATGGAGAAAGCGAAACCCAGAGAGGGACCTGCAGCGTACAGGGACCTGCCAGAGTAGGGCTACCAGATTTAGCAAATAAAATGCAGGTCGGCCGGTTGAAGTTGAATTTCAGGTAAACGATGAGTAATGCTTTAGTATAAGACTATCCCAAATATTGCAATGAGACACGTATGCTAAAAAATTACTCATCTTTTATCTGAATTCAAATTTAATTGGATATCCTGTATTTTATTTGCTACCTAAGGTCACCTGAGTGGAAAAGCAGAAAGCGCTATGTTGGGGAGGGTCCTATATGCCTCCCTGCCTGGGGCTTACTAGTGTATGGAGCTGGGTTCTCCCCAAGTGTGACCCTGACGTTATTTTAACGGCCCCTATCTCGTTTCAGTCGATGATCTCGCCACTGCAGGATCTAGACCTATTCAGGACCTGACAAGGAGCCACATCCTGCACTCTCATTCAGGGGCACCACACTACCACCACCCAGACTAGTTTGTTCAAAAGACACTGTCTACTCTGTGCTAAGCACAGTCTTAGGTTCCAGATCACACTAGAAAGTAGAAGAAACACTCCCTGTCTTTGTGGAATCAACAGGATTAGAGATGCAGGAAGACAAGGATGTAGAGAGAAAAACTACAGTACCTTGTGATCAGTAGTTCTTTAATAGGGATAAATACAAGATGCATGAAAGTCCAGAAATAGAACACCTAATCAAGGCATAGAAAGTAAGAGAAAGGAGACACCCAAGCTGTGGGAATCAACTGAAGTGCTTTCAGCAGAGGACTGACAAGCTTGGATTCATGTTTCAGAAAGATCCCTCTGACCGCTAGAAGGCTAAGTCAGATCATTTTACTGGTTGAATTTACACAGGTTTGGCTGTTTATCCCAAAGGTGTCAGGAAGAGCGTTTAAAATGGGGCAAAAGGATTGTGGAACCCCCATCCTTTTGTCTCCCCCTTGTTCCCCTTACAGCTGGAATGAGCTGGCTTGGGCAGGTGGGTTTTCTAGGTGAAGGATGATTCCCACCCAGAGAGACACCATCTCCCTCTGATCTAGGGTGAACAGAGTTGACAACTTGTGTGTCTGGCCTCCACAAAGTTTCCTGGCTGTGTCCGCCTTTCAGACTGTGGGCAGAGGTGAAGGAAGCACATGCTACTACCAGCCCCAAGGGTCTTCGCCCTCTACCCCTTTTGAATATACTTTTTTTTCTTTTGTTTTTTATTTTGAATATACTTTCAATTAATCTGCCCAAAGATCCTGTCATGCTTCTGCTCCAGAAGCATAGAGGGCTCCCTACTGCCTACAGAATTAAGTTCGGACTCCTGGCTCTGTAATTCACGGTCCTCTGTGACCACACTGCACTGTGAGCTCCCTCAGAACTCAGAGGGACTTAACTCTGCATCACCAACATCCACCACGGGCTATAGCCACCGTAAGTGCTCACTACATGCTCAGGAATTACCTTTCAACATCACTTATTGAGCACTTAATGACATGCTAAGTCCTGGACTGAGTACTTTACACCCATTTCATTTTTCTTTTGAGACGAAGTCCCGCTCTATCGCCCAGGCTGGAGTGCAATGGTGCGATCTCGGCTCACTACAACCCCCACCTCCCGGGTTCAAGTGATTCTTCTGCCTCAGTCTCCTAAGTAGCTGGGATTACAGGCACGTGCCACCACGCCCAGCTAATTTTTTGTATCTTTAGTAAGACAGGGTTTCACCATGTTGGCCAGGCTGGTCTCAAACTCCTGACCTCAGGAGTGAACCACTGTGCCTGGCCTTATACCCATCTCATTTAATCTTCACAATAATCCTCTGAGGGAAATACAGTTAGCAGCCGCATTATACAAATGAGTAAACAGATTCAGACAGGTTCAGAGTATGTTTATTCATTTGCCCATTTGGCATATACTTTTTGAGCACCTACTCCATTCTAGGTGATAAGGACACAGCAGTGAAAAAATAAATCAGGTTTATTCCAAGAGCGCAGAGCTCACATTCTAGAAATACTGACAGTTTCCCTTGTGTTATGGAATACATTATGGAGTTACATTATAGAGTTATGTTATGGAGTTACAGAGTTTTTCTATAATGAAAAAGAAAACCAGTTAAGGGAAAAGAGAGAGACTGGGACATGCTGTTTTCTAAAGGGTGATCTAGAAAGCTTCCCCTAAGGAAAACATTTGAGCAGAACCTGAATGGAGTGAGGCCCACAGATAACCCAGGAAGATCATTCTAGAGAGAGGGGACAGTGTGGCCAGGACCCAGTGTGTGAGGGACAAGCGTGAGAATCGGAGAGGCAGTTGGCCAAGGACTTTGAATTTCTTTTTTTTTTTTTGAGACGGAGTCTTGCTGTCACCCAGGCTGGAGTGCAGTGGCGCGATCTCAGCTCACTGCAACCTCTGCCTCCCGGGTTCAAGTGATTCTTCTGCCTCAGCCTCCTGAGTAGTTGGGATTACAGGCGCCCGCCACCACACCTGGCTAATTTTTAGTAGAGACGGGGTTTCACCATGTTAGCCAGGATGGTCTTGAACTCCTGACCTCATGATCCACCCACCTCGGCCTCCCAGAGAGCTGGGATTACAGGCGTGAGCCACCATACTCAGCAGGACTTTAAATTTCATTCTTGGTGAAATGGAATCCCAGGAGGCACAGCATCTGGCTGCTGAGTAGAGGATGGACTGTGGAAGGAAAGGGGGAAGAAGGGGCCAGGTCTGAGTGTGAGAAGATGGAAACTCAGGTCTGTTAACTCATTGAGGGAGAGAGAGAAAGAGGGAGCATGCGCACAGGAGGGGCTTCAGGAGGCACAGGTGGGTTGTAGGGAGGCATTGCAAAGAGGACGTTTCTCAGGTGAGGCTCCAGGAAGGATGAGTCTGTGAAAGGCTAACAGGAATGTCCGGTTTCAGAGGCAGCCAGGAGGTATGAGGAGCCACTGCCAGTGGGCTGCTTAGCAAGGAGCTTGGAGAGGCAATGCCCATGTAACCAGGACTCGGCGAGACCCCTGGTTAGATTCACCTGCACAAGCCCTAATCCACCATTCTCCACATTTCATGCTTTTTTTCTTCTCTTTAGAAAAAGATTGAAATAAACAAAAACAAATAATTGGGGGGAAATGCCTTAACTATTATCCTCAAGTAAGCCACATCAAGTTCTGTGTATATCTTTCTCGGAAAAGTAAATTTCACATCCTCGCTGCAAATGGAACTTGAAACACTAGAAAGTCTCCAGTGAGAAATCTGTTCAAGCTCCATGACAGCTACTGTTATTTCAAAAGCCACAGAAGTCCACCTCAGTGGACCTGCTGAAAAGAGGGAACCAAGTACACCTGGGTCTCACTGCAGCCAGCCATAAGATCTCTCCAGGGCTCCTGGACTCTTCACAGCAGATGCCTGGTTCCAGCAGAAAAACCTATGTCCCCGCAAAAGAAGTGTGAGTGCTTGGAGAACTGAGATGGAAGAAGTCTTAGAGTCTGACAGACGATTATGGGCTTGGTAATACCTGTAAATTGTGGCTTTGGTGGATCACAGAAGGTAATAGAGTAATCCTTTCTGATTGCCCTGAGTCTCTTGATATCCTGAGCTTTCAGCCTGTTCATTGTCAGAGTACCAAAAACTGGATTCAACCTGGAAAAGGAGACACCCCTGGTTTGGGAAAGCACCTGGTTCACTCCAAACCCATGGCACATTGCCTCATGAGATGACCTCATGCAGTTCCCAGGACTGGCTGAGATACTGAAGGAGGATGGCCAGGCTTACCCAGAGAGAAGCTCAAGTGAAGATAGAAAATTCATCACAATACAATGTCCAGAATAAGCAGATCCACAGAGATGGAAGGTAGATTCGTGTCATCAGGGACTGGGGAATGGAGAAAATGGAGAGTGACTGCTAATGGATATGGTATTTCTTTCTAGGGTGATGAATATATCCTAGAATTAATGGTGGTGATAGTTACACAACTCTGAATACGCTAAAAATCACTGACTTCTGCAATTTGTTATTATTATTATTGAGACAGAATCTCACTCAGTCACCCAGGCTGAAGTACAATGGTGCGATCTTGGCTCACTGCAACCTACGCCTCCCTGTTAAAGCGATTCTCCTGCCTCAGCCTCCCCAGTAGCTGGGATTACAGGTGCCTGTCACCATACCTGGCTAATTTTTGTATTTTTAGTAGAGATGAGGTTTTGCCATGTTGGCCAGGCTGGTCTCAAACTCCTGACCTCAGGTGATCCACCCACCTCAGCCTCCCAAAGTGCTGGGATTACAGGAGTGAGGCACCATGCCCAGCCTTCTGCACTTTAAAAGGGTGAATTTTACTGCATATGAATTATATCTCAAATCTTTTAATTGCAGCAGAAAAATATTTAGGGTTCCCTGCAGCCACTGGGGGGGGGACTCTAAAATCTGAACTCCTTTGCTCAACAGCTCACACACCCCAGCTGCATAATTTGGGAACCTGGCAGTGTGAGGGAGCCTTTGTCCTGATAAGCACTGCCAGTCTCAGGGGATGCCAGGACCGTCAGCATTGAACACACCAAAACTCTGTGCCCAGCCCTGTTGTAACAAGCACTGCCCAAAGAAGCAAAGTTGACCACCCGGTGTTTGCTCTCCTCTGACGGCCTGGCCAACCTGAAGGGAGAGCACGGGTGCAGAGTCCACTCAAAACCTCCCACACACCCATTTCTTGGCCCTGTATCTTCTGTATGAATTTTCACGGCTGTGTTAAATACTCCATTGCCCCTACTGTGGGCCAGGCCTTAGGCTGGGCATTGGGCTCACACAGAGGCCATTCACCAGTTATGAGCTACATAACTGCCCACCTGAGCCCCTGACAGCAGCCCCTTCCTTATGGCACCAGGCCTGAGGGCCCATGAGGAGGAGAGAGATGAGTCAGCTAGGGTGAGTGCCGGTGGGGGAGGCATGCACTACAGCCAGGAGGGCTCAGGATGGAGGCAGAGGGCATAGGCTTTTCAGCGCAGAGTGGGGAAATCTTGCCCTCGGCCTAGCCCAGGCTGCTTTGTGAATCAAACTGCCAGATTCCGCTGCAGTTTTTAAAAACCTAAGTATTTATTTATTTGCATTATATTTACAAAGGTGGGAAGGAGACCCCAAGGACACCCCCACACCTGGCTGACCAGGCCCCTTTCGCTGCAGAGGAGGCAGACACGGCTAGAAGGGACAGGATTTATGTTGCATACTTGAACTACAGCGAGTGTAAGACCGGTCCTATTTACAGAGCAGAAACATTACAGGTGGAGCGCAGGGGTGGCAGGGTGGGCACCAGAGTCCTGGCCAAGGGTACCCTTGCCTGCCATCTTCCCCACCTCTCCCAGAGGCATCTCTGAGGCCCCGCTGGGGTTCTCTGGGGAGGAACGAGGCCCGCTCACATGATGCTCGCAGGGGTGAAGACAGGGCCCACGCACAGGGTGTCTGTGATCTCCCAGCCGCAGGACAGAGGCTTGCACACACCCTCCACGTCATCGTCCTGTTCTGTAGCCATCAGCTGCCTTCGCAGCGCTTCCCTAGGGGTAAGAGAGGGGTGCTGCAAGTAGCCAGCATGGGGCTGCCAGCCCCCTGTACCTGGAGACACAGCCCCATTGGGGCATAGGGCTCTCACCTGAGCCCGAGCTCAGCTGAGGGCAGGGACAAGGGCAGGCTGCTGACCCCTCCCCAACTACTCCCTACTCCCATGTGGCCCCCACCCCTCAACAAAGGAAAGAAATCCACACATACTGAGCATTTACTGTGTGTCAGACATTATGCCAGGCACTTAATATTATCGATTTGTATCTTCCCAAAAACCCCATGAGGGAGGCATTACCATCCCCTTGCATTGATGATGTAATCAATCAGTTCCCCAGAGAGGGAAGTGACCTGCCTACAGTCACACCCCAGTAGGTGGTAGAACTAGGACTGAACCCAGCCCTCCAAAGCCCACATTCATCACACCCCCAACAAAATCGCCCATTCTCTCAAACAATCCCACAAACTGTTTCTCCTCCTTTATACTCATGTTGATAAATGGCTCCACCATCAGATTTGGAAACAGCTGGCAATCTTGTTCCCGCACCCGGTCAAGCCCTGCTGAGCCCAACTTCTGGCCACTCCCATGTGCCCAGTGGTCTCCATCCCCACGGGTAACACCATTTCAGTCTCCCTGATCTGTTCGTGCCCTTTGCAGATAGTTCTCAGCCAGGACCCAGGTTCCCCTTTCCAAAAAGCAACTCCCTGCTCTTGAGCTGCCAGCAGCTTCTCTCTGCTCTCAGGCCCTGCAAGATCCAGCCCTACCTGCCTCTCCTGCCATACTCCCAGCCACACCTGCCCACATACCTGGGCCATCCACAGTGGCCATCGTTTGGGCTCTTAACATATGTCCTCTCCCCAGCCTGGGCCCATGCTTGTCTCTCTGCCTGCATCATCAACCCTCACCTAATTCCTTCTTAACCTTCAGATCTCAGCTTTGGGTGACAATCCTGAGACAACACAGCAGAGGAACTGAATGCACCTGGGCAAACTGCTCCTGCTTTCTGTAGCCCTCTCCCTACCAGCAAAGAGGGGCCCTTCACCTCTGACTAGTTGTGTGACCTCAGAAGAATGCCTCTGTTTGTGATAATGCTGACCCCCACAGAGTTTTGTGGGGGTGAAATAGTCATATGACACCTAATGTAAGGCCTGATGTCAGGGTTCACTGGCTGTGACTCCCCCATCTTGCATACCTCTTGCCTCACTGGATCCCCCGCACTAGCCTGGTGGGGCAGGTAGGGCTACTGTTAAGCCTATTTTCTAGGTGGAAAGACCGAGCCTCAGCAAGCAGGCAGACCAAGTCTTTCCTGTGTCACACAGCAGCCACCCGACTGGTCAGCTCTGCCTGCATCTGCCCTTGTCCTCAATCTACACAGGAGCTAGTGTGGTCTTTCCAATGTGCAAAACAGACCGTGTTACGCCCCTGCTTCAAACTGGTTCATGCTTCCCACTGCTCTCAAAGTGCATCACTCAGCCTCCAAGCCCTTCCCATATCTAGCCCTGCCTCCCTCTCCAGTCACAGCCACCCTCCATAAGAGCCTTGAATGCACCACACTTGCTCTCTGTTCCTTTCTTCCGGGAAGCCCTACCACCCCCTCCTGTGGTTGACTCCCACTTCCTCAGGGAGGGCTCTGTGCTTCCACTGGGCACAGTGTTATTACGAGGGCCTGTCTGCTTCTCTGTGTCTCCCTCAGGGCTGTGAGCTCTCTAGGAAAGCCCAGCCTCACTCATGGCCACAGCCAGGTGCCAAGCATAGGCCTCATGAGGGGTCAGCAGCCAACGGCTACTTGTCAAATTGGATTACACAGAAGTGGAATCTCAAATCTCAGGTTTCCCTCATTTCTGCCCAGTTTTTCCCCGTACCCCCATTTTCCAGCAGGACCCTCTTACCAGGCCACCCGGGACATGGCATAGGTGATGTGGCAGACCTGGGTCCCCCCAAAGGGGGAACCCATGCCCATGGTGTAGGCGCCCATGTTGTCAAAGACCAGCCAGTCCCCTACATGTAGTTGCGGCAGCCACAGGCCCTCAGCCACGCAGTCACAGCCATCAACCGCCGGGCCCCACAGGCTGCTGCTGTACAGGGGCTGTTCCGTGGAGGGTTTCTGTAGGAGGAAAGGATGACCATGCCAGCTCTCCTGGGCATACAACCGCCTTGCCACTCCCTCCCTCAAAAGCCTTCTATGGCTCCCATAGCCACAAGGATAAAGTCTAGATGGCCCTCCTAGCTTAGTATTTAAGGCCCTTCTCACTTCTCTGTATTCATTGCCTCTTACACTCTGAAGTCACAAATGCCTGGTCTTAAATCCAGGTTTCAACAGTTGAGAGCTGTGTGACCTTCTCCATATCTCAGTTTGCTCATTTGTAAAATGGGGACAACAACAGTACCTACCTTGTAAAGTTACGGCAAGGATAAATGACTTAGTGTATGGAAAGCATGCAGAACAGCGGCCAACACATAGCGAGGGTGCATGGAAAGTCAGCACAATTGTAACTGTTACTGTTGTGATTGTTGTTGTTATCACCTCTGTGCTTTGGTCTTCACTGACCTCTTTCCAGACCTCAGCATGTCCACATGTCCACAGACCTTCCCCGACCCTCAAATCCAACCTGTCTTCTGAGCCCAGCCCTGGGGCACCCTCATCTATGAAGGCCTCCCAGATGTCCTCACTCCATGCCAGGCCCAGCGACAGGAGCCAGCACTGCACAGGTGGGTTAGACTCAGCCTCCCTCAGGCCCTCAGTCTCATGAGAAAGACGAGTCTCCAACAACAATCACAGGGGGACCTGGCAGAGGTCACAGAGGACCCCATGGAATAGACACAGTGACTCCCATTTCAGAAAAACTGAGGCTCTGAGAGGTTAAATGACTTGCCCAAAGACACAACTACCACTGACATACAATTTAAGATTTTTTCTTTTAAATGATTTCCAAATCCAGAAAAGAAATTTGCAACACAGATCTTTTGTGGACAACTAAGGTATCAATGCCATTTGTCACACAGTAGGCAGGGATCCTGCCAGGCAGGTCCTAGAGTCAACACTGAAAGGTGGACGATGCTGACTGTTCCTCTCAGGGGCCTCTTCTACCCTCACTGCCCTTGCAGATACTCCAGTGACTCCAGTTGCTCTGTCTCCCTAAGTAAACCCTACTTCCCTTCCCATACCTCCTACCTTCCCCCATGCTATTCCCTGAGACCCCACATCTGCAAACTCCTATTTTTCCTTTAGATCCCAGCTAAAGTGGCTTCGGGGAAGCTTTTCCTAAAGCTCCATGCTCCCCCAACCTTTGCTTTCATAGCATCTTCCATAACTCATAAATATTTGTGCAATATCTGCTCAGACCTGACTTTCCTGCAGACTGTAAATTCCATGAACCCAGGGATTGTGCAGGTCTTGAGATCCCCATCTCCTCCATGCCTAAGGCTGGCATCCATTAGGTGCTTATTCGAATAATATTTTTTAAATAAATATGAGTTAAAGAGTGAGGTATACATGAGTGATGAGAAAGAGAAAGAATGAGAAAGGGGAAAAAAAGGATATGGATAGAAGCCATCCAAAGGGCATAGACGGAAGCAACAGAGAAGACCAGCAGAGAAAAAAGGAAGGGCATTTCAATACCTTATTCGGGGCAGGAATAAATAAAATTGAGAAATAAAAATCACAGTTTCCACAAGCAGAAATAATGTTCATATATTTAACAAAAAGTTAATTAGTAAGCTATTGGTCCCCTTAATATTAAGAAAAATGTGTACGTTATTTAAGTCAAGAATGATAGCTATCCAATTTTCATGAATTCATTCATTCAACAAGTATTTATTGAGCATCTACTAATTGTCAGGCTGTGATCTAGGAGCTGGAGATGCAGCAGTAAACACACACACAAAATAAAATTCCTGTGGTCGTGAAGTTCCATTATAAGAAGGGGAGACAAAGGAATACTGTATATCCTTTTTCATATAACTGAACATTCTTATTTGTAAACTTTTTGTTAGTGAGTAAAATTAACCTCAATTGCTCTGAATTATTTCCATTAGCCCCATTCATTGAAAAACATTAAGCTGATGTTTAACGATGAGGGGAGGCAATGCTCTATAAATGAATCTACAAGGATCTTTGAGAAAATAAATTTTAAAGATCCTTCCACAGCAAAGAGAAAAGGCACCCTTGATTGTAAGAAGTTAGCATTCCCTCACTTGTAACTAGTGTTATAAATTTTTTTTAAAAGGTGAAAAAAAGATTTTTAAACTTTACATGAAATAATGCAAAGCTATGCTTTTACTATTTATTTATCTATTTATTTTGAGACAGAGTCTCACTTTGTCATCCAGGCTGGAATGCAGTGGCGCGATCTTAGCTCACTGCAATCTCTGCCTCCTGGGTTCAAGTGATTCTCCTGCCTCAGCCTCCCGAGTAGCTAGGATTACAGGTGCCCACCACCCCACCCAGCTAATTTTTGTATTTTTAGTAGATACAGCATTTTGTCATGTTGGCCAGGCTGGTCTCAAACTCCCGGCCTCAAGTGATCTGCCGGCCTTGGCCTCCCAAAGTGCTGGGATTACAGGCATGAGCCACTGTGCCTGGCCCACTTTTACTATTTAAAGCCATTATTATATTTTTATTGTTATTATTATTTTTTTTAGATAGAGGCTCACTCTGTCACCCAGGCTGGAGTGCAGTGGCACTATCTCACCTCACTGCAACCTCTGCCTCCTGGGTTCAAGTGATTCTCCTGTCTCCACCTCCTGAGTAGTTAGGACTACAGGTGCCCACCACCATGCCTGGCTAATTTTTGTATTTTTAGTAGAGACAGGGTTTCCCCGTGTTGGCCAGGCTGGTCTCGAGCTCCTGACTTCAGGGGATCCACCCACCTCGGCCTCCCAAAGTGCTGGGATTACAGGCATGAGTCACCACGCCCAGCCTATCATTTTTTTTTAAGGAATCTGTGAAATAAATATTCCAAAAGCTGTGACAACAAGCTTGCAAATCTCAGCTCTCTTTCCAAGTCTGAAATGGACAAGCATCTGCAAAAATCTAAGATGCCCAGTCTGCCAGCCCCTCTGTGAGACAGGGAAGGGGGTTTCTCATTTACAAAGCATACCACCACCACTTCATACCTTATCTGGGAGGCAGGTGGCATGATTGCATTCTCCTTTTACAGATGAGAAAACTCAGAGGGGGAAGGTAGCCTGCCCCAGGTTCTAGGGGGAGTTAGTAACAGAACTCTGGGCAGTCCCAGACAAGGAGCCTTCTGGCTGCCTTCCTCAAAGGCACATATGTCTGACAGAGCCACAAAAGAAACAAGGTCAAACATTGAAAAAGGTACATGGCCTTGATGGAATCCCAAAATAATTCTTCAACTTTTAAAGAATAACTCAATAGGCCAGGCATGGTGGCTCACACCTGTAATCCCAGCACTTTGGGAGGACAAGGCGGGTGGATCACCTGAGGTCAGGAGTTCAAGCCCAGCCTGGCCAACATGGTGAAACCCTGTCTCTACTAAAAATACAAAAAAAAAGAAAAAAAAAAATAGGCATGGTGCCAAGTGCCTATAATCTCAGCTGAGACAGATGAATCATTTGAACCTGTCTCAACCTCCTGAGTAGTTAGGACTACAAAGTGGAAGTTGCAGTGAACTGAGATCACACCACTGCACTCCAGCCTGGGCAACAGAGCAGGACTCCATATCAAAAAAAAAAAAAAAAAAAGTAAAAAAAAAATACCCCCTAGACTACATCAAGTGTACAAAAATATTTTAAAAGACAAAAATGAGATAAACAAGGGCAACACATAAAAAGAGGAAAAAAAATTACTATGGCCAAAATCTCATTCATGAATATATAGGCAAAAACCTGACATGAAATCTTAGTTAACCAAGTTCAGTCATCTTCAGTAGTCAAATAATTTATCTCTAAAATGAAGGGTACAGACAACAGGAGAGAAGTCAATCACTGGCTTCATCATAACATGGAAAATATAGATCTACAGGTCAAGTTTGATTTTCCCAATTCATGTCAACATACCATTCAGTAGCCTGTAGCATCTATTCTTTATTAAAACTATAGACAAAACAAAACCCCACAATAAAGAGAGACTATTTTAAATAAGGATCCAACTCTGACTTCATTGAGATACACTAAAGTTCAGCCTGGCCATTTTCCAAATAGAGAAACTAGAGAAATAAGGCTCAGAGAGTTTAAGTGTGGTATGTAATCTCTACAAGTTCACAATACGCTGCATAGAATTCACTGTATGGAATACACCATAATTTATGTATCTTCTACCCTGCCAACAAACATTAAGGTCGTTTCCAGTGTTTTATATTATAAAAATATATCCATCCTGATACATCTCCTCAAACATGCATGCCAAGAGTTTCTTTACAATATAGGCCTAGGAACTTGCTGTAATGTAGGGCATACGTATGTTTAAATTCATCTGAATAATGCCTACTTGTTTCCCAAAGTAGAGATACATCAACTCCTACCTAGCAGTACCTAAGAGACCCAACTATGCCATGTCCTCACCAACAGTTGGCATTATCATGCTTTTAATGTTTTTCTAATCTAGTTGGTATGAAATGGTATCTCATTTTCACTTTATTTGCATTTCCTTGATTACCAGTGAGCATCTTTTCATTTTTCTTTTCGTGAATTGCCTGGTAAAGTCTCTTGCCTGTATTTCTATTGGGTTGCTTTTTTCCTTATTTTCTTGAGATTCTTGTTTGTCTCTATTTATTACTTAAGAATTCTTCATATATTTTGCCTACTAATCTCTTATCAATTATACATGTGTTTCAATATTCCTCCCAGTTTGCCTTAGCTGGTTTATTTTTTATGCTGGTATCAAATCTAAACTATTTTAATTACCCTCTGTGTTAGAAGTTATATTATCTTATTTCTGTTCTTATAGTGGTTACTCTAGACATTTATATTTTAACATCTCAACATGGCATTCAATAGCTATAGCATCTATTCTTGATCAAATCTACAGAAAAAAATCTAAAAAAAATCCCACAATGAAGACAGACCATTTCAATAAGGAATCAACTCTAACTTCATGGAGATACACTGGAAGGGCATCACTTCAAAACAAGAAGCAACATTAGTAATTAAAGTTCAACCCCCTCATTTTCCAACTGGAGAAGCTAGAGAAATAAGACTCAGAGAGATTAAGTAACTTGCCTAAGGTTATCCAGCAAGTACATGGTCGCATTCATCTTAGCGGCCTTCACAGTTCAGCCCTGGCCTGCACCTTCCAGCAAGATTCTCCTCTACTCCGCGGCAGACTGCTTCTGTGCTGCGTGGGTTGTTGCAGTAGGTACCCTCTGACAAGTTTGCCACTGGTAACTTCATGTTTCTATGACACTGCAGCCTCTCCTCAAAGGTTTCGATATCAGCCTTGGAGGACGGAGCTCTCCTTCTCTGTGTTTCTAAGTTCCTCCCTTGTTCACTCTCCCTCCGGATCAGGGGTGGTAGCTGATTTTACCCCTTTTAGTAATTGTAATTAACCACCTTTAGAGTTAACTGTACTTTACGTTAAAATTTTCCTGTTCAAATTACTACTGTGGTATCTGTATCCTGATACAATCTCTTCCTGAAACTATGATTGGACATTACTCCTTCTCACTCTATGTACCACTTCCTTAGCCTTTCCTATTTTATATCTTTTTGTGTCTGTGCTACATTTGGATGCTTTCTTCAACTCTATCTTCCCATTCTCTCATTCTCTCTTAGGTTGTCTCTAATATGCTGCTTACCCTGGCCATGATTTCAATTTCTCTATTTTTCACTTCTAGAAGTTCTATTTAATCCTTTTTAAAATCTGCTACAACATATTTTTATATTCACTTATTCTTTGGTCATATTTTTCAATTTCTTATTTCTTCAAACATTGTAAAAAAATGTTAGCACCTGATAACTGCAATATATGAAGTAAATGTAGGTCTGATCTGCTACCTATTGCTTTTGTGGTTCTTCCTCATGTGACTTGTTTCTTTGTATGTTGTGATTTTTTTTTTTTTTTAAGACGGAGTGTCGCTCTGTTGCCCAGGCTGGAGTGCAGTATCCTGATCTCAGCTCACTGCAACATCTGCCTCCCAGGTTCAAGCAATTCTTCTGCCTCAGCCTCCTGTGTAGCTGGGATTATAGGTACCCACCATCATGCCCAACTAATTTTTGTATTTTTAGTAGAGACAGGGTTTCACCATGTTGGTCAGACTGATCTCGAATTCCTGCCTTCAGATGATCTGCCTGCCTCAGCCTCCCAAAGTGCTGGAATTACAGGGGTGAGCCACCACACCCAGCCATATGTTGTGATTTTTGACTGCTTTTTGACTGTGAGCTCAGGTACTTTGAAACCTTATCTGTGAGAATTCTTATCTTTGAAACCTTATCTGTGAGAAGACTAAATTGAAGATTCCTCCTCCAGAAAGAATTTGCTTGCTTCTGCCAGATGAAATTATTTTGAGACTTGAGGTTTTTCAGACCACAGTTAATTTGAATTTGGGCCTCAAGCCCAAGAGAAGCTGACTTGTGGCTGCAAAATCTCAATTTTTTGCTTTCTTCCAGTCACTACCAACATCAAAACAGGGAAGTTTTCTTGCTGTCCTTCTCTGTAGGATGGGCATTTTTCTCCAGTTGACCCTTAAACTGAGGATGTACTTCTTTTGGGTTCTCTGCTTTACTTAAGGGTATCCTATTGGATTCTCCATCTTGACACAGATATCAAAACTGAAGGTCAGTGCTACTGTGATTCAGCATACACTCCAAAAGAAAAATCAAGTTTCAGAATTAGGTTGTCATTTAACACATATTTGGATAATCACTGTTTTGTATGCTTGGGACACACCAATGAATAAAATACACAAAGGTCCTTGTCCTCATGGGGTTTACAGTCTGGCAGGGAGAAGGCAAACAACAAGTAAATTATGTAGTATGTTAGAAGGTAATAAGCACTACTGAAAGAAACAAAAAAACACAACACCAAAGGCACAATCCATTCTGCTCGGCCGGACATGGTAGCTCACGCCTGTAATCCCAGTACTTTGGGTGGCCGAGGCAAGCGGATCACCTGAGGTCAGGAGTTCAAGACCAGCCTGACCAGCATAGAGAAACCCCTTCTCTACTAAAAATACAAAATTAGCTGGGCGTGGTGACACATGCCTGTAATCCCAGCTAGTCAGGAGGCTGAGGCAGGAAAATCGATTGAACCGGGGAGGCAGAGGTTGCAGTGAGCTGAGATGGCGCCATTGTACTCCAGCAACAAGAGCAAAACTTTAAAAAAAAAAAAAAAAAAAAATTCTGCCCTGCAAAAGACAATGTCACTGGGTGCAGTGGCTCACACCTGTAATCCCAGCACTCTGGGAAGTCAAGGCAGGTGGATCACTTGAGGCCAGGAGTTCGAGACCAGCCTGGCCAACATGGTGAAACCCCGTCTGTACTAAAAATACAAAAATTAGCCAGGCTTGGTAGTGCACACCTATAATCCCAGCCACTCAGGAGGCTGAGGCAGGAGAATCACTTGAGCCTGGGAGGCAAAGGTTGCAGTGAGCCGAGATCTCACCACTGCACTCCAGCTTGGGTGACAGAGCCAGACTGCATTTAAAAAAAAAAAGAAAGAAAGAAATGGTGTTAAGAGAACAAGAAGACAAGCCACAGACTGGGAGAAAATACTTTCAAAAGATACATCTGATAAAGGACTGCTATCCAAAATATATGAAGAACTTTTAAAACTCAAAAATGAGTTTGCTAGTATTTTGTTGAGGATCTTTGCATCTATGTGAACATGGCCTGTAATTTTCTTTTCTTATGGTGTATTTGGCTTTGGTGTCAAGGCAATTGTGGCCTTGTAAAATGAGTTTGGAAGTGTTCCCTCTGCTTCAGTTTTATGGAAGAGTTTGAGAAGGATTAGTATAAATTCTTTTTTACATTTTTGGTAGAATTCACCAGTAAAGCCATCAGGTCTTGGGCTTTTCTTTGTTGGGAGGTTTTTGATTACTGATTTAATCTCCTAACTCACTATTGTTCTATTCAGATTTTCTGTTTCTTCATGATTCAGTCTTTGTAGGTAATATGTGTCTAAGGATTTATCCATTTTGCCTAGGTTATCCAATTCGTTGGTGTATAATTATTGATGCTAGTAGTGGTCTCTTATGATCCTTTGTATTTCTGTGGTATCTTATAATGTCTCCTCTTTCATTTGTAATTTTATTAGTCTAGGTACACACTTGGTAAGTGCTATTGCAATACATTCCAGACAGATTCACACTTTTGAAAGCATAAAAAACTAGAATTAAATGGAATGGCAAGTAAGAAAGCCCCATCTTGGCAATAAAAGGAAGATCTCTCCGCATCGACTGGGGTAACTGTCCTGAATTTTGCCCTCCAAGATTCTCATAAAACTCCCATGATACTTGCCTCCTCTCGATTCCTCCCTATACGCAATTGTACCTTGCATTTGTGAAGTGCTGATACACATTTGTTGAATTACATCTTTACACACTGATATGATTTGGCTTTGTGTCCCCACCCAAATCTCATCTTGAATTGTAATCCCCAAATATTGAGTGAGGGACGTGGTGGGAGGTGACTGGATCATGAAAGGGGGTTCCCCCATGCTGTTTTCATGATAGGGGGTTCTCATGAGAGCTCATAGTTTTAAAAGTGTTTGGAAGTTCCCCCTTCACACCTCTCTCCTGCAGCCATGTAAGATGTGCCTGCTTCCCCTTCTGCCATGATTGTAAGTTTCCTGAGGCCTCCCTAGCCATGTGAAACTGTCAATTAAACCTCTTTCGTTTATAAATTACCCACGTTCAGGTATTCCTTTATGGCAGTATGAGAACAAACCAATACACACACTAAATATATATCATTTTAGAGCACTCAATGAACATTTAAAATGTTCATATATTAAAAAGTCCATCTAACATACCACTATTTAAAGAAAAACATATGCCCATAATATATAAAATTTTTAAGTGAAAAACAAAGTGCACTTGACAGTTTTTTAAAAAGTAGAAATCAGAAACAAGATTGGTCTTTCAAATTGTTACAGCATTGTTAATCAGAGCTTTTGGGCTTAGTTCTCTCCCCCCACCCAGCTCTGATTATTTCTAATATTTTAGAAGTATATTAAGAAAAACACCTTTTAATCTCAAGCAGCTAAAATTGGTTAAATCATGGGGCATTAGTAAACAAAAAGTCTTGTTTATTTTTAGCAAGACTAGACAACCTTTTAAAAAAAATTATCAGGCCAGGCGTGGTGGCTCATGCCTGTAATCGCAAGGTGGGAGGATTGCTTAAATAAAAGATCATAACAAGGAGTTCAAGACCAGCCTGGGCAACATGACAAAACCCCATCCCTACAAAAAATACATAAATTAGCCAGGCATAGTGGCATGTGCCTATATTCCCAGCTACTCAGAAGCTGGAATGGGAAAGATGGCTTAACCCTTGGAGGTCAAGGCCACAGTGAGACATGATGGTGCCACTGCACTCTGGCCATGGTGACAGAGTGTGACTCTAATATAAAATAAAATAAAATTTTCATTAAACCCCAAAAAGTTGGACTCAAAGTACATTTTAACAAGAGTCATCCCTGAATGGTGGGATCAGAATAATTTTATTTTACTATTTGTGTTCACTTTTTTTTCTAACAAACATTCTATTTCTATAAGAGAAATATATATATATATAATAAAGATAATCTATATATAAAATAAAGATTCTATAACAGCAGAGCACAAAAGAAACAGATTTTCTATTAATTACAGCCCATTTAGTTAAAACACAATAGAGTATCAAAACTTCTATGAAATAACAAAGAATTACAAAACTAAAATAATAAACCAACAGATTGAAAAATATTTGCATCAAACATCATATTAAATACATGCTTACATGCATATGCAAGCTCACCTATATGTGCAAGAAAAAACTTCAAGACCTCCCAAATTAACTGAGCAGAGGATATAAAGAGGCACTGGCATCAAAAGAAATAAAACAACAAACAAAAACACAATGCCTTGTCCTTGTCAAAGATATAGATATGAAAGAAACAATGGCTGGGCGCAGTGGCTCATGCCTGAATCCCAGAACTTTGGGAGGCTGAGGCAGGCAGATCACCTGAGGTCAGGAGTTTGAGACCAGCCTGGCTAACATGGTGAAACCTGATCTCTACTAAAAATACAAAAATCATCGAGACATGGTGGCACACATCTGTAATCCCAACAACTTGGGAGGCTGAGGCAGGAGAATCACTTGAACCCAGGAGGCAGAGGTTGCAGGGAGCCAAGATCACACCACTGCACTCCAGCCTGGGAGATAGGGTGACACTCTGTCTCAAACTAAAATTTTAAAAAAGGAAACAGATATGCCATTTCAGATGAATTAGCCAACAAGAAAAAGGTCATAGCAGGCAATGCCTGTGAGCTTTTTGTGAAATGGACACAACTGGTAATATATTAGTCCAAGCTTTTGGAAATAAAATCTGGCAGTATGTATCAAGAGGGCTAAAAATGCTCCTATCTTTTTACTCAGTAATTCTATTCTAGGGACACATCATAAGAAAATGGTTTTTAGGATGGGTATGGTGGCTCACGCCTATAATCCCAACAGTTTGGGAGGCCAAAGCAGGAGGATCATTTGAGGCCAGGAGTTTAAGACCAGCCTGGGTAATATAATGAAACTCCATCTCTTAAAAAAATTAGCCAGGTACAGTGGCATGTGCCATTAGTCCCAGCTATTCAGGAGGCTGTGGTAGGAGGATCACCTGGACCCAGGAGTTGGAGACTACAGTGAGCAATGGTCACACCACTCCACTCCAGCCTGGAGCACCACTCCAACATGCCCAGCCCTAGAAAAGAGTTTTTAAAATTGAATATAGGCCAGGTACAGTGGCTCACGCCTGTAATCTCAGCACTTTGGGAGTCCAAGGCAGGCCGATCACTTGAAGTCAGGAGTTTGAGGCCAGCCTGGACAACATGATGAAACGCCATCTCTACTAAAATATAAAAATTAGCTGGATGTGGTGGTGTATGCCTGTAATCCCAGGTACTCAGAAGCTGGGTGCGGTGGCTCACACCTGTAATCCCAGCACTTTGGGAGGCTGAGGCAGGTGGATCACCTGAAGTCAGAAGTTCAAGACCAGCCTGACCAACATGGTAAAACCCCATCTCTATTAAAAATGCAAAAGTTAGCCAGGCATGGCGGTGGGTGGCTGTAATCCCAGCTACTTGGGAGGCTGAGGCAGGAGAACTGCTTGAACCTGGGAAGCAGAAGTTATAGTGAGCTGAGATTGTGCCATTGTACTCCAGCCTGGGCGACAGAGCAACACTGTCTCAAAAAAAAAAAAAGGCTGAGTGTAGTGGCTCACACCTGTAATCCCATAATCCCAACTCTTTGGGAGGCTGAGGCAGGCAGATCACCTGAGGTCAGGAGTTCAAGACCAGCCAGGTCAACATGGTCAAACCCCGTCTCTACTAAAAAAAAAAAAATACAAAAATTAGCTGGGCATGGTGGCTCATGCCTATAATCACGCTACTTGGGAGGCTGAGGCAGGAAGAATCACTTGAACCTGGGAGGTGGAGGTTGCAGTGAGCCGAGATCATGCCACTACACGCCAGCCCGGGCAACAAGAGCAAAACCCCATCTCAAAAAAAAAAAAAAAAATTAGCTGGGTGTGGTGGTGTATGCCTGTAATTCCAGGTACTCAGGAGGCTGAGGTAGGAGAATCGCTTGAACCTGGGAGGTGGAGGTTGCAGTAAGCCAAGATTATACCACTGCACTCCAGCCTGGGAGACTCCATCTCAAAAAAAAAAAAGCTTATAGTCTAGGTGTGGTAGCTTACGCCTGTAATACAAACACTTCGGGAGGATGAAGTAGGAGAATCGCTTGAGCCCAGGAGTTCAAAATCAGCCTAAGCAACACAGGAGACCCTGTCTCCAAAAAATTAAATAAATAAAATTAGCTGGGTGTGGTAGAACATACTTGTAATCCCAGCTACTCGGAAGGCTGAGGCAGGAGGAGGTTGAGGCTGCAGGACTGTGGCACTGTACTCCAGCCTAGGCTACAGAGCAAGACCCAATCTCAAAAAAAAAAAAAAAAAAAAACACCAAAGAAAAGAAAGGAAAAAAGTTTATAGAATAAGGACATGAAGAATGAAAATGTTTTGATATGGCTATACAATATATTTGTTTTTTAAACTAAGCATTATTATGAAACAAAAAGTTGGTTGGGCTCAGTGGCTCATGCCTGTAATCCCAACACTTTGGGAGGCCAAGGCAGGTAGATCGCCTGAGGTCAGGAGTCCCAGACCAGCCTGGCCAACATGGTGAAACCCCATCTCTACTAAAAATACAAAAATTAGCTGGGCGTGGTGGCACACACCTGTAATCCCAGCTATTCAGGAGGCTGAGGCAGGACAATCACTTCAACCTGGGAGGCAGAGGTTACAGTGAGCCGAAATCGCACCACTGCACTCCAGCAATAAATAAATAAATAAATAACGATAGTCAAAAAGTTTTTAAAAGTTTATAAAGTAAGTAAGTTATAGTAACTAAGGCAATGAGTGAGTTATAGTAACTCACTCATTGACTCATCCAGAGCCACTGCCAGTCCTGCAAGCTCCATTCATGGTAAGTGTGCTATACAGATGGACCATTTTTTATCTTTCATACCATACCAAACCTTTTCTTTTTTTTTTTTTTTAAGAGACCTTCAAAGCTACTGCACATCAACATACCAAACCTTTTCTATGTTTAGATACACACATATTCACCATTGTGTTACAATTGCCTACAGTATTCAGTACAATAACATGCCATAGAGGTTTGTAACCTGGGATCAGCAGGGTATACCAACCAGATAGCCTACTGCTATAGGCTACACAAAATTGCCTAAGGATGCATTTCTCAGAACACGTCCCAGTCATTAAGCGACAGATGACTGTAGCTACCTTACAAGATTAATGTAGAAATGAAGAGGCTAGTGCCACATAAAATGCTTAGTACAGCACCTGTTACCATAAGTGCACAATGACTTCAGCTGCCACCAGTATATATGTGAGGTTGGCAACCATGCAACACTGAATGCATATGGTAAAAGAGGAAGTGTCATTGGAGATAAATGAATAGAGTTGCATTAGGGTAGAGGATTGCAGAGAGTTTTTTTTTTTTTCTCTTTTTTAAAAAGTTCCTGTAAATGTTAAGTTGCTAATATAATTTTTTAAAATCTATTCAATTCAGCCTGGGAGTGGAGGCTGTAATCCCAACACTTTGGGAGGCTGAGGTAGGCAGATCACTTGAGGTCAGGAGTTTAAGACCAGCCTGGCCAACATAGTGAAACCTGGTCTCTACTAAAAGTACAAAAAGCTGGGTGTGGTGGCACATGCCTGTAATCCCAGCTACTTGGGAGGCTGAGGCAGCCTGAACCCAGGAGGCAGAACCCAGGAGGCAGAGGTTGCAGTGAGCCAAGACCACACCACTGCACCCCAGCCTGGACAACAGAGTGAGACTCCATCTCAAAAAAAAAAAAAAAATCTATTCAATTCTAACATATACTGAGCACCTACTCTGTGCCAGGTTCTGTACTAGGGAAACAGTTTATTGAATGATTCATTCATTCACAATTCATTCAACAGATATTTAGTGAGCACTTACTATGTGCCAGGCCCTGTGTCTGGTGCCGGGAACTCAGAGGAAACTAATTGGACAAGGTGGCTGCCCTCATAGAGCCTACCTGCTAATGGAGAAGACGGACTATAGGCAAGTAAATAAAAACAACAAGATAGACTGCCGCCCCAGGATGCAGCACCGAAGCTTCCTTCTCCTCTCTCTCCTTGCTCTGTTGGCGCTCACCTCCGCGGTGGCCAAAAAGAAAGACAAGGTGAAGAAGGACTGCCTAGGGATAGAGTGCGCGGAGGAGTGGGCCCGGGGGCCCTGCACCCCCAGCAGCAAGGATTGCGGCATGGGTTTCCGAGACTGCTGCTGCGGGGCCCAGACCCAGCGCATCAGGTGTAGGATCCCCAGCAACTGGAAGAAGGAGTTTGGAGCCGACTGCAAGTACAAATTTGAGAGCTGGGGTGCGTGTGATGGGGGCACCGGCACCAAATTCCGCCAGGGCACCCTGAAGAAGGTGCGCTACAATGCCCAGTGCCAGGAGACCATCCGCGTGACCAAGCCCTGCACCCCCAAGACCAAAGCCAAGGCAAAAACCAAGAAAGGGAAGGGAAAGGACTAGAGGTCAAGCCTGGATGCCGAGGAGCTCCTGGTGTTACCTGGGGCCTGGCCCAAGCCTTCCCTCTCCCTGGCCTGAGATATGACCCGCCAGTGCCTTCTGTCTGCTTGTTAGCTTTAATCAATCATGCCCCGCCTTGTCCCTTTCACTGCCCAGCCCCACCCCTAAGTGCCCAAAGTGAGGAGGGACAAGGGATTCTGGGAAGCCTGAGCCTTCCCCAGAGCAATGTGAGTCCCAGAGCCCACTTTGTTCTTCCCCACGATTCCGTTACTAAGAAACACATTAAATAAACTGAATTTCCCCACCCCCCAAAAAATGAAAAAAAAAAAAAAACAAGATAATTAACAGAATATAATAGGTTGTGAAGAAAACAAGCAGGGTGTCAGAATTGTATCTGACTAGGGGAGATGAGCCCACTTCAGAGAGGCAGTCAGGAAAGATCTCTCTGAGGAGGTGACATCTGAGCTGAGACATAAAGAAAGAGAATATAGCAGCTGTCTCAGGGGCGAGTGGAAGAGCATTATGAGCAGAGTGAATGCAAAGGCCCTGAGAGCAGAAACAACTTAGGTGTTACAGAAACAGAAAGGAGGCCAGTGAGACTGGAGCAGGTAAGTAGAGCTGAAAACAGGGGAAGGAGTGAGGGCAGAGGTGGCTGGGAAGATGCCGGGAGCCTTGCTGGTTGTGATAAAGAGTCTAGGTTTTATTCTGAGAGCAATGGGAAGCCACAGATGGTGTCAAGCAGAGGACGGGCATCAGCTTTGGGATTTTAAAAGATCGCTCCGTCTGCAGTGTGGAAAATGGGTGGTAAGCAGGTAGGCGTAGGGGCAGAAAACCAGTTAATAGTTACTGCAGTAGCTCAAGCAGCAGGCAATGGTGGCTTGCATTAGGGTGGTGACAGAGAAGGAATTCACTAAATTCAAAACATATTTCGGAACTACACTCAAGAATTCTAGGCGGATTGCATGTGGAAGTAGAGGGAAAGCAAGAATCAAGAATAATGCTGACTTTTTTAGCTTCAACAGTTGGCTAGTGGCAGTGCTACTTACCGAGACAAGTTTGGGGTTGGAAATCAAGAGTTTGGTTCTGAACAAGTTAAATTTGAGATGTCAGTGAAAGCCTAGTAGGAATGTCAAGTGACTAATAGGATGTGCAAGTCTGGAGCTCAGGGGTGCAATCCAGCTTAGAGGTAGTAATTTGGGAGTGATGAGAGTATGGAAGATACTAAGAGCCTCAGTCTGGAAGCATTTACCTTGGAAGTACACACAGAGAAGATCAAAGACTGAGGCTGAGACAGTCAACACTTAAAGGGTGAGCAGGAGAAGTGCCAATGATACAAGGTGGGAACAGCAGAGGAGTAGCCACGGCCCAGGATGTTGCCACAGAAGCCAGGAGAGGAGAGTGTGAAAACAGAGGAGGGACAGAAGAGCCACATGGAAGAGCTAGCAGCATGGAAGTGACTTTCAAGAGCATCTTCCATGGCATCGTGGAAGAGATACCCAACTGGAGAGTCTGGAAGGGCTGAGGGAGCTGAGTGAGCGGGTGGGTACAGACCACTCGGTGGAGAAGTTCAGACATGAAGGGCAATGCCAACTTAGAAAGTCCCTAGAAGTTGTTCCTGGAAACACATTTGACCATTAAGTATACAAAGAGATGTCCAGCTTTGCTAGTGATCAGGGAAATGCAAATCAAGACATAATGAGATGCCATTTTACATCCATTCCACCAGGAAAATGTTTTCAGTCTGGCAGTACCCCGTGCTGGGGAAAACGCAGATCCACCGAGTCTCTCACACACTGCTGGTGGGATTGTCAGTACAACACTTCAGAAAACAGTTTGGCACTGTCTCATGAAGCCAAACATTCACATGCCCTATGGCCAGCCTTTGCACTCCTTGCTCACTCATCAGAGAGAGAGGAATAAGAATTCACAGTGACAGTATTCACAGTAGCAAAAACCCAGAGACAGTCCAAATGCCTTGAGAAGAGAATGGACAAATAAAGTGCAGCATACTCACCAAAAGAGTGCTACACAGCAATGGAATGAATAGACTCTAGAGACATGCGGCAGGGTGGGTGGCTCTTAGACTGTGATGTGAAGGGAGAAAAAGCCCAGAAAGGTTACATGCATCAAAGTACCCTTTAATAAAGCGAAAAAGAAACACAATAAATTATAAATACACTTGAGGAATAGATTTAGACGTGATAAACCTATACTGAAAAAAGGGAAGCCAGAGAATGATAATGCATGAGTCGAGATAGTGAGGACTTTGCATGGAAGGCGACATAGGTTAAATGATAAGGATGCTTATTACGCTAAAAAGAAAACAAAAACAAGATCTCCCATGGAGCATTTTTATTCCAGAGCTGATTGAGATGCTATTAAATCTACCTAATTTCAAAAAAAAAAAAAAAATACCAGGCAGAGAAACATGTTCAAAAGAACCAAAGGGAAGTTCAGGAAATTCACCAATCAGGAAAATCTAAGACTCAGGAAACTCCACAGGAAAAGTAACTCAGTTTAAAATTACAAAAAAAAAAAAAGATTCAAAAAGAGGGTGCAGGCCAGGCACAGTGGCTCACACCTGTAATCCCAGCATTTGGGAGGCTGAGGCTGGACAATCACTTGGGGCCAGGAGTTCTCAGCCAGCCTAGACAACATAGCAAGACCGCATCTCTACAAAAAAGAAAAAGAAAAAAAAAAAGAGTCTGGGGAAACCAAAGGGTTAAGAAAGACATGGCACCGGTGCAGTGGTTCACACCAGCACTTTGGAAGGCTGAGGCAGGTAGATCACTTGAGGTCAGGAGTTCGAGCCCAGCCTGGCCAACATGGTGAAATCCTGTCTCTACTAAAAATACAAAAATGGAACAGACGTGGTGGCATGCATCTGTAATCCCAGCTACTTGGGAAGGTGAGGCAGGAGAATCGCTTGAACGCGGGAAGCAGAGGTTGCAGTGAGCCAAGATCACATCACTGCACTCTAGCCTAGGTGACAGAGCAAGACTCTGTCTCAAAAAAAAAAAAAAAAAAGAGAGAGAGAGACATGGCAACCAAATGCACCATGCAGACCTTCTTTGCCTCCTAATTTCAGCAAATTAGTATAAAAACCATTATGAGACACTTGATATCTCAACACTGATGATGGAGGAGACTATGAAATTATTCATTTTTTAATTTGATAATGGAATTGTGATTTTTCAAGTTCTTTATTTTTTAGAAACATTTATAGTACTAAAATTTTTTTAAGTTCCAGTAATATTTGTTTTGTACTTTTCTCATACATGGTTGTAGCTTGTATACTGATCACACACACACACACACGCATATACACATTTCTATCCAAAAGGATTATATTTCCAAAGCACAGACAATTCCTCTGCAGGCCTCAACACAGTGATTTGAATATTGAGCATACTGCTTTGAGAGTACTGAATTATATGCTAAATTTATAAAAATAAAAAACAGGATGGGTGCAGTGGCTCACACCTGTAATCCCAACACTTTGGGAGGCCAAGGCAGGCAGATCACAAGGTCAGGTGTTCGAGACCAGCCAGGCCAACATAGTGAAACCCCCATCTCTACTAAAAATACAACAAATTAGCTGGGCACGGTGGCAGGCGCCTGTAATCCCAGCTACTCGGGAGGCTGAGGCAGGAGAATCGCTTGAACCTGGGAGGCAGAGGTTGCAGTGAGACAAGATTACCCCATTGCACTCCAGCCCAGGCAACAGCACGAGACTCTGTCTCAAAAATAATAAAAATAAAATAAAATATAAAATAAAAAACACACAAATAAAGGGCCAAGCATGGTACAATGATAAGAAGTATACCTTGAGCCAAGGATTATACATTTTCATATAACTGTTTGTTTGTTTGTTTGTTTGTTTTGAGACAGACTCATACTCTGTCGCCCAGGCTGGAGTGCATGGTGTAATTTCAGCTTACTGCAACCTCCACCTCCTGGGCTCAGGTGACTCTCCTGCCTCAGCCTCCTGGGTAGCTAGGATTACAGGCATGCACCACCATGCCCAGCTAATTTTTGCATTTTTAATAGAGATAGGGTTTCACGATGTTGACTAGGCTGGTCTCAACTCCTGGCCTCAGGTGATCCACCCACCTCGGCCTCCCAAATTGCTGAGATTACAGGCTTGAGCCGCCATACCCGTCCTCATACAACTTTTTATACCAAAGTATAAACACAAAGTTCCAGGGAAGAAAGAGCAGGTATGCAAAGAAAGATGTCATAACTATTATACTTGTAAGGTGACCTTCCTTGGGAAAGAAGGTGCAGATCCCCCAGCCAGGCTGAATCCCTCTGACACACACTCCCAACACCACAAGAATTAACTTATTGTGTGTATTGTCATTTATGCACGGTCTGATTCCCCCGCCAGGCTGTAGGCCCCACTCTGGAGGTGCTCACGTGGCCAGACTTGGAAAGCATTTGAAAGCCTAAAGGAAGAAACTGCAGCATCGTCCAGAGAAGGAACAGCACAGACCACAAAGAGAGTCAAACATCCCGGTGCCCAAGTCAGGAATGCCAGCTAGAGATCAGCCAAAGCAGAGAGCCTGGTGGAGGGCATGGCAGTGGACTGGAACCATCTTCTCCTCTTCTGAGGAGCCGATGAAGGGAGTGGAGAGCAGGTGAGAGCCAGCATGCAACAGGAAGATGGGGACTGGAGGGGCAGAGTAACAGGGATGTGGGCTACCACAGGAATGCGAGCAATGCTAGTGTGTCAGACTACAGAGCTCAGCATTCCTCAGCTCTTCTGGGAGGCCTACTCCGACCAGCGGATGTAACCACATTTAACCATGGAATGAAGCTCCATCAAGCTCATCCATGGTGCCTGGGCACCTGGAGGAAGGAGGGAGGGAGGGGTTCCCTAGGCTGACAGAGGGATAACAGGCAGGAAGAGCCACAAAGTGGAGTTGATTTTCAAGACCCCTCTAATTGACTCTTGAAAAGCTGGATAGGATGGGAAGGGAAGGAAAAACATATTGAGTGCTAGTTAGGCACTTCAAGGCATACAAGGAAAGTTTCCTGCCAGGAAGAGGGGCTGCACAAAGGTCAAGAGACGGAAAGAGCCCGGGCACGGTGGCTCGTGCCTGTAATCCCTGCACTTTGGAAGGCCTAGGTGGGTGGATGATTTGAGGCCAGGAGTTCGAGACCAGCCTGGACAACATGGTGAAACCCTACCTCTACTAAAAATACAAAAATTAGCTGTGCGCGGTGGCGGACTCCTATTGTCCCACCTACTCGGGAGGCTGAGGCAGGAGAATCAACTGAACCCAGGAGGCGGAGGTTGCAGTGAGCTGAGATCGTGTCACTCCAGCCCAGGTGTCCGAGAGAGGTTCCGTCTCAAAAAAAAAAAAAAAAAAGAGCGAGAGAGAGAGAGAGAGAGAGAGAGACAGATGAGAAGATACAATGGAGAGAGGAAGATACAATGATGTCTGATTTTCTTTCTCCTCTCAAAGATGCCCATTAAAGGTGCTGGAGGCCCTGGGCTGGGCTCCACAGGCTAGGAGGAATGTTTTATGTATTCCTGTTCCCCTGTTAATATAGAAAAACCCACTGTTGATGAACTGTTTCTACTTCCAGGAAGTTGCCCCAGAGCTGTAACCAGACATATATTCACAATGCTAAAAAGAGGAAACCAAGTGTCCAACCACTAGAGTTAGATTGGTTAAAATACTACATAGTCATCAAAAAGCACATTGTCAAAGATCAGTTAATGGCACAGAAAGAACTACACCTCATATAAATGGAAAAAGCAGGTTACAAAACAATATGATTCCAATGTCATGAAAAAAGTATAAGGCTTTTTTTCTTTTTTTTTTTCTTTTGAGAGGGAGTTTTGCTCTGTTGCCCAGGCTAGAGTACAATAGCACAATCTCAGCTCACTGCAACCTCTGCCTCCCAGGTTCAAGTGGTTCTCCTGCCTCAGCCTCCTGAGTAGCTGGGATTATAGGCATGTGCCACCATGCCCAGCTAATTTTCTATTTTTAGCAGAGATGAGGTTTCACCATGTTGGTCAGCCTGGTCTCTAACTCCTGACCTCATATGATCCACCCACCTCGGCCCCCCAAAGTGCTGGGATCACAGGCATGAGCTACCATGCCCGGTCCCAGTTTTTTAAATATATAATGTTCAAAGAGTCGTTCTCTGTGTGGTAGGATTATGGGTGATAACTGTTATCCTTATTGTCTCTTATCAACAATAAATATGTTTGACTTTTTTTAAATTAGACAAAAACACAACAAATGTTATTGAAATACACACACACAATTGAAAACACGCCCACATGGGGTAAGCTTACCTTCTGCAGGATGGGGGTAGGGCAGACGTTGTCAAACAGGACTGAGTTGAAGATCCCATACACGCCCTCATCAAGGTGGTACACGATGGTCTTGGAGGCAGAACCGTTTTCCTCTGCAGGAGGGGAGGGGTCGGGGCAGCACAAGTAGCAATGTAAGGGGGGTGGTAGTGGGGCTGGCACAGCAGTGGGCTCTGCAAGGAAGCAAAATGGCTGCCTATTTCTCAACCATGAGGTGGGGCCTGCCACAAAAGCCACCAGCGGCCATCCTTCCAATGACATGGGTTCACTGCCATATTTGTAACACTCACTCTTACAGCCAAGCAACCCTGCTCAGGACACACTCCCCTGCCTGCCTCTGAGACCCTAGATGCCCCAGGACAGGCAGAACAGCCCACCCAAACTCAAGACCCCAAAAGGTTAAGACACTTGTTCAGAGGCACACGATAGGGCAGTGGATGAGCCAGAATGGGAAGCCAGGCCTCTTGGTCGGATTAAATGGGACAATCCCCCAGGTCTATAAAGGAAGCCAGAAGAATGCCACATATGTAAACAGGACATTCTACCTGGAGCCCACCACCCTTCCACGTGAATTCTCTCTGGGGAAGAGTGCACAGTCCTGAGGCTTTCCTGCCTGAGGGTCCCAGAGCAGAAGGCAAAGTCTCAAGATCAGAGTCCAAGACAGCTGTTACCCACAGGCGGCTGTCCCGGACTTATCTGGAAGGGCAGGGAAGAGCACTGATGTTGGTGATGCGGGGGGTGGGCCCAGAAGCTCTGAGTCAGCCTAACTTGAACTTCAATCCCAGCACTGCCCCTTATCAGCCATGTGACCTTGGGCTAATGACTCAGCCTCCCCCTGCCTATGTTGTCATCTCTAAAGTGGACTCAAACAAATATAAGCTGTCATTAATTATTTTCATTACATTATGAGAAGCAGTAGGGTGAGTAGGAGCCTGTATTTTGGAGAGGAGACAGACATGGGGTCAAATGCAGGCTCTTACTAGCTATTAAGCAATTCACTTGTATTCTCTCTGGCTCTCAGTTTCCTTATCTGTAAAATGGGGTCCATAGAGTATCTATTCTCTCTAAGGTTGTTTTGCTCTCAATCTTCACAAAATATGAACATGCCTAGGAAAAAAGATGCTAAATAAATGTCTTGAGGTGGGGTGACCTGATTGTAAGTTTCCCTAGCAAGAACCTATTCTCCAGATCGCCCATCCTCTGCCACTGGATCTAAAACCAGATCCTGCTCAGCCAACCACCGTCCCCACCTTCAGGGGAGAACAGGGCTCCACTGCTCTCCTGGCACCTACCCTCCCTGCCAGGCTGGTCCAGAAGAACCTCCTTCTTGGCAATGATGCTGACTGCCACAGTGAAGGCCGAGGTTACATAGTAGCGCCCCAGCTCAGCAAGGATGTCCACACCACAGCCCTCTGGGAAGTACAGGTCCAAGGCGGAGTTGATCACAGAAGCAATCTGGTAGGAGGAGAACGGGGAGACAATTATCTGTTTGAAATGTGGGCTTTATACTGAAGACTTGTTACAGCTCCAAGTCTGTTTCTCGAAAGCTGCTTTGATTTCAGGAAGAAGGATTTGGTAGCTGCTAAGGCCCCGGCTGGTAACTGTGGACAGCTGGCCAAAAAGGTAGGAGGGGGACAGAGCTGGGTAGAGAGCCGCATGCTTCTGTAAATCACCCCCTCCATGGCCCCACAATGGGAAGGGGTACTCTTCATATCACACTTGGTACTCAGATTCCAGAAGCCCTGATGTGGATCTTTCTTTCATAAATAACCCGTTTGTTAAATACAGTTGACCCCTGACAAACACAGGTTTGAACTGTGTGGGTCCACTTATGCATGGATTTTCTTCTGCCTCTGCCACCCCTGAGACAGCAAGACCAAGCCCTCCACTTCCTTCTCCTCTTCCTCTGCTGACTCAACTTGAAGGCAATGAGGATAATGACCTTTATGATGATCCACTTCCACTTAATGAATAGTAAATACATTTTCCCTTCCTTATGATTTTCTTAACCGCATTTTATTTCTGGCTGGGCATAGTGGTTCATGCCTATAATCCCAGAACTTTGGGAGGCTGAGGTGGGCAGATCACTTGCGGTCAGGAGTCTGAGACCAGCCTGGCCAAGATGGTGAAACCCTGTCTCTACTAAAAATACAAAAAATAGCTGGGCATGGTAGCATGTGCCTGTACTCCCAGCTACTTGAGAGGCTGAGACATGAGAATCACTTGAACCCAGAAGGCGGAGGTTGCAGTGAGCCAAGATCATGCCACTGCACTCCTGCCTGGGTGATAGAGAGAGAGAGAGACCCTGTCTAAAAAAAAAAAAAAAAAAAGATTGTATTTCCTCTAGCTTACTTTATTGTAAGAATACAATAAAGTAAGTATTGTATTGGCTGGGTACAGTGGCTCACACCTACCTATAACCACAACACTTTGGAGGGCTGAGGCAGGTGGATCACCTGAGGTCAGGAGTTTGAGACCAGCCTGGCCAACCTGATGAAACTCTGTCTCTACTAAAAATACAAAAATTAGCTGGGCGTGGTGGCGGGCTCCTGTAATCCCAGCTACTCAGGAGGCTGAGACAGGAGAATCACTTGAACTAGGGAGGCGGAGTTTGCAGTGAGCCGAGATTATGCCATTGCATTCCAGCCTGGGTGACAGAGCGAGACTTCATCTTAGAAAAAAAAAAAAAAAAGAAAAAGAAAGAAAAGAATACAGTATATAAAAATGTCACACACAAAATATCTGTTAATCAACTCTTGGTTATTAATAAGGCTTCCTGTCGACAGTAGGCTATTAGTAGCTAAGCTTTGGGGGAATCAAAAGTTACATGCAGATTTTTAAATGTGTAGGGTGTCGGTGCCCCTAAGCCCTGTGTTGTTCAAGGGTCAATTTGTTATACTCTCGATTACAGAAAATTGAGAAAATACAGAAAAGGAAAAAGAAGATAAAAGTCACTTCTAATTATATCACCTAGATGAATCTAATTACCGTTAACTTTTTGCAGTACTGTCTTTAACTATTTTTTATACAAATGCTATTTTTTATTATAAGCATGATAGGTCTCTGTATGCTTTTATAACCTGTTTTACTTAATAGACTGTGAATGACCTCCCCACATTGAGTAAATGTTTTCATTAAAAGAATGTACCATAATTTAACCACTCTTGAGTATTAAGATGGACCAGGGAAGTCCACTGGACTTCTGTTATGAACAAAGCTAAAACAGCCATCTTTGAGGCAAATTATTTCTGCGGGGTCAATGCCTAGATATCGGTCTTCCCAAAGGAGGTGCCTTCCAGGAAGAGGCGCCCTCTAGTGGTTGGAGTGGGAACTGCTAGGACACATTTTTCTTGACTTCACAGTGAAAGGGAATGGAGAAGAGCCAAGGAGTGGACAAAATGTTGGTTTTCCTTTCCCTGCCTCTCACCCGATTTCTCATCAGCCCATCTGAGTGTGAATAGGCCTATCCAGCCCCTTAAAGAGCCTTACGACTTATGTAAATGTGTCCTGGTTATGCCTCAAACTGGCTGGGGAAGTGCATGGCAGGCAGAACTGGGTTTTTGCTTTGGGCTCAGAAAGTGACATAACCTCCATAAGCCTCGGCTTGCTCAGCTGTAGCACAGGGTTAATAAGCAGTGAGATCGCCTAGGTAAGCACCAAGCATTGCATGTGGTGCATAGGACCCACGCACAGTGGTCTTCCTCCGATCATCTCACCCCTCCCTATCCCCCCCAAATAGAACCCAGCACGACACTACCAGCTCCAGGGTTACCTCTTCAAATCTCACTTTGGCCCCTTCTGTGCCAGGGAAGCCGCCACCAAGGTCCAGGACGTGCATCCTGTGACCCAGCTCGGTGCCCATTTCAAACACGAGCCGGGCATCTGCGATAGACTGAGCGTAGGCCTGAGGATCAGGACAGCCGCTGCCAACATGAAAACTGGGAAGGGAAGAAAAGCCTCAGCTGACATGCAGGGCTCTGAGTGCCACCACCTGAGCCCCAGCCAAGAGTGACGTTGGGCAGGCACATGAGACACTGTGCCCATTTTGCAGATGTGGTGACTGAGGGCCTGAAATGTTAAATGGGTTGCCAAGAGCATATGGCAAGGGAGGACTGAACAGAAGGCTCGATCCAAGGTCTCCTGGAACTTGGTGCTCCTCCCATCCCTCCTTCGGGGATGAGAGCCAGGGCCCCTAAGTCAACCAGATCTGGCTGTGCTCCCAGTCAGCAGGGTGGCCTTGGCAGCTTACTCAGCTTTGTTTTAGTTTCCCCACCTATAATACGGACACAAGACCCACACCACACAAGGCTGTGAGATAATGCTCGTGAAGCACTTAGCACAGCACCTAGCACATCCTAAGTACAGAATAAACGAAGCCCTATATTAGGTAGTTCATTGTTCCTTCGGTTGATCATTATTTCTCCTTCCATATCCCTGTAAGAAAAGAGGCACACAGCTGGGTGCAGTGGCTCATACATGTAATCCCAGCATTTTGGGAGGCTAAGGCAAGAGGATTGCTTGAGCCCAGGAGTTTGAGACCAGCCTGGGCAACAGAGTGAGATCCCATCTCTCTCTTTTTTTTTTTTTTAGATGGAGTCTCACTCTGTTACCCAGGCTGGAGTGCAATGGATCTCGGCTCACTGCAACCTTTGCCTCCCAGATTCGAGCAATTCTCTCACCTCAGCCTCCCGAGTAGCTGGGATTACAGGCACCCACCATCATGCCCAGCTAATTTTTTTTTTTTTTTTGTATTTTTGTAGAGATGGGGTTTCATCATGTTGACCTGGCTGTTCTCGAACTCCTGACCTCAGGTGATCCGCCTGCCTTGGCCTCCCAAAGTGCTGGAATTACAGGCGTGAGCCACCATGCCCGGCCATGACCCTATCTCTACAATAAATAAAAATTAATCAGATGTGGTGACACACACTGTGGACACAGATACTTTGGGAGGCTGAGGCAGGAGAGAGAATTGCTTGAGTCTGGGAGGTCAAGGCTGCAGAAAACCATGATCATGCCACTGCACTCCAGCCAAGGTGACAGAGTAAGACCCTATCTCTCTCTCTCTTTTTTTTCTTTTCTTTTCTTTTTTTTTTTTTTTTGAGATAAAGTCTCCCTCTGTAGCCCAGGCTGGAGTGCAGTGGCATGATCTCGGCTCAATGCAATCTCCTCCTCCTGGGTTCCTGTTCAAGCAATTCTCCTGCTGCAGCCTCCTGAGTAGCTGGGATTACAGGCATGCCACCATGCCCAGCTAACTTTTTTTTGTATTTTTAGTAAAGATGGGGTTTCACCATGTTGGCCAGGCTGGTCTTGAATTCCTGACCTTGTGATCCACCTCCTTCAGCTTCCCAAAGTGCTGGGATTACAGGCATGAGCCACCATGCCTGGCCTGAGACCCTGTCTCAAAAAGAAAAGAAAAGAGGCCTCTCAAGAGTGTAGCTGCATGACCTTTGTCCAACAGGCTGGTAAAACACCCTCAAAGCCAGGTCCCTGGATGGAACTTCCTGGGACGAGACCTTCTGGGGATCCTGGGGTTGGGGAAGAGTCCATTCCAAACTTCCTTTTTAAACAGAGGAAATTCCCAAATGGCAGAATTCCAGGCCCAGGGACAGGCCCTGCTGGGAGGCCGTGGGGAAGGTCTCATATAAAATTAAATTCCTGGGAAAGAGCCAGGAGCCTGGCATGGGTGGGGACAGTAGGGGTTTTCCCAGTGCTCACCTCACACCCACCACCTCCACATGGCTCTTCTTGGCACTTTCAAGCAGGTGTCTGCAGGATTTCAGTGGCACTCCAAACTTCAGGCTCAGGCGGCTCAGGGAGTGGGAGTCATCGTTAGCAATGCACAGAACCATCCTGATGAGACACGCAGTGCCCCTCTGCTGCACAAACCCTGTCACCCCACCCCAGCCACGTCTCTCAATCAAGGGCTGTGAACTACATGGCTCAGAGCCACCCACCCCCACAGGCTCCCTGACCCCTCCCTCTCCCTACACAGCCAATCAACCTGCAAGTCCTGTCTATTCCATTCCCTAAATGTCCCAGGACTCATCCCTGCAGCCCCTGCCCTGGTCCAGACCTCACCAACCTTTCCTGGGGCAGCTCCAGTTCCTCCAAATCAGTCTCCACATCAGTCAGAGCTTTCAAATTTGTTATGTATGAGAGGAATCATTTTTAAACAAAGCCTTAAGGAGAACACATTAATATTATGATGGAAGCTGCTTTGGATGGACTAGAGTGGCCCATCACCTGGCCCCACCCCTCGGCCCAAGGTTCCTCCTGAGAAGTCCAAGGCTGTCCAGTAATCATGTAAAAGGCACAGCCAGAGCAAAGCATCCACCCTGACCCCTTCCAAAGTCCATTTGCATCGGGTCCCTGCCCCCAACCAGTATCTCCTTCACCCTCCACACACAGCATGCTGCATTCACACCAAGTTTCTGCTTACCCTTGAACACCCCATGCTGTTTGCAATCTCAATACATTTCCTTATGAGGTTCACTCTTTATGCCCTCTCCAAATCCTTTTCATTCCTCAAGGCCCGCTTCAAATGGCACTTCCTTCATGAAGCTTTCCTGACTACCCCTCAGCTCTCTCAAGACTGTGACTTTGGCCTCCATAATACCATGGGTCTCACTCTGCCTGGGGCTTTAACCAGTTATTTCTGCTTTTGTTCTAGCTAGATCCTAGCATCCTGGGTCCAGTCCAGGAGTACCTGGCCCAACCTCCTGGGTGACTGTGGCTGGGTCCAGGACAAGATGACCTGCCCCAGCTCCACTCCCTCACCCCACCCTGGCCCTCACTCCACAGCTCAGCCTCCCCATGAGTGGCTCTCAGCTTACTTGGCACTGGGGTGACTCTTTACCACCTTTGCCAGCTCCATCTCATTGTCAAAGCTCAGCAGCTGGATCCCATGCTTGGCAGCATACTTGATCTGTGCAATTTGCTTACAGGGGTTGGTGTAGACGATCTTACTGGCAGGGATTCCAATATGCTGGGCCAACTCCATCTCTGCCTATGGGGACCCAAAGGTGGTGGTAAGGAGGCCCAAGGGCCTGCTGGCCCACAGAGCCCAAGAAAGCACAGATGAGGGCAAAGTCATGGGTATGCATAAGGAGGCCCCTAACAGGTGGGCCTTGCTCTAACACAACAGATACATAGAAATCAGGACTTACATGGTTTCACCATTCTTTGATAAACAAGGCTGCCATGTACAGCCATGCAGGTGGTATACTGCACAATCCTGGGAGGTGGGGGGTTCCCATTCAGAATGAATAGAGAGTAGATTTGTATATTTATTACAACTTCCTGGCAGTAAGGCACCTCATTCTAAGAAAATCAGTATATTTATAATAACAATTAAGTGTCTTAAGGAAGGGGTACGTTTTTCTAATTTACATAAAGGCATTATATGGACTCATGGTACCCCTGACAACAGGCTTCTGACACATTTTCCTGGCAAATTTAAATGTTTAAATATTACTTGGAAAACAGTATGAAGATTCCTCAAAAAACTAAAAATAGGACAGGGCTCAGTGGCTCATGCCTGTAATCCCAACACTTTGGGAGGCCAGGGCAGGCAGGTCACTTGAGAACAGGAGTTTGAGACCAGCCAGGGCAACATGGCAAAACCCTGTCTCTATTAAAAATACAAAAATTAGCCAGGCACGGTGTTGTGCACTTGTAGTTCCAGCTACTCAGGAGGCTGAGGCAGGAGAATTGCTTGAACCCAGGAGGCGGAGGATGGAGTGAGTCAATATCATGCCACTGCACTCCAGCCTGGGCGACAGAGCCAGACACCATCTCAAAAAATAGAACTACCGACTATCACATGATCCAGCAACCCAATACTGGGTATACATCCAAAAGAAAAGAAATCAATGTATAGAGGAGACAGCTGCACTCACATGTTCACTGCAGCATTATCCACAATCGCCAAGGTATGCAAGCAACCTAAGTGTCCATCAGCAGATGAACAGATAAAGATAATGTGGGCCACATACACAATGGAATACTGTGTGAGCCACATACACCGCGGAATATTACTTGGCCTCAAAAAAGCAGGAAATCCTGTCATTCGCAACAACAGGGATGAACCTGAAGGACATCATGTTAAATGAAATAAGCCAGGCACAAAAAGACAAACATGCATGGTCTCACTTAGCAAATGTGGAATCTAAGAAGGTCAAACTCAGGGCCAGATGTGGTGGCTCACACCTGTAATCCCAGCACTTTGGGGGGCCAAGGTGGGTGGATTACGAGGTCATAAGATTGAGACCATCCTGGCCAACATGGTGAAACCCCACCTCTACTAAAACTACAAAAATTAGCTGGGTGTGGTGGCGCGTGCCTGTAGTCCCAGCTACTCGGCAGGCTGAGGCAGGAGAATCACTTGAACTCGGGAGGCAGAGGTTGCAGTGAGCCAAGATCACGCCACTGCATGCCAGCCTGGTGACAGAGCGAGACTCTGTCTCAAAAACAAAAAAAGAAAGTCAAACTCGGAGAAGCAGCATAGAATGGTGGTTGTCAAGGACTGGGGTTGGTGGTGAGGGGGCAGTGGGAAGAAGTTGGTCAAAGGATACAAAGTTTTAGTCAGGAGAATTAAGTTCAAGAAATCTAATGTATATCACAATAACTATAGTTAATAACAATATATGGTATATTCGGAAATTTCTAAGAGAATAGACCTTAGGTGTTCTCACCACAAAAAAAAAGGTAAGTATGTGAGTTAATGCCTAATTAGCTTGTTAACCATTCCACAACATATACATATATCAAAACATCATGTTGTATGCCATAAATATATACAACTTTTTTTTTTTTTTTTTTTTTTTTTTTTTTTTTT
>NW_022437002.1:5057870-5106358 GCF_009761245.1 Sapajus apella | reverse complement strand
GTAGAGACGGGGTTTCACCATGTTGACCAGGATGGTCTCGATCTCTTGACCTCGTGATCCACCCGCCTCGGCCTCCCAAAGTGCTGGGATTACAGGCTTGAGCCACCGCGCCCGGCCACAACTTTTTTTTTTTAAGACAGAGTCTCGCTCTGTCACCCAGGCTGCAGTGTCATGGCATGATCTTGGCTCAATGTAACCTCTGTCTCCTGGGTTCAAGCAATTCTCCTACCTCAGCCTCCCAAGTAGCTGGAATTACAGGTACCTGCCACCACGCTCAGCTAATTTTCGCATTTTTAGTAGAGATGGGGTTTCACCACATTGGCGAGGCTGATCTCGAACTCCTGACCTCAGGTAATCCCCCACCTTGGCCTCCCTAAGAGCTGGGATTACAGGCGTGAGCCACCATGCCCAGACTCTATATGCAATTTTTATTTGTCAACTTAATAAATAATAAGAATATTGCGGGTATATTAGAAAGTCCACCAGACCAAGGGTCTTTTGGACAGAGATCACCCAACTCCAAAGCCCTACCCTGTGTGTGACCCTATGCTGGGTGTGCAGGATGTGCCGGCTCAGCCCTGCTCCTCTTGGGGCCTCCTCCTCATCCCCTTTACAGAACATGGGGTACCTGATTGCTGCATGAATAATACGAACAAATGATGATGATGATGATCATGATCATGATGACAGCAACTGTGTTCATTCAGCACCTGCCACAAGCAGGCCCTGAATTATATATTTTACATCAGGTGTTAGCAAATTTTTTCTATAAAGAACCAGAGTAAATATTTTAGGCTTTGTGAGCCACACAGTCTCTGTTGCAATTTCTCTTTCTTTCTTTTTTTTTTTTTTTTTTTGAGACAGAGTTTCACTCTTGTTGCCCAGGCCAGAGTGCAATGGCACAATCTTGGCTTACTGCAACCTCTGCCTCCTGGGTTCAAGCAATTCTCCTGCCTCAGCCTCCCAAGTAGCTGGGATTATAGGCATGTGCCACCATGCCCAGCTAATTTTTGCAATTTTAGTAGAGACAGGGTTTCACCATATTGGTCAGGCTGGTCTCGAACTCCTGACCTCAGGTGATCCACATGCCTCGGCCTCCCAAAGTGCTGGGATTGTAGGTGTAAGCCACCACACCCAGCTCTGTCGCAACTTCTCAACTGCCTTTGTAGCACCAGAACAGCCACAGCCAACACTAAATTGAATGAATGTGACTGTGAGCCAATAAAACTTCATAAAATCAGCTGGTGGGCTGGATTTGGGCCTCCACCCGTAGTTTGCCAACCCCTACTTTGGATTCACCCTTTTATTCAGTCCTTGCAAATAACCCATTCAAATGGGTATTAGCTCCAGTCTACAGAAAAGGAAACCAAGGCTCAGAAGGGCTACGCAGCAAGTAGGTGGCAGAACAAACTTTGGAACTCAAGTCTGACTCTCCCGGAATAAACAAGAGAAGTCAGTTTTGAAACATGGTGAGAGATATAAGAGCCATTTTTAGCCATCCTGAGTTTGTAATGAGTCTAATTTTAATTTAGCAACTTTTCAGCACTGGGTATTTATAAGCATCATTTCATACCATCCCAGTGACTATGCTATGAAATATTTACTGGCTACACTTTATGGAGGACAAAATTGAGTTCAGCGAGGTCCACCTGTCTGTGGTGACACAGCCAGCCAGTAGCAGAGTAGGACACAAAGGTCAAGCTCCGGAGCTGGGCTTGCTGCTACCACAGCTGGCTTCCCAGGGGCAGATGTGGCCCACCCTGAATCAGAGTGGATGTAGACCTGTGTTTTTGTTCCCTGCCTCAGCACATAAAGTGAGAGGAAGAATCAGTGTTAGCATTTTGGGGACCTATGATTGAGCTTCAATTATAATTTTTATTTTAAATTAAATTATATATATATATATATATATATATACACACAATTTTTTCTAAATGGAGATGGGTCTCACTATGTTGCCCAGGTTGGTTTCGAATTCCTGGGCTCAAGCAGTCCTCCTGCCTTGGCCTCCCAGAATGCTGCAATTACAGGTGTGAGCCATGGCAGTCAGCCTAATTATACATATTTAAATAAGTGTTGTCATTCACTGAAGGCATATCCTAATGCCAGTCATTGAATGAAGTATTTTATATATATTCTCATTTAACCTTACTAAGAATCTTGTAAGGTAGGGAACAGAGGTTCAGAGAGGCTACGTGATTTGTCCAAAGTCACACAGCTTTTAAGTGGCACAGATGGGATTCTAACCATCAGACCTTAGCACACCAACTCAACCTCACTGCTGTAACAGGGAATGCAACCTCAATGCCGCACTGACAGATATCTTTTGAGCATCTACTGAATGGCCAACTCCATGATAGGTGTTAACAAAACAAGTGGTAAAAAAAAAAAAAAAAGCACATAGGGTCTCTGAGACCATGGAGCTTTCAGATTGATGGGGAAGACAGGCAGGCAGTCCCAGATGAGCACTGAATAACAATGGAATTACAAGCAGTTAAGAGCTGGGAAGGAAAGTAGGGCTCCCAGAGACCTGGGTGTGAAGGGTGAAGGACAGCCTCAGGGTCAGATATTTTAACTGAGCCCTGCAGGAGGCCTCAGATAGGCCAAGAAGGAAAGAAAGAATCTAAGACTGTTCCCAGTAGAGGAAGTGGCCTGTGCAGAGGTTCTGAGGCAAGCAGTACTGAGCACTTCAGCCTGATCAAGGAACAGAGAATGCTGGAGTGGATTAAGCAGAGTAAGTTAGTGCAGTGGGGACGATGAGGTCAGAGGGAGGTGGGCAGAGCTGCCAAGCAAAACTGTTTTACCATGCATGGGATGGGGAAGAGCCGGAAGGGTTAGGAATGGAAAGACATGGTCAGATTTGCATTTTAAATACAAGGTCTACATGCCTATCACTCTGGCTACCTGAGGGACGGCCCAAGGGGATTCTGGGGAATCGATTGTGCTAGTCAGTGGCTATAGTGGCTATAGACTGTGATAGTCAGTGAGGGAGATGACAGAGCCAGCTCCAGAAAAGCAGGGAGATGTGTTCTGGAGGCGGGGCTGGCAAGCTGGGTGATAGATTCCACATGGGGATGAGTGGACATCAGAGGGAACTCCCACACCCAGCAGACTGAGGGGACCCTTCATAAGGGGGAAGGGGGACATCAGGAGTCCCTTTGAACATGCTGGGGCTCAGGCATCTCCTTGTATCAAGTCAACTGGATACATAGGTCTGAGCTGGAGATTAAAATGTGGGAAGAGGTGGCATATTGATGGTATTTAAAGCCCGGGAAGAAACGAAATTTCCTGAGAAGAAAGAGGATTTGCAAGACAGAGAGGCCTAAGAATTCAGAAGAATGCTACCATTTAGAGAGCAGCAGAAGACGGGAAGAGATGGCTCCCAGGGCCTGCAGAGGCGAGGATGGAGAACGTTTCCAGGGGATGGAGAACAATACACAGATTAGAATGCTATTCCTATAAATGCAAATCTTGTCTAACAGCTTGTGTCTGGATGAGACGGAACTGTCTCAGCTGTCTGTCAGAAGTGCCTGATGAGGTGGGGTCAAGCAGTGTTCTTTCATCTTAAACATTTCTGAAGCCTTTGAAAGTAGGACCATATGTTACTGTTGAGTCTTTTTTTTTTTTAGGAATGCATTGCTGTGTTGAATGCTGTTGAGAGGTCCAAAAGCACTAAGGAGCATCCCCCAAGACCAGGTCTAAATGCATCAACATGGACAGCTCTTTAAAAGCCACTGAGGCTGGGCCAGATGCGGTGGCTCATGCCTGTAATCACAGCACTTTGGGAGGCCAAGGCGGGTGAATCACTTGAGGTCAGGAGTTCAAGACCAGCTGGTCAACATGATGAAACCCCTTTCTACTAAAAATACAAAAATAGGCTGGGCATGGTGGTATATGCCTGTAATCCCAGCTACTTAGGAGGCTGAGGTGGGAGAATCACTTGAACCCAGGAGGTTGAGGATGCAGTGAGCCGAGATTGTGCCACTGCACTCTAGGCTGGGCAACAGAGCAAGACTCCATCTCAAAAACAAACAAAAAAAACTCCACTGAGTTTAAAACTGTTGTAGAATAGTACATACTACATGCCACAAGAACACCTTTTATGTATTGTTACAAAATCACAAAATATTTGATACATATTTTGTAGATCATTTACATATTTTTTAAATACTATATATCCACCAAAACCATCCTAGTGATTATCTGTGGAGACATAAAGCCGATGGCCTACTTCCTTTTTGGGTCAATGAATCAACCTGTTAATTGATATGTATTATTAGTTCACAGTTCATGTTTAAAGTGCTCACTGGATCCTCCAGATCACTGCAGACGTTAGTAAGAGAAAATCCTTTGGCATAGTGACAATGGAGGCTGGGAGGCAATGGCTTAAGAAAGGAGTGATGAGGAAAAGAAAAAATGGGGGTGGACAGACAAGTGCAGACAACTCTGTTGAGTTTGGTCACACAAAAGGAGCAAGGGATTGGGCTGGAGGAGGATGTGGTGTCCAGCAAAGGCTTTTTAAGATGGGAGGATGCTGAGGGAGACAGCAAGAGAGGGCAAAGACAGGGGCAGGAGACACAATGGTAAAGAGACACAAGGGCAAGGACAGGGGCAAGAGACACAATGGTCCTTGGGCAGGTGGCTGTGTGTAACAGAGTCCCTGAACAAGCCATGGCCCTGGCACCTGTCCAAAGGATGTCTGTCTGCACATCCAGCCTTAGTTCACCCCAAGCCCTCGGTCAGTGTCCACTAGGGCACAACGCTGTTAAGTTATGGCCGACCAGAAGAGGGCAGCCTTGCTCTTCCAAGAAAAGCTTTAAGTCCCAGGAGCTACCTCCAGAAGCGTACCAAAGGGTCTGCATGATCCCATTGCAGGGAGAGGGCTTAGGCCTCCCCTAGCCCCTGCAGTTGGCTGTGGGCATCCATCACTGGCTGAATCCCAGCTCCACTATCCTCTCCCCAAGGACCTTGCAAAAGACAGAGTCCGAGGCGACTCAGCAGGACTCAAGCTGCCACCACCCTGGTATGGCGCCTCCATCCCTCCTTTCCTTATACGTTAAATATGTCCTCAGCAGGGTATGGTCAGAATCGCCATAAAAAAAATAATTACCTCACGAGGCTGTTTCGAGAATAAAATGAGATCATGTACAGAAAACACATGGCAAAGTGCCTGGCATAACAGACGCACTCAGCAAAGGGCAGATGCTTCTCCAGTTCCCACTGTCATCAAGGTCTCTCTAAGCCTTAACATCCCACAACTCTGCCCTTTCTGCCAGAGAACCAAGTGCCTCCCCCCGGGGTTTCTGAAGCAGAAAACTTTAGGCAGTGGGGTTTGGTCCTGTTTTCACCTAGACCTCGGGGACTGAGAGGATCCTGTTCCTTCTCACCCCACGTGGAGGCCAGGGACACTGCAGGAAAAAGCGGAAGTGCTTCTGCTACCCACAGACAGCCAACCCCACAGTGTCCTCAACTGTAGAACAGCCGTCTCTTCCCCTGTGTACCTCACAGGGCTTCATGGAAGATGTGCATGAAACAAGGTGTGCAAAGTACGAACTAACCCAAAGACAAGGGGAAGCACCTCGTCTACCATGAAAGGCATTAACATTCAGTCCCTGCTACAGGTTAACCTGCTCGTTCTGACCATCCCAGCCGGGTGCACACTTCTCCCCAACCTGGAGTTGCTCCTACACTGTCATCCTGCCCAGGACTCCAGGAGTCCTTTCTAGAACTCTCCTCACAACTCCAGCCATATGACGCAACTATTATTAACCACCAAGAAAATGGTGCTAACGACAATATTACAAACCAGTGCCCACCAGACTTGCTCCCACCTCAGGGCCTTTGCACTTGCTGTTCCTGCTGCCTGAAACGCCCTTCCCCTGGTTATCCACCTGGCTTGATCCCTTGGCTCTTTCGGGTCTGTATTCAAGTCTCAATGAAGTGTTCCCTGGCCAAACCATCTAAAAGTGCAATCCTCTCTCCCAGCATTCCTTACTTCCCTTTCCTGCGTTTTCTCCACAGCACTTTCCATCTAAGATACTATTTTCACCATTTCATCTGTTTATTTTTTTGTAAACAAGCTCCATGAGGGAAGGGCTTTGGTTGTTTTATTTTGTTCACTGCCAAATCCCCACCTAGAATAGCACTTGGCCTCAGAGGAGATACCCAATTAATATTTGCTGAATCCATAAATGAGATAGTTTCAAAGCTCTACTTAGTTGAAATTTTATAGCTTAAAGGTTTTTATCTGGCAAGGACAGAGTGGAAATAGATAAACTAAGCATTCAACTCAAAGACAGTTCTGCCCAGCACAGTCACTACCACATTGTAGGAGTTCAATGGATACTGAATGACAGTACATAAGCAAAGTTCATCTAAAATGGCCATGCACGGTGCCTCACACCTATAATCCCAGCACTTTGGGAAGCTGAGGTGGGCAGATCACTTGAGGTCAGGAGTTTGAGACCAGCTGGCCAACATGGTGAAACCCCATCTCTATTAAAAACACACAAAAAATTAGCTGGGTGTGGTGGTGTGCGCCTATAATCCCAGCTGCTTGGGAAGCTAAGGGCAGGACAATTGCTTGAACCCAGGAGGTGGAGGTTGCAGTGGGCCAAGATCACGCCACTATACTCCAGCCTGGGCAACAAGGCAAGACTCCGCCTCAAAAGAAAGAAATCTAAAGAGAGCAGGAGGGAATGAAGACAACAGCAGAAATCAAATTAGAAAGACAGAATTGGTGGCAACAACAAAACTACAAGGACTAGTTAGGAAAATACAATGTCACACATTGTTATTATAAAAGGAAAAAGAAAAGAAACCAACAGTTTCAATGGAGATGTTTTTGTTTTGTTTTAATTAGAAGAACACCATCTTTAGCTTTGTGCCAAAGAAATTTGCAAATCTCCATTAAAAAGATGAGCCTTCTACCAGGACACAGAAGATTCTAATTTGGAACTTCAAGGCTGACAAATTCCATGCTTGTTTCTCCCTCACTTATCCCTTGAGACCACTCCTGGGTGGGCGGTCTTCCCAGAGGGCAAGGGCCAACTGCAGGTACCTCCTGCTCCCCGGAGCCCACCTGCACTAGCCTGGCCATGTGTGTGTTCAGTGGGCATGGAGGATCAGTGCACCTTGGGGGTGGGGCTCACCTTGTTGGCACAGCTGAAGCCCAGCCCCAGCTGGGCCAGGACCTTCAGCACACCTGGGCTGCTGTTACACTTGACAACGTAAAAGGGCTGGACTCGTGGCAGGCACTTCAGAAAGTAGAAGTGCTTCCTCACTACGGCACCCAGGTCAGCCACGAAGAAGGCAGCGGCCTTGTCCTGAACGAGAAGAAGTGGATGAATGTGAGACCCCATCCAGCTCCTACCCCCGCATTCCATCCATGATCCTTCCAAGTACCTGTCCCAGGTTCAGTACTGGCCACAGAGCTACCCTGCTGTAAAGTTTTCTGAGCCTCCCCAACCCTACAGGACGGAAGGCAAACTCATCAGCCTGGCATTGAAGGCTCTGTGATCTAGCCCCAGTCCCTCCCCTCAATGCAGCTAAAACTCCAGCTGTAGGCTGGATCATTTTTCCACCTTCGAACCTTTGTTCACACCATGCCTTCTGCAGAATACCCTTCCCCCTCCTGTGTCTGGCAAAATGCTTAAATTTCAGCTCAAATGCCACCTTCCCCAAACCAACAAGGCAACTCTGCTTTTAAATGCTTCCACGGCATTTTGGATGTGCTTCCAAGGTATCAGAACTGTATATGCATCCATCCATTCTAGAAAAGGGTAAACTCCCTAAAGGCAGAAGCTATGACCTACAGCTCACTGCCTTCCAAACACAGGTGCTCAATGAACCCTTAAGCTAGTCCCACTGACACTGCAACCTATACCTATGGACAAGTGTTCATTGCAGATGTGCTAAAGGCTGAACATGTATGAGGCTGTGGGTGAGACCACATTACTTAAATGTGGAAGGGACCTTCCAAAGTCCCTTTCCTGGGACTCAGTTTCCCTTTCATGCAACACGTTTTTACTGATGCCCACTTGGTGCCAAACATTGTGCTAAGGGAGAGATGACCAAACAGCACTGTTGCTCTGAAGAAGCTTGGGTCTGGAAGAAAAGGAAGCCCTTAGGTACTTACAAGTCCATTCAGTAGATGCTAGATGGAAGTTTCTACAAGGTGCAGTACGGGGACATGGAGAAAGAAAATATAAAAGCTGCCTGGGGTGAGCAGGAAAAGGCAGCACTGATGAAAAGCAAGGAATAACTAGAAAGGAGTAAAGAGGGGAGAGGCTGGGAGAAGGATTGCTGCAGGCAGAAGAAACAGCCAGGGCAAAGGCATGGTAATAGGGCGCATGGCATCACTGGGAAATGTGAATAGAGTCATTCAGCTCTGATGGAGCATAATATATACTTTGGGGAAAGCTGGGAATGGGGCTATGGAGGCAGGGAAATTCTGACTTGATCCTGTAGGCAGTGGGGAATTGCCAAAGAATTCTGATTTTGAACAAAACTATGTTATATTTGGAGGGGGTGGCATGAGACAGGGAGGAGACTGGGGGGCCTTTGGAGAGATGAAGACTGAACTAGTAAGTGAGGTTCCACATAACCACACTGGAGGGTTATTTAAGGAGGCAGAATTCACAGAGCTTGGTAATGCCTAGATGTGGGCAGTGAGGGAGAGGGGGCAGCTGGAGAAGAATCCCTGGCTTCTGACCTTGGAGGGCTGGGTAGAAAGGCAGGTTTGGGGGCAAGGACCAGGAATTGGGGATAAATTGAGATGTTCTCTTGCAAATAGCAAGGATTGGGTACCAAATAAGTAAAAGGATAAGATAAGGCCCTAGGGATCCTTCCAAAGGAGGCAGCTGATCTGTACAGGGGACCGGGGACCCACCCCCATTCCCAGTCCCTCACCGTGGTGGCCTGTGAGGCCCCCAAAGTGAGTTCCTCCAGCAGGTCTTGGGTACTGAAGCCCTCCTCCACCATCACAAAGTCCGATTCACTCAGGTAGCCAGCCATGCCTTGGCAGGAGGAGCTGACGGGTTGGATGGAGCCGCTGCTGCAGCCGCCGCCTTAAAAAGTATGCAACACACTGCAGGAGGGGGAGATGGAGGGAACTGCTGGGGGACCGGCTCCGCTGCCCACCCCCCCAGGCCAGGGATCCCAACCCCGTCACAACCCGCCCCAGCACAAGCCTGGGGTTCACTAGGCAAGGGCGGAGAAAGTCAAGAATCCTGGATTTCAGAACGAGACAAGGCACCGTATGCCCAAATGTCACTGCCTCTCTGAGTCAGTTGCCTCATCTGTAAAATGGATTAATTGTTTTGAAGAGCCTTTCCAGTTCTGAAATTCTGGATTTCAGGAAAGAGTGAAAGAGTGAGAGGGGGAACAGGAAAACTGAGAAGCTTGGGTGGGAAAGTTTCCAGGGCACCCCAGTCCTGACCACGTCCACCTAGAAAGTAGCCGGTGGCCACTCCAGGGAGTAGTCTCAGCCTGAGAACAAGAGCTTAAGTTAGAGTCCACTCTCTACTGCTAGACCTTGGGTACACTCTGACCCTTCTCGGAGCCTCAGTTTCCCCACTTGTAAATGGGGGCTGGACTAATCCTGACAGGCCAGAATTCTAAGGGTGCCTGGGGGCACCACGTGGTGGGTGGGGGCCGCAAGCTCCCGGGAGAGAACAGAGGGCCGAGGTTCCTTCTGTCCGAGTGACTCCTCCCAAGTGTAGGGCCGAGGTCCACCCCATCCCCCAGGACCCCTTACCAAGCTCCGTCCTCCTTCGCGGGGGCCAGAGCCAGGCGCGCTGCTAGGGGGGGTCGCCGGTGACCTCGAAACTTGTGCAACACTCCGAGGAGGAGTGGCAGTTGCGGAGCCGAGGCCCCTGCTGAGAGGAGGCAGAAGGGGCCAGGGGGCAGGTCAGCACGAGAGCGGAGGGCGTCCGCTCCCCGAGGCTCCCCAGGCCACTCCCCGCACTCGCCTTAAAACGCATTTACACGGCTTCGGCCCATAGGTCTCCCCAGCGAGTGAATCGGATCCTCCGCGCCTCCGCTCTCTCGCTCCCCCGGGCTCGGGCCCCGCGGCCTGCGCCCCGCCCGCCCAGCAGACACCGACCCCACGCCCCGCCTTTCACCCGCCGCTCGCTTATATAGCCCCGCCCAGGCCCCGCCCACGTGGTCCAGGCCCCGCCGTAGCCCTGGCAACCAGGTGCCGCCATCCCATTGGTCGATTCCGACATAAAGCACTCAGCTCGGCCCACCCGTGCTGCAGTCTTCCCCACCCCACCCCCCGAAGGCCTAGCGTGGCTACCCCACGCTGGGAAATCGAACTACAGGGCCACCGCCACACGGGTGGGACACTTAGACCTTGCATCTTAGGTCTTAGAAAGTGGACAGGAAGCCTTTTCTGCCACTGCCTCAACTTACTTCGTGGTACCACTCTTCTCTCCTGCGGGAACTGCTCACTCATCTCTCGAAACCCAGTTCAAATGTTATGTCCTTGTATTGCTTTTGTAATGAAATTCTTTTAATTGCCTCTTCCAGGCATCTTCTCCGACTCCAACTGAAAACGCAGCTAAAATGTCTTCAGACAGCGTTTTTGTGACTTTCCCAGTTCAGGGCAATACCTCCCTTTATCCCATCCTCTGAACCCGGCAAACTCTTTCTCACCTCTCAAGGGAAATGTGTCTCCTTCTCCAAGAAGCTTTCTCTGACTTCCTCAACTCAAAGCATTTCTTCCATACCAACAAGCTGTTGCTTACCCATCAAAGTCCAGTATAATGTCACCTCCTCCGTTGAACCTTCCGTGACTTGCCTGGCCCTAAGGAACACAGCAATTTGTCTGGACTCCTCACTCACTTGGTTCTTGTTACCCATAGCGTGAGATTCCTGTTGTTATTTTACACTTCTTCTTTGGTTACACTTTGCAACTAGTTTGTGATTTCCCAAGGGCAGGGACTGAATACCCTGCTCAAGTGCCTGGTGCCTGGCACAGACAAGAGTGTGCAAGAAGATTCAGTGTAATCCTAGCACTTTGGGAGGCCGAGATGGGCACATTACCTGAGGTCAGGAGTTTGAGACCAGCCTGGCCAACATGGCAAAACCCCGTCTCCACAAAAAATACAAAAATTAGCCAGATTTGGTGGCACACATCTGTAATCCCAGCTACTTGGGAGGCTGAGGCAGGAGAATCACTTTAACCCGGGAGATGGAGGTTGCGGTGAGCCGAGATCACACCACTGCACTACAGCCTGGGCAACAGAGGGAGACTCCGTCTTTTTTTATTCAATAGCTATGTTACTCAAAAGCTGATTCAAAGTTCATCTGGAAAAGAACAGTCAAGACATTCCTGGAAAAAAAGAAAGAAGACTTCCTCTATCATATCAATTTTTTATTTTTATTTTTTGAGACGGAGTTTCGCTCTTGTTACCCAGGCTGGAGTGCAATGGCACAATCTCGGCTCACTGCAACCTCCGCCTCCTGGGTTCAGGCAATTCTTCTGCCTCAGCCTCCTGAGTAGCTGGGATTACAGGCACGCACCACCATGCCCAGCTAATTTTTTGTATTTTTAGTAGAGACAGGGTTTCACCATGTGGACCAGGATGGTCTTGATCTCTTGACCTTGATCTCTCCATCTCTCGATCCACCCGCCTCGGCCTCCCAAAGTGCTGGGATTACAGGCGTGAGCCACCACGCCTGGTCATATCGAAATTTTAAAATAAAGCTATAGTCTTTTAAACTGTGGTGCTGGAGCAGGAAGAGACAGTGCTAGAACAGAACAGTCTAGAACAGTTCCATACACATTGGAGACTGGTACACAATGAAGATAGCATTTCAAATCAATGAAGCCATAGGGCTTTTGGTCTACCATATGTCTTCATGTCCCCTGCTAAGCTGTAGGCTTTTTTTTTTTCTTTTGAGACAGGGTCTGCCTCTGTCACCCAGGCTGGAGTACAGTGGCATGACTTTGGCTCACTGCAACTTCCGCCTCCCAGGCTCAAGTGATCCTCCAACCTCGGCCTCCCAAGTAGCTGAGACTACAGGTACATGCCACCATGCTTTGCTAGTTTTTGTATTTTTTGTAGAGACAGAGTTTTGCCATGTTGCCCAGGTTGGTCTCAAACTCCTAAGATCTAACAATCTGCCTGCCTCATCCTCCCAAAGTGCTGGGATTATAGGCGTGAGCCACCACACCCAGCAGGCTGTAGACATTTTTTTAAATCAGAGGCACTTCTTGTCTTGCCTTAGTGTCTCCCTAGGACACTCTGTACAACCTAGTTAGAACATGCTCAGTACACAGATGGTGCAGGGCAGGGACCAGAGGCAGGGAGAGCCATTTTCTGCTCCCTACCCAACTGGGACATATAATTGCTGGGTGTCCTTGACTGCGTCACCCCAACTGGATCTGGGTCACTTCTGCCTGGCTTGATTTCCCCCTGTGAACTGAGAGGTTTCAAACTGATTTTTCTGGGCCCTTCTGCCTGGAACCTTCTTGTTTTCTATGCAGAGGAGTAGCATTTCAGGAGGCAGCTTTATAGGTCTGTTATTTGCAGAAGTATTCTTTGAGATTAGTAGTCATTTGCAACATAGCATGAGAACAAGTATCTACCAATCAGGAAAGCGTAGGTCAGGATAGCCATGGCAGGAACCTGAAAAGATTAGACTGAGAGGAGGGAAGAGCACCTGAATAACTTTGGCTCTACTTTTGGTTTAATCATTCTTTGAACTGGCTGCATTTGGATGTCATGATCTGGGTCTGCCCCACCAGCTTTTTTCATCACCTAGTAGACACGTTATGCTTATTGAATGAATCAATAGAGGTATGAAACAAAGGAACCAGAATCCAGTCTGTGCATTTGGAATCTATCAAGAGTAAGTAATCAGACCAGAAAATCTGCATCCTGGACTGGGTACAAATAGGCTGTGGCTTTTTCTTTTTCCCTGCTTGTTATGTGATGTCATTAAAATTCCATGACAACCCTATGTCACAGGAGCTACAATTGTTCTCATTTTACAAATGAGGAATATGAAGCTCAGAAAAGTTCAGTAACTTGCCAGGATCACAAAGCAAGTAAAGGTGGAGACTAGATGTAAATCCAAGCCAATCCTGACCTTTATGCTTGACTGCTACTCAGTGGCTGAGAATTCTGTCCCCAGCTCAATAAAAGTTACACACACCCTGCCAGCATCCAACCCAAAGGCCGATGGCTTCTCTTCTGCTGGTCTCTCTTGCTACTGCCGTCTTAGCATCTACGATTGCTGTGCTGAGCCCTGAAGCAGGATAAAAAGCTTCTGATCTCTAGTCAGCCAATTCAATCTATTCTTCATAAACCAAGAGGAATCATAGTTACAAACGTTGCGATAATAAAAATGCCTTATTAGTACATAGAACAGGAGAGTTTGAAAATACTTTCCTGTTCATCATTTTATTCAGGCTTCCCAAAATCCCACCAGTATTAATTTCTTAGGGATGCCATAACAAAACTCCAAAACCGAGTGGCTTAAAATAACAGAAATGTCTTGTCTCCTAGTTATGAAGGCTAGGAGTCAGGAGTCAAGAAGTTGGCAGGGCCATGCCCTCTCTGATGGCTCTAGGAGAGAATCCTTCCCTGCTTCTTCTAGCCTGTGGTGTCAGCTGGCAATCCTTGGTATTCTTGGCTCATAATGCGTCACTCCAGTCACATGGTTGTCTTCTCCCTGTGTGTCCTCATATGATCTTCCCTCTATATGTATTTGTCTCTGGGTCCAAATTTCCCCTTTTAATAAGCACACTTATCATATTGGATTAGGGCCCACTCTAATGACCTCGTTTTAACTTGATTATCTCTGTAAAGTCCTGTTTCCAAATAAGGTCACACTGTGGTACTGGGGTTAGGACTTAAAAATGACTATTTACAGGGACACAATTCAACCCATAACACCACCAAACACTTCTTTTTATATAATTGACCAATATATAGATCCATGATGACACCTAGTTGTGAAGGAGGTGGGAAGACATAGTCTTTAATTGGGTACATTGCTGTTCCTCTTACCCCCCAATAAAGTCAAAATACTAAAGAAGACAGGAAAAGTGCATATTTTGTAGTAACTAGTAGGGAAGATTATTTCTCCCTTTTAGAGATCAGTATACCGCCAGTGTGGCAGCTCACGCCTGTAACCGCCAACACTTTGGGAGGCCCAGGCAGGGGGATCACTTGAGGTCAGGAGTTCAAGACCAGCCTGGCCAACATGGTGAAACCCCATCTCTACTAAAAATACAAAAAATTAGTCGAGCATGGTGTTGGATGCCTATAATCCCAGGTACTGGGGAGGCTGAGGCGGGAGAATCACTTGAACCCAGGAAGTGAAGGTTGCAGTGCAAGGAGATTGCACCACTGCACTCCAGCCTGGGCAACAGAGTGAGACTCCACCTCTAAAAAAATAAAGAAATAAATAGCCAGGCGCAGTGGCTCACGCCTGTAATCCCAGCACTTTGGGAGGCTGAGGGGGGCAGATCACAAGCTCAAAAGATTGATACCATCCTGGCCAACATACTAAAATCCCTGTCTCTACTAAAAATCCAAAAATTAGCTGGGCATGGTGCCACATGCCTGTAGTCCCAGCTACTTGGGAGGCTGAGGCAGAAGGATCACTTGAACCTGGGAGGCAGAGGTCACAGTAAGCAGAGATGGCACCGCTGTACTCCAGCCTGGGCAACAGAGTGAGACTCCATCTTAAAAAAAAGAAAAAAAGATCAGTATACCAGTTGCTATGGTTTGAATATGTCTCTCAAAAAGCTTGGGTTGTAATTTAACACCCAATGCAACAGTGTTGGGAGGTGGGGCCTAATGGGAGGTGTTTAGGTCATGAGGGCTCCACCACCATAAATGGATTAATGCCAATTATAAAAGGGCTTGAGTCTGTGAGTTCAACCTCTTGTTCTCTCTTGCCTTCTCCTGCCCTCTCCACCACCTTCCACCATGAAATTATGCAGCAAGAAGGCCTCCACTAGATGCAGCGCCTCAGTCTTGGACTTCCCAGCCTCCAGAACCATGAACCATTCTGTTCATTATAAATTACATAGTCTCAGGTATTCTAGTTCAGCAGCACAAAATGGACTAAGACACCAGTTCAGGCCGGGCGCGGTGGCTCAAGCCTGTAATCCCAGCACTTTGGGAAGCCGAGGCAGGTGGATCACGAGGTCAAGAGATCGAGACCATCCTGGTCAACATGGTGAAACCCCGTCTCTACTAAAAATACAAAAAATGAGCTGGGCATGGTGGTGCGTGCCTGTAATCCCAGCTACTCAGGAGGCTGAGGCAGGAGAATTGCCTGAACCCAGGAGGCGGAGGTTGCGGTGAGCCGAGATCGTGCCATTGCACTCCAGCCTGGGTAACAAGAGCGAAACTCCGTCCCAAAAAAAAAAAAAAAGACACCAGTTCAGAATGATTATGGAATTTTTTCCATAGGGACAAGTAGAGAATTAAACAAACATTATTTGAGCATCTATTGTGTGACAGGCATCATGCTGAATGTTTACAAACACATGATTGTATTTAATCTTACAGATAACCCTGTAAGACAGGCATTATTACCCCCATTTTACAGGTGAGAAAATTGGGATTGAATCCTTTGTCTAAGGTTACCCAGCTAGTGAATATCAGAGTGGGAACTTCACTCTGATCTGTCTGACTATTCCAGTGAGAAGGGATCTGAGAATAAGGCATGAAGCTCAGAACAAAGAATGCCAACATCAGGCCAAGAGCAAACAGCAGGAGATCTGAGCAGTAGCTGGAACCCAGGTTCAGACACCAGATGAATTGACAGAAAGGGCACCAATCCAAAGTCAGCGCTGCAAACTCTTTGAAGCCATCAGTGAAATGAAGACCCTGAAGTAACTAGAAACCAGAAACAAAAAAGCACCCTTAGGACTCTGCAGAAACAGAGCTATTTGCAAATTAAGGATGGAAACCAATCAAAACAGTGGCCACCATCTATTGTGCATCTACTGTGCTCTAGGCACTGACAGCTAAGATCCCTAAGAGAGCTTACTATCCTGCAGCCTTGTATTAAGATTTATGTAACTTTGGGCCGGGGACAGTGGCTCATGCCTGTAATCCCAGCACTTTGGGAGGCTGAGGTGGGCAGACCACAAGGTCAGGAGATCGAGACCATCCTGGCCAACATGGTGAAACCCCATCTCTACTAAAATACAAAAAATTAGCCAGGCATGGTGGCGCACGCCTGTAGTCCCAGCTACTCGGGAGGCTGAGGCAGGAGAATTGCCTGAACCCAGGAGGCGGAGGTTGCGGTGAGCTGAGATCGCGCCATTGCACTCCAGCCTGGGTAACATGAGTGAAACTCCGTCTCAAAAAAAAAAAAAAAAAATGTTTATATAACTTTGGCTGAGTGCAGTGGCTCACACCTGTAATCCCAGCACTTTGGGAGGCTGAGCCAAGCAGACTACTTGAGGTTGGGAGATCGAGACCAGCCTGGCCAGCATGGTGAAACCCCATCTCTACTAAAAATACAAAAAGAATTAGCAGGGTGTTGTGGCGCATGGCTATAATCCCAGCTACTCGGGAAACTGAGGCAGAAGAATTGTTTGAACCCGGGAAACAGAGGTTGTGATGGGCTGAGATTGTGCCACTGCACTCCAGCCTGGGTGACAGAGTGATACGTCTCAAAAAAAAAAAAAAGATTTATATAATTTTTAACTCAATAACCCTATGAGGTATGCGCTGTTCAGTAACCCCATGTTGCAAGGGAGGAAACACACATAGAGAGGCTAACTAAATTGTTTAAGGTCACACAGAAAATAAGGGGCCTCACTGCACTTTCCCCATCTTCACAACAAGTCTGCAGTGGAGGAATCTGAGGGCCAGAGAGACCAAGTGATTTGCCTAAGATCACGCAGCAGGTAAATGGCAGAGTCTGGACTCAAACTCAGGGCTGTGCACTGGTGAGAAATTTGAAATGGAGAGGCCCAGGATCATGTTAGAGCAAACCCTGGGGCCCTAGCTCTTCAAACTCCAAATTCTAATTGTTAGAGCTGTGTGTGTCCCCCTGATACAGGGGCAGGCAGGCAGAGGCCCTGCTGTACTTTGGAACCCAGCCTAGGACCCAGCACTGAGAAGACAAAGCTCAAGTGTGTTGACTGAATCCGGGATTATACTCACAACCCTTCCCTAGGCAGACAAGATGCTAAGAGGCTGAATGTGGTAATTTGGATTTCTTTGTGTTTATTTTCATTCTCTTTTAGGCTACACAAAAATGTGAAAAAAATAATAATAGAGTGTAACAATTAAGGAATTCATACAGTTTCTCTGAAGCCAGACCTGAGTCATTTCTAACAAATGGGATGGGAAAACAACAACTACTTACAAAAAAAACACTCAGCTGAAATTTCTCACTTTCTCCAGCTGCTGTCTTCAGAGCCACCTGGGAGAGGAATAAACAAGACTGCTGACTGCAACTCTGTTCCGCATTCTCCGATGGTTCTCAGACTTGGGCCTGCATCAGAATCACCTGGAAGGCTTGTTAAAACACCCATTGCTGGCCGTTTTCCAGAGTTTCCAATTCAATAGGTTTGGAGTAGCCCTGAGAATATATATATATACACACACACATATTTTTTTTTTTAGATGTCAACCTTGTTGCCCAGGTTGGAGTGCAATGGCGTGGTCTTGGCTCACTGCAACCTCTGCCTCCCAGGTTCAAGCGATTCTCCTGCCTCAGCCTCCCAAATAGCTGGGATTACAGGCACCCACCAACACACCCGGCTAATTTTTGTATTTTTGGTAGAGACAAGGTTTCACCATCTTGGCCAGGCTGGTCTCGCACTCCTGACCTCAGGTTATCCACCTGCCTCAGCCTCCCAAAGTGCTGGGATTACAGGTGTGAGCCACTGTGCCTGGCCAAGAATATATATTTCTAACAAGTTCCCAGGTGATGCTGATACTACCAGTCCAGGAATCACACTTTAAGAGCCCCTAGCCTAAATAGACCTGAAGCACAGCAGGCAAAGAGATCAAAGCTATATACCTTTGAAAGAAGGCATCAAGCCCTTGCCCCAGCCCCTCTCTGGCAAGGAGGTAGGGTGGGCCAATAACCAACCTGGGCTGGAAGGCTGTAGTATCCCTAGACAATAGGAGCACATCCATAAATATGCACACCTACTATGTACCCACAAAACTTAACAACAACAAATTTTAAATAGGAGTACACACTTCAGGGGTATATAGGCTTGACTTCATCTCCTGGGGCAACCCTCATTTACTGTGTGAACTTGGCAAAATTACTTATCTTCTGTGAGCCTCACTTTATTCATCTGTAAAATGGGCATAATAAGACTGCCTGCTTCCCAGGGCTGCTGTAAGAAATTTGCGAACATGTAAAATCTCTTGCCTAGTACCTGGCATATACATTAGCAAATGCTTTTTTTTTTTTTTTTTTTTTTGACAGAGTCTTGCTCAGTTGCCCAGGCTGGAGTGCAGTGGTATGCTGGCTCACTGCAACCCCTGTCTCCTCGGTTCAAAGGATTCTCATGCCTCAGCCTCCTGAGTAGCTGGGATTACAGGTGCTCCACCACACCTGGATAATTTTGTATTTTTAGTAGACATGGGGTTTCACCATGTTGGCCAGGCTGGTCTTGAACTCCTGTCCTCAAGTGATTCACCCACCTTGGCTTCTTACCTTAGCTTCTTACTGCTTCTTCAAAGCAGTGGCTATTTTCATTATTAGCCTGAGCCAGAGTGCACGGAGCCAGAGGAGAAAATTCAGAACTGTATCAGAGGATACAGCTGGGGCAGGATGGGAGAAGCAGTCACACAGGGAGGTTTAGGAGGTGAGCTGAGGAACACCCAGCAGGGCCCAGATACTCAGGAAGTGGGGCAGCACAGTATGAGGGTGGGGGTGGAATTCCATTCCATTCCCCTTGGATTTTCACAGGGGCAGAGGTTGATGTGCAGAGCACTGAGTCATCCAAGCCCAACCCAAACTGGGCCTCCTTCTAAATTGCTGCAGAAGTCATGTTTTCTCCAAAAGCTGTTCATTCATGTCAAGAAAGAGCAAACCCAGGCAACCATGTCTACACCTCAGGATGCTCTGCTCCCCTCCCCCACTACTGATGGACTCATACTTGGGCACCACATCCCTATGCCTCCAGTTAGCTGACCAATCAGAGACACAGTGACTGCAGCCGGGTGCTACAGTGAGATCTACGGTCAGTGGAATCCATTCTAGAGAGAGCCAGTGTTTGCCTCTGTCTCTGAGGCTTCCAGCCTTGCCTGGTGTCCCTGAGAGGCTCTGAGTCCTTTCAGCAAGCCCTCCTCACAGAGGCAGCACAGCAGAGTCCTCAACCACAAGGATACAAGGGGTCATGCTCCCTATCCTTGAACCTGGGCTCCACCATTTACCCAATAGTGTGACCCTGGGGAAGTTACCTGGCCTCTCTGTGCCTCATTGCCCTCATCTGCAGAATGGAGATAATAAAACTGCCTACTTCACGGGGTTGACATGGTAAGCAAAGACGTAGCCATGTGCTCTAGTCTGAATGTTGCTGTCCTCCCAAAATTCATACGTTGGAATCTAATACCCAATTTGATAGTATTAAGAGGTGGGGCCTTTGAGAGGTGATTATATAATTAAGGGAGGCCACTGAATCTTTTACCATGTGAGAATACAGCAGAAGGTGTCATCTTTGAAGCAGAGAGCAAGTTCTCACCAGACATCAAAGCTGCTGGCACAGGCTGGGCACAGTGGCTCATACGTGTAATTCCAGAACTTTGGGAGGCAGAGATGGGTGGATCACTTGAGCCCAGAAGTTTAAGACCATCCTGGGCAACATTGCAAAACCCTGTCTCTACAAAAAATACAAAAGAAAAAAAAAATTAGCTGGCTAATTTTTTCTCTACAAAAAATACAAAAAAAAAAAAAAATCAGATGGCAGCTGGAACTAGTCACCCAGAGGTTCCACTGGTACACTGGGGTAGCTGGGCCTTTCTGCCTCTTTGTGTATGTCAGGGCCCACTATGGAGTTTTCACTTGGCCTCACAGCAGGGGAGCTGGACCTCTTACCTGGTGTAACAGAACTCCTAAGAGCGCAAAGGCAGAGCTTGCCAGTCTCTTGAAAAACTCAGGTTCAGAACTGGTGCAGCATCACTTTCTCTGCATTCTACTGGTTAAAGCGGGTCAGGGAGTTGTCCCAGATTCAATGTGAGATGGTACTACACAAGGCACATATATTGGGAGGCGTGGTTTATTTTTGGAGAGTAGCTGCCATAAAATCCATCCAATGTCTATGTGTCCACTGTCCCCACCCTGTCAAAGTCATCATCCCTAGCCTGGAGGTCTGCAATCATATTCTAAATAATTTCCCTCTACTTCTCTTAACCTTCCACCCACCAACCCCAACACTGCAGCCAGGGTGTTCTTATGAAGGTGATATCAAAATGCAAATTCAGCAAAGGTTTTGCCTATTAAAAACCCTGCAATGACCTCCCTGTGCTCTTGGGACAAAGTCTCAGATTGTTGATTGTACACACATCCCCTGCTGTAGACAGGGGGTTTTTCTTTTTTCCCCGGGTGGGGTGCAATTGGGCGATCTCGGCTCACCGCAACCTCCGCCTCCTGGGTTCAGGCAATTCTCCTGCCTCAGCCTCCTCAGTAGCTGGGATTACAGGCACGCGCCACCATGCCCAGCTAATTTTTTGTATTTTTAGTAGAGACGGGGTTTCACCATGTTGACCGGGATGGTCTCGATCTCTTGACCTCGTGATCCACCCGCCTTGGCCTCCCAAAGTGCTGGGATTACAGGCTTGAGCCACCGCGCCCGGCCAAAGTCTCAGATTTTTAACAAAGCCTACAGGGCCCTTCGTCAGGGACCTTGCCCCAGCCCCACCTCCCCTGGACACTCTTCTGGCCACCCTTTTCCCAGCCTTCCTCCAGCTGCCACTGCTGCTGCCGCTGCTGCTGCTGCTGCTGCTTCCTCTTCGTCTTCATCTTCTTGCTGCTGCTGCTGCTGCTTCTCGTAGCTGCTGCCACTGCCCTCCTCCGCCACCGCTGCCTCCTTACTCTCCTCCCCCTCCTCCTCCTCTTCCTCCTCCTGCTCCTCCTCCTTCTTCTTCTGAGATTGGCCTTTCTCTCTCACCTACACCTAAGCTGGAGGGCAGAGGCACAATCACAACCTATTGCAGCCTCAAACTCCTGGGCTCAAGGGTCCTCCTGCCTCAGCCTCCAAGTAGTTGGGACTACAGGCATGTGCCACCATGCCTGGCTAATTGTTTTTTTTTTTTTTTTGAGTGATTAGGGTCTAACTATGTTGCCCAGGCTGGTCTCGAACTCCTGGGCTCCAGCAATCCTCCCCATTCAGCATCCTAACTAGCTGGGACTACAGGCGTGAGCCACCGCACTCAGCACTTTCAATTTATTGAACCTGCCGTGCTCCTTCATGTCTTGGGACCTCTGCACTTGCTGTTCCTCTGGAACATTTTTTCCACCTGACCAACTGCTGCTCATCCTTTAGCTCTTGGCTGAAGTGTCCTTTCTTCAGAGAGGCTGTCTCTGACGCTTTGGAGCACTCAAGCATTTCTTCATTTTGAGTAGGGCAAAACCCAACTAATTGTCTCAAGCAAAAAGGGCATTCATTGCCTCATGTGACAAAGTCACTGCGGGATGAAAGTTGAGACAAAGACTAAATCCAAGAGCTCAAAAACGTCACTGGGGATCTGTTTTGCTTCAAGTCTCAGTGCTGCCTTCCTTAGGGTGGGCTTCACCTCAGTCAGGCTCTCAGTGCCACACCCCCCACACACACTCCTATCCTCCACTCCACCCTGGACCCCAGCCACTGCCTCCTAGGCCTGGTTCCTTGATGTGCACGTCTCTGATTGGCCAGACCTGGGGCTTGAGCCCCTTGCCCAAGATAAGATCAGCCCCATTCTTTTTTTTTTTTTTGAGACAGAGTCTTGCTCTAACGCCCAGGCTGGAGTGCAGCGGCTCGATCTCTGCTCACTGCAACCTCTGTGTCTCCAGTTCAAGTGATTCTCATGCCTCAGCCTCCCGAGAAGCTGGGATTACAGGTATGAACCACCATGCCAGGCTAGTATTTTGTATTTTTAGTAGAGACGGCGTTTCACCATGTTGACCAAGTTGATCTTGAACTCCTGACTTCATGTGATCTGCCCACCTCAGCCTCCCAAAATGCTGGGATTACAGGCATGAGTCACTGCACCTGGCCTATAAATCCTGTTTTTAAAAAAATGTTTTATCTTGAAATTCATATAGAAATTTTCCAAAAATAGTACATATCTTTCACCCAGATTCCCCAAATGTTAACATTTTAACAATTTTGCTTTCTCATTCATATATATACATAAACATATATATATTTGTGTGTGTGAATACTTGGATGGATAGACAGACAGATAGATAGAGATATAAATGATTTATTTTTTCTTAACTGCTGGAGAGTAAGTTGCAGACATATGCCACTTTACACCTAATATGTCCATGTGTATTTTGTCTAGAACGTGTTTCCTCCAGATATTCCTGTGGCTCACTCTGCACACAGCACACCCTCACTTCCTGCAAGTCTTTGTTCAAATGTCACCTTCACAAGAAAGCCTACCCAATCACCTCTTTAAAATTTCAACCTGCCTTTCTGTGCACGGTTGTCACTCTCAATCCTTTTACTGCTCTCTACTTTTTCTTCTTCAACAACACCTTTCACTTTCTAGGATACTTCAGAATTTATAGGTTAAATCTGCATATACTTTGAGTTCCCTAAGGACAGGAATCTTTGAACTTTTTGTTTACTGACATATCCCAAGCTCCTAAAGCAGTGCTTGGCACACAGCAGATGGTCCATAAATACCTATTAAATGAATAAATGGGTAACCCAAGGTCATAACAAGTGAGTGGCACAGTGCCTCCATCAGACCCTACCACGGGTCAGCCACTACTCTCAGCACTTCTGTGATATTCTCTGGGGCTGGCTCTCAATGGGCGCATCTATGACACTGCTTTATGTAGTCTCTAGCCATTGTGGGGTCGACCCAAAACAAAATTATGAGCTCTCGATTTTGCTATCTCTAACGTCCCTTTTTCTTTTGCTTTTTTTTTCCTTTTTTTTTTTTTTTTGAGACAGAGTCTTGCTCTGTTGCTCAGGCTGGAGTGTAGTGGCATGATTTCAGCTCACTGCAACCTCCGCCTCCCAAGTCCAAGCAATTCTCCTGCCTCCGCCTCCCAAGTAGCTGAGATTACAGACACACGCCAGCATGCCGGGCTAATTTTGTAATTTTTTTAGTAGAGATGTGGTTTCACCAAGTTGGTCAGGCTGATCTTGTACTTCTGACCTTGCGGTCCGCCTGCCTCAGCCACCCAAAGTGCTGGAATTATAGGCGTGAGCCACCACACCCAGCCTGACATCCCTTTTTCACTGCTTTCCCTACTTCAAAGCTACTCTTTGCCCTAATGTTTCTCCCACATGGCAACTGTTTCCCTCTTGTGTGGCAAGAGGCAGGCCAAAGTGGTGTAAAGACACTGGCAGGGAGTCCTTAGAAAGGAGTCACTTCCTTCTCTGGGTCTCAGTTCCCCACTCTGAGATTCCCAGGATCTCTGAGACTCTTGGGGACTCTGGTAGCATCTGCCAGTCTCTTTTTACATTGACCTAGGGAGTCTGGGTTGAGATTTGAGGACTTTTCTTTGATAGCAGAATGGGTGGCTCATTCTCCCACGAAAAGCATCACAGGGAATAGATGATAAAAGGGTTTTCAAGTCTGTGGTTGCTGCTTCCCTGCCTCTGGGTTTGAAAACTAGGCAAATCTGAATTTCTATCTAAAGCTACCATATCACTTAGTAGCTCTATGACCCTGGCAATTTGCCTCAGCTTTCTGAGTATCAGTTTCCTCCACTGTAAAATAGGTTTAATAATATCTTCTTCAGAAGGTTGTTGGAAGGAGTAAATAAAAAGATGCATGCAAAGTACTTTGCCTATTACCTGGGACACAGAAAGATTCCAAAAACAGCAGCTGTTATTAGCAACTGTCTTAATCCATTTTACGTTGCTTATAACAGAATCCCTGAACATAGGTAATTTATAATGAAAAGGAATTTATTTCTTATAGTTACAGAGGCTGTTAAATCCAAGGTGGAGGAGATGCATCTGGTGAGGACCTTTCTGCTGCTGGGGACTCTCTGCAGAGTCCCAAGGTGGTACAGGGTATCATATGGCGAGGGGGCTAAGCAAGCCAGCTCGAGTCTCTCTTCCTCTTCTTATGAAGCCACCAGTTCCATTTCCTGATAACCCATTACTCCATCAATCCATTATTAACCCATTCATTAGGGCAGAGGCCTCATAACCCAATCACCTCTCAAAGGTCTGACTTCTCAACACTGCCACACTGGGGATTAACCTTCAACAAAAGTTTTGGAGGGGACAAACATTCAATCCATGGCAGCATCTGAGCCCTGAGTGGATTCCTGCTGCAGCTGTGGACACACGGTCAGGGAACATTTCTGGAGTCCTCTCTGCATAGCAAGTGTGAGCCTGAACCCTGTGTGCAGCTACTTCAGGGCTGGTTTTGTGGGCGGAGTCTGTGGCTATTTAGGAGACACCAGTTCCTATTGTCTAGACAGAGTTCCCTAAGGCCATCATCTCCCCATCAGAGAGGTTGAGCTCAGAAGTCTGAGTCATAGAAAACACTTGAAAGTCCCTGGGAAAGCCATCTGGGCCAAGAGCACTTCGAATATTTTTTCCTACATATTTCTTCTATAGAAATATTATATTCATCATTTATTGGTGCATAATCCCAAAACGTAGTAGCTTAAAACAACAAACATTGATTATCTCACCCAGTTTCTGAGTGTCAGGAATCAGGAGGCAGCTTAGCCAGGTAGCCTGGCTCAGGATCTCCCATGAGTTTGTGGTCAAGCAGTCAGTTAGGGCTGCCAACATCTGAAGGCTTGAACTGGGGCTGAAGGATCCACTTGCAAGCTCACTTACATAGCTGTTGGCAGGATACTTTAGTTTCTTACCCCCTGGATTTTTTCATAGGGATGCTCAACATATGGGTTCCTCCAGAATAAGTGACTCGAGAGAAAGAGAGATTGAGACCAAGGCAAAACTGCAGTGTCTTTTTGGGGGGGGAAGGAGGAGTGATGGAGTTTCGCTTTGTCTCCCAGGCTAGAGTGCAATGGTGTGATCTCAGCTCACTGCAACCTCCATGTGGGAAGCAGAAAAGGAACTTTTTAAAGTTTCCTTTCTTGTTAAAGAAGATGTGTGTTAATAACTTTGTTAAGCCCTATTCTATGTAGTTGTTAAACATGCCATGCTTACAGGCACGTAGTACATTCTATGTCCTTGTACTTTAACCAAGATATTTGTTATGGACATTCTCAGAGGCATGTCCCAGCTCTCCATTGCTTTTACCTATTTAGAAAAGTTTTATGTTATTAGCCATTCAGGTTTTAGTTTAAATTGTGAGGTCTGGCTCTAGCCAACGGAGATCAGACACAGCAGTAAAGATGACCCCAAATGCACAAGAGATTAATTTGTTTGTTTTCCTTTGTTCATTGTACACTCGTGGCACAATGGCTAGCAAGGGTACCTTTTCTGCAGTCCAGGAAATAAAAGTTGAGTTGCTAAAAAGAAATCCTTTGTCTCAGTGCTAATTTTTCTTTGTGGCACCAAACATCTATTTCCAACACTCCGCCTCCCAGGTTCAAATGATTTTCTTGCCTCAGCCTCCTGAGTAACTGGGATTACTGGGAACTGCCACCATGCCCAGCTAAATTTTTCGTATTTTTAGTAGAGACAGGGTTTTGCCAGGTTGGCAAGGCTGGTCTTGAACTCCTGACCTCAGGTGATCCACACACCTTGGGCTCCCAAAGTGCTGGGATTATAGGCATGAGCCACTGCACCTGGCCTGCAGTGTCTTTTATAACTGATTTCAGAAGCGACACCCCATTACTTCTGCCAAAGAAACCAACATGATACAACGTGGGAGGGGGTAACACAAGGACATGTACACCAGTAGGCAGGAGTCTTTGGGGGTTTTTTGAGTTTTTTTTTGTTTTGAGCCAGAGTCTTGCTCTGTCACCAGGCCAGAGTGCAGTGGGGCAATCTTGGCTCACTGCTACCTCTGCCTCCTGGATTCAAGCGATTCTCCTGCCTCAGCCTCCCAAGTAGCTGGAATTACAGACCCACACCACCACACTCAGCGAATTTTTGTATGTTTAGTAGAGATCATGTTGGCCAGAATGGTCTCAATCTCCTGACCTCGTGATCCGCCCATCTCAGCCTCCCAAAGTGCTGGGATTACAGGCATGAGCCACCACATCCGGCCAACTTCTTTGTATTTTTAGTAGAGGTAGAGATGGGGTTTCACCATGTTGGCCAGGCTGGTTTCAAACTCCCGACCTCAAGTGATCCACCCACCTCGGCCTCCCAAAGTGGTGGGATTAAGGGTGTGAACCACCATGCTCAGCCTGGAGGCTCTTTTGAATGCCACCTGCCATGGACATAATTCACATTTGGTGAAATTTACAGATCTTAGGTGTACAGTTTTATTGGTCTTAACAATAGAATATTCTAATATAAATCACACTCCTATCAAGGTTTGGAACATTTTCATTACATCAGAACATTCTCTCATCCCCTTCTCAGTCAATCCCCCCCTCACCCCAAGTAACTACTGACCTTATTGCCGTCTCTGTGTAACCCACAGTTTTGCCTGTTCTAGAATGTGATAACGTTGGAATCACACAGCATGTACTCTTTTGTATCGGCTTCTTTTGTTCTGCATACTGACTTGAGATTCATCTATGTGGTTCATTCCTTTATATTGTTGAGTTACGCACTCCCACCTTTGTGTGGTTCTCACCCTTATTAAATGTGCCTGTAACATAGCATCTGGCAGTTACTCTTCATTTCTACTTCTACTGGACTGTGACCTACTAGACTGTGACCCACTCAAGGACAGAGGTTGTATGTATCTCATTTATTTCTGGGTCCCCAACATGAGCTCAGTGCCTGGAAGGCAGTAGACCTGGGAACTGTCACATCCTGAAACTTGGGAGTTGGCATGATGGGAAGTAGGGGACAGTAGGGAGTCAAGGGGCACTGACAGGAGACCTGATCACTGGGGCTGGAAATCACTCCAAGACCCACCATCTATAGGCCCCATGAGCTCAGAGTGCTTTCCAACCAGAAGTCCCAGGACAGAGAGGGGGTTCCAGCCAAATAAACACAGAGTGGGCAGTGAGTCCACAGCTATTACTCTAGGGCTCAGCCTTCCAGCCACTGGAAAACTCACCAATAGGGGACAGGCCTGTAAAGAAAGTAAAAATCTACTTTCTCTCACTTGCTTCTCCTCCCCTTTCACCCAGAGAGTGTACTTGACAACTAGCCCCAACCCTTTGAAACCCCTGCCCCCTCTAGCCCCACCCTCTCATGCTGCTCACAATGGTGCCACCCTCAGCAGAGCCATGAGATGAGGGTTGAGGCTCCAACACCTGCCAGCTTTCTGGAATCCCAGAAGCCCTAAAGCATAGCCCTAGGAGTCACAGCTGGCACTGTGTTCCTGCTCTACCATCCTCTGGCTGTGTGGCCTTGGCCAGATTACTTCCTCCTCTGTAAAATGGGGCCATAATTCCACCTAGTAGGGTAGTTAAAGAGTTACGTACCTAACAGAGGCAGAGGGCTAAGTGCAGGGGCTGGCAGAGAAAGGATGAGGTGACTTGGTAGTGGGAGGAGCCAGTGAGACCCTCCCCATTTTTCCAGAAAGGTAGAATTAGCACCAGAGGATCAGGTGCGGTGGCTCAGGCCTGTAATCTCAGCACCTTGGGAGGCCAAGGCAGGCAGATTACCTGAGGTCAAGCGTTTAAGACCATCCTGGCCAACATGGTGAAACCCTGTCTCTACTAAAAATACAAAAATTAGCTGGGCATGGTGGCACATGCCTGTAATCCCAGCTACCTGGCAGGCTGAGGCAGGAGAATTGCTGGAACCTGGGAGGTAGAGGCCGCAGTGAGCTGAGATCACACCACCACTGCACTCTAGCCTGGGTGACAGAGCAAGATTCTGTCTCGAAAAAAAAAGAATTAGCTCCAGAGTCCACAACTGAGAACAAAAGCTGAGAAATGCTCTACCTTCCAAGCTCAGAGGCTCATTAGGAGGTGCTATGTCAGCAGAACTAGGACTACTTACAGTGCTGGAGCTATGCCGGGCTTGTGAAAAGAAGCCACCTGTCTCTTAGAGCAGAGCAGGCAATTTCCCCAAGACAGGTTCTGCAATATGACCATATCACCTCATCAAGAGGACCAGTCAAATTCTTCTCCCCTTGAATACGGGCTGGCCTTGGTGACTGCTGCTAACCCAGAGAATGCAGCAGAAGTTACAATGCACATTTCTCAGGCTGGACCAAAAGAAACCTTATAACTTTTTTCTTGTTCCCTTAGAAAGCTTAGTCTATAGGCACTCCTTCTTGGAACCCAGGTGATATGCTGTGAGAAGTCAAGCCACATGGGGAGGCCACGTTTAGTTCTCCAGGTGACAGTCTCAGCTCAGGCACCGGTCATGTGAGTGAAGCAACCTCCAGGTGATTCCAGCCCCCAGCCATTTGAGTCTTCCCAGCTAAAATCCCAGACATCATGGAGCAGTGTATTAGTTATGTATTGTTGCATGGCAAGTTACCCCAGAATGCAACAGCTTAAAACAACAAATATTTATCATCTCACACAGTTTCTGACCATCAGGAATCCAAGAGCAGCACATCTGGGTGATTCTGATTCAAGGTCTCTCATGAAGTTGCAGTTAAGCTGTTGGGGCTGCAGTCATCTACTTTCTCTGGGGCCAGAGGATCCATTTCCAAGCTCATTCATGTGGCCATTAGCAGGAAGCCTCAGTTCCTCTCCATGTGGCCTCTCCACAGAGGCAGCTGGTCTCACAACCTGGCAGCTGGCTTCCCCCAGGGAGTGATCCAAGAGAGAGAAGCAGAAGCCACAATATCTTTTTTTTTTTTTTTTCTGAGATGGGGTCTTGCTCGGTCACCAGGCTAGAGTGCAGAGTGGCACCATCACAGATCACTATAGCATCTACCTCCTGTGCTCAAGCAATCCTCCTGCCTTGGCCTCCCAAGTAGCTGGGACTGCAGATGTGAGTCATTGCACTGGCTAAGTTTTTTAAAAATGTGCTGTGGGTCAGGCATGGTGGCTCATGCCTATGATCACAGCACTTTGGGAGGCTGAGGCGGATGGATCACGAAGTCAGGAGTTGAAGACCAGCCTGGCCAAGATGGTGAAATCCCATCTCTACTAAAAATACAAAAAATTAGCTGGGCATGGTGGCAGGTGCCTGTAAACCCAGCTACTCAGGAGACTGAGGCAGAGAATTGCTTGAACCCGGGAGGCAGAGAATTGCTTGAACCCGGGAGGCAGAGGTTGCAGTGAGCAGAGATCATGCCACTGCACTCCAGCCTGGGCAACGGAGACTCTGTCTCAAAAAAAAATTTGTAGAGACAGGATCTCCCTATGTTGCCCAGGCTGGTCTCAAACTCTTAGCTACAAGCGATCCTTCTACCTTGGCCACCTCAAGTGCTGGGATTACAAGCATAAGCCACTGCGCCCAGCCTCACAATATCTTTCACAACCTAGACTTAAAAGTGACATACTATCACTTCTGCCATATTCTATTGATCACACAGACCAAACCTGATATGGTGTGGGAGAGGACTGCACAAGGGGGTGAATACCAGGGGGCAGGGATCATTGGGAGTCATCTTGGAGGCCACCTACTGTAAGTGGAGACCAGCTTTGTCTCTGTGTCACACTGTGCCTTGTGAAACTCCTGACCCACAGATTCCATGATCATGATGAAATGGTGATTGTGTTATATACCTCGAAGCTGAGGCTGATGCGTTACAGTTACACAAGCTAACTGGGACAGAGCTAACTAGGACAGTAGCTAACTGGAATGGAGCCAAAAGAATCATTCATCAGGTGTGGGGTGCCACCAGGGGGCGTCTGACTTCCCCTCCGCTGATGATGTCTGCTGAGTGACTACACTTGCCCACCTGCCCTGGTGCTACGGAAACAGAGGAAAGGGGCTTGGAGAGGGAAGGCCAAGGATGTGATCAGGTGGCAAGGAGTGGCAGAAAGATGGACTCTACCCGTGTCCACAGGCCCCAGAGTTGGGGCTGCAGGGGGTACAGTGATGGGGCAGCAGGCCTGCTGGGGGCAAAGAGGTGCACTGTGAAGGGTGAACCAGAGGCCGCCAGCAGAGGAAAACCACTTGGCACCAAGCCCTTTCACAGCGTGCTACTCCATCACCCCATGTCTACAGATAAGGAGCTGAGCAGCTGTGATGTCCAAGAGGACAGGAACACAGACACCTCGCATAAAGCAAAGAAGAGGTCAGCCAGGGGCCAGCAGAGGACACGTAAGGAAGTAAGTTCTTTTTTTTTCCATCGTGTTTCTCCCCACCAGAGGGCAGAGAAGAAAGAACAGACTCATCTCTTCTCCAAGACACAAGGCCTGCCTGTTGGACTGTGAGTCCCAAAGGAGACTGACCTTTGAAAATGGAAATACCCAGTTAATGGCCGAAGCAAGAGACTGCATTAAAACTAAAAACGACTGAAAGTTTTCAAACCAGCTGGAGATGTCATCAATGAGGCCAAATGTCTATCAGGAAAGGGGATGACAGATTACAGTTGGTAAAAAAATTTTTTTTTTTTTTTTTGAGACAGAGTTTCGCCCTTGTTACCCAGGCTGGAGTGCAATGGCGCGATCTCGGCTCACCGTAACCTCCGCCTCCTGGGTTCAGGCAATTCTCCTGCCTCAGCCTCCTGAGTAGCTGGGACTACAGGCGCGCACCACCATGCCCAGCTAATTTTTTGTAGTTTTAGTAGAGACGGGGTTTCACCATGTTGACCAGGATGGTCTGGATCTCTTGACCTCGTGATCCACCCGCCTCAGCCTCCCAAAATGCTGGGATTACAGGCTTGAGCCACCGCGCCCGGCGGTAAAAATTATTTTTAAAAATAACTGTTTGGCCAGGCATGGTGGCTCATGCCTCTAATCCCAGCACTTTGGAAGGCGGAGGCGGGTGGATCACCTGAGGTCAGGAGTTTGAGACCAGCCTGGGCAACACAGTGAAACCCCATCTCTACTAAAAATACAAAAAGGCTGGGTGTGGGGGCTCACACCTGTAATCCTAGCACTTTAGGAGGCCGAGTCGGGTGGATCACAAGGTCAGGAGTTCGAGACCAGCCTGGCCAACATGGTGAAACCCCATCTCTACTAAAAAGACAAAAAATTAGTCTGGCATGGTGGTGTGCACCTGTAATCCCAGCTACTCAGGAGGCTGAGGCAGGAGAATCATATGAACCCAGGAAAAGGAGGTTGCAGTGAGCCCATAACGCACCATTCACTCCAGCCTGAACAACAGTGCAAGACTCTGTCTCAAAAATAAAAAATACAAAAAATTAGTCAGACATGGTGTCGGGCACTTGTAAGGCATGGTGTCGGGCACTTGTAATCCCAGCTACTTGGGAGGCTGAGGCAGGAGAATTGCTTGAACCTGGGAAAAAGAGGTTGCAGTGAGCTGAGATCATGCCATTGCACTCCAGCCTGGGCAACAATAGCAAAACTCTGTCTCAAAAAATAAATAAATAAAAATAACTGTTTGGGCCAGAAGTAGTGAGTGGCTCATGCCTGTAATCCCAGCACTTTGAGAGACTGAGGTAGGCAGATCACTTGAGGTCAGGGGTTCAAAACCAGGCTGGCCAACATGATGAAACACCGTCCCTACTAAAAATAGAAAAATTAGCCTGGCTTGGTGGCTCACACCTGTAATCCCAGCATTTTGGGAGGCTGAGGCGGGCAGATCACCTGAGGTCAGGAGTTCAAGATCAGCCTGGCCAACATGGTGAAATCCCATCTCTTCAAAAATACAAAAATTAGCTAGGTATGATAGCGGGCACCTATAATCTCAACTACTCGGGAGGCTGAGGTGGGAGAATAGCTTGAACCCAGGAGGCAGAGGTTGCAGTGAGCCAAGATCGCACCATTGCACTCTAGCCTGGATGACAGAGCAAGATTCTGTCTTTAAAAAAAAAAAAAAATTAGCTGGGTGTGGTGGCACGCACCTGTAATGCCAGCTATTTGGGAGGCTGAGGCATGAGAATTGCCTGTACCGGGAGGTGGAGGTTGCAGTGGGCCGAGATCATGCCACTGCACTCCAGCTTGGCGACAGAGCGAGACTCCTCAAAACAAAACAAAAAAAACTCTGGGCCAGGCACAGTGGCTCATGGCTATAATCCCAGAACTTTAGAAGGCCCAGGCAAGAGGATCATTTGAGCCCAGGGATTTGAGGCCAGCCTGGACAACATGGCAAACCCAGACTGTAAAGAAAAAATACAAAAATTGGGGCCAGGTGCAGTGGCTCATGCCTGTTACCCCAATACTTTGGGACGCCAAGGTGGGTGGATCACATGAGGTCAGAAGTTCAAGACCAGCTTGGCCAACATGGTGAAACCCCATCTCTACTAAAAATACAAAAATTAGCCAGGCATGGTGGTGGGCACCTGTAATCCCAGCTACTCAAGAGGTCGAGGCAGGAGAACAGCTTGAAACCGGGAGGCAGAGGTTGCAGTGAGCTGAGATCCTGCCACTGCACTCCAGGCTGGTGACAGAACAAAACTTCATCTCAAAAAAAAAAAAGAAAGAAAGAAAAATAAAAATACAAAAATCAGCTAGAGGGGTGTCGCCCACCTGTAGTGTAGTGCCAGTTACTTGGATAGGTCAAGGCTGAAATGAGCGGTCCTGGTGCCACTGCACTCTAGCCTGGTCAATAGAGTAAGACTCTGTCTCAAAAAAAAAATTGTTTAATGTTTACTTTAAGATTTTGATTTTTCTCAATCAAACTTGTCACCAGAGTCATTGTTGTTATTGTCCTTGGCTGCTCCTCTTTTACCTCATTCATTTGCTCACCCATAAGCACTTATTGTATGCCAGGCACTGTGCTTGGCTCTGGCCCTGGGATTCTGTGATAAGCAAAACAGACTCAGTCTCTGTCCTAGTGGAGCTTATAATCCTCCAGGAAAGGGAGATTTTTTTTTTTTTTTTTTTGAGACAGGGTCTCGCACTGTCACCCAAGCTGGAGTGCAGTGGCATGATCTTGGCTCACTGCAACCTCCACCTCCTAGGTTCAAGCGATTCTCCTTGCCTCAGTCTCCCAAGTAGCTGCGATTAGAGGCACCCACCACCATACCCAGATAATTTTTTTGTATTTTTTTTTAGTAGAGACAAGATTTCACTATGTTGGCCAGGCTGGTCTCAAACTCCTGACCTCGTGATCCACCCACCTCAGCCCCCTAAAGTTGGGATTACAGGCGTGAGCCCCTGCACTCAGCCTTTTTCTTTTCTTTTGAGATGGAGCCTCACTCCATCACCCAGGCTGGTGTGCAGTGGTGCAATCTCAGCTCACTGCAACCTCCGCCCTCTGGGTTCAAAAGATTCTCATCCGTCAGCCTCCTGAGTGGCTGGGATTACAGGCACATGCCCCCACATCCAGCTAATTTTTGTATTTTTAGTAGAAATGGGATTTCACTGTGTTGGCCAGGATGGTCTCAATCTCCTGACCTTGTGATCTCCCTGCCTCAGGCTTCCAAAGTTCTGGGTTATAGGCATGAGCCACTACGCCCGGCCTTGAGGGAGATATTGAATAGCCAATGGCAAAAATACAGACTATGATAAGTACAGTTAATTAGAAGTATAGCCGCTTAGTCATATATCTTATGCATTCAACTTCCATATCTTCTAACCCTCTATTCAACTTCCATTATCTCCTAAGCCTCTGCCGCTTCTCTCCATCCCAGAAGTCTCTTCCTTGGTTCAGGCCTCGGTGTCTCTCATTTGGGTTATTTCCTTGGCTCTGAACTCTTACCATCCAGCTCTTTCTCTACCCTTCCCCCAAGAGATCTTTCCAAAAGGTAAACTCTCTTCGGCACACAGCTAATTGTTCCCCAGCATCTATTCTTTCTTTAGTAATAGTGTCTCTATCTGTTGGTTAGGCACATGTCTGTCCAGAATAAAAGCTACATTTCCCAGCACCCTGACTGCTAGTCCTGGCATTGTGACTAAGTTCCGGCCAGGAGAAATGAAAGTAACGGGTGCAATTCCAGGTTATGCCTTTAGAGGGAATGGGGGTGTCCCCAACGGCCCGGTTATTCCTTCCTGCTGGCTGAAATGCGAAAGTGGTAGTAGGAGCTGGAGCTGCCCTTTTGGACCACAGGAAGGAAACTGCATGTTGGTGTCAAAGCAAGGAGACAGAAAAAGCCAGGGTCGCTGACGGTAGAGTCACCATATCCACTCCCACTTGCCTGCCAGGGTTTTGACATAAACTGGAAGTAAACGCCTATCTTGTCTAAGCCACTGTTATTTTGGAGTCTCTGTAATAGTAGCTGAGCCTGTTTCCTAACCACAGTACTTCCCTCTTAGCCAGTTTCCCTTTCTGCAGTTTCACCTACTCAGGGACAAATGCGGTCCGAAAATATTACATGCGAAATTCCAGAAATAAACAATTCACAAGCTGTAAATTGCACGCTTTTATGAGCAGCGTGATGACATCTGGAGCCATCTCACCCAGGATATGAATCATCCCTTAGTCCAGTGTATCCGTGCTGTATACACCACCCACCAGTTAGTAGCTTAGTAGCTGTCCTAGTTATCAGATCAGCAGACCACAAGAAGGGTGAGTAGAGTACAATAAGATATTTTGAGAGAGAGGTAAAGGGATTACATTCACATAATTATGGTGTATTCCTGTAATTTTTTAATTTTATTATTAGTTATTGTTATTAATCTCTTACTGTGCCTAATGTATAATTATTTTTTTCTTTTCGAGACAAGGTCTCATTCTGTCACCCAGGATGGAGGGCAGTGGCACAATCACGGCTCACTGCAGCCTCAACCTCCCGGGCTCAAGCAATCCTCCCACTGCAGCCTCCCGAATAGCTGACATACAGGTCCACATCACCATGCCTGGCTAATTTTAGTTTCTTGTAGAAAGGGGTTTCACCATGTTGCCCATGCTAGTCTCAAATTCTTGACCTCAAGTGATCCTCCCTCCTCAGCCTCCCAAAGTGCTGGGATTACTAGTGTGAGCCACTATGCCTGGCCCTAATTTATAAATTAAACTTTAGGCCGGGAGTGGTGGCCTACGCCTGTAATCCTACCACTTTGGGAGGTCAAGGTGGGCAGATTACTTGAGATCAGGAGTTCGAGAACAGCCTGGCTAACATGCTGAAACCCCATCTCTACTAAAAATACAAAAATTAGCCAGCTGTGGTGGTGTGTGCTGTAGTCCTAGCTACTCGGGAGGCTGAGGCGGGAGAACTGCTTGAACCTGGGAGGTGGAAGTTGTAGTGAGCCAAGACTGCACCATTGCACTCCAGCCTGGGCAACGGAGCAAGACTCTGTCTCAAAACAATTAATTAACTAATTAAACTTTATCATAGGTATGCATTTATGGGAAAAAACATTATATATATAGGATTTGGCACTAGTTGAGGTTTCAGGCATCCCCTGGAGGTCCTGGAATATATCCCCCTCACAGAAGGGAGGACTATTGTAAATAAACACTTCAAAATCTTTCCAATGGCTCCTACTATTTTTAAATTAACCCCATGCACCTAAACCCAGCATCTAGGGCCCTTCATGAGGTAGCCCTTGTCAGGCTATTCTCTCCCCTTACCTCTTGTCCCTCTTTAGTTCAAACCCTATGCTTTATTCATACCTAACTACTCGTACTTGCCAAATGCACCAAGATGATTCATGCCTCTAGGACTTTGCTTAAGCTGTTCCCTCTGCCTGGAATGCCTTTCTTCTTTGCTGCCTAATTGCTGCTCATCCTTTAGGACTCAGTTTTGGGGTGCTATTTTTTTTAAGTTATCCCAGATCTCCATCCTCATTCCTGCCCTAGATTAGGTTATTTGCCTCTGCTGAACGTTCCCTTAGCACTTTGTGCCTACTTCTCTCATGTCTGTTAGAATATAAACTTCAAGAGGACAAGGATAGTCCCTATCTTGTTTATACTAAATGTTCAGTCCTTAGCATATCAGGAGAGCTCAATAAATATGCATCAGGTGAATAAATGACTAAATTAACTGATGGAACTCATTTATTATATTGTCTGCTCACTTACATGCCTATCTACACCGTTGACTTGAGTACCCTCACCCAGGGACCACGGAGTTCTGACTGCCAGGCATAGTAGGTGTTCAAAGTTGTTCCCGTACTTCCAGCCCAGTGCCCTCTGCTCTGTGTCATCATTTTCCAGTAGAACTTCTGATTCCTTCCACAAGGTTTCCTCACAGGCCATGTCTAATGTGTAGTATTTCCCAGCTGAGTATTTGTTACTGTTAATATCACAACCATTTTCTTTGAAGCTGGCAACTTTTATGGAAATCAGAATTTGGCCACAGTTACCTCAAAACAGTAGTAGGAAGAATTTTGCTTGTTCCGGTGGCTTGGGCTAAGCTAGTTCTTTAGAATATTGCATTTTGGCTGGGTGCAGTGGCTCATGCCTGCAATCCCAGCACTTTGGGAGGCTGAGGCAGGCAGATCATGAGGTCAGGAGTTTGAGGCCAGCCTGGCCAATATGGTGAAACCCCATCTTTACTAAAACGTACAAAAATTAGCCAGGTGAAATGGCACACGCCTGTAGTCCCAGCTATTTGGGAGGCTGAGACAGGAGAATCGCTGGGACTCAGGAGGCAGAAATTGCAGTGAGCCAAGATCATGTTACTGCACCCCACCTGGGTGACAGAGCCAGACTCCCTCTCATTAAAAAAAAAAAAAAGGCCAGGCGCAGTGGCTCACACCTGTAATGCCAGCACTTTGGGAGGCTGAGGCAGGCAGATCACTTGAGGTCAGGAGTTTGTTACCAGTCTGGCCAACATGGTGAAACCCTGTCTCTACTAAAAATACAAAATTAGCCGGGCATGGTGATGTGTGCCTGTAATCCCAGCTACTCAGCAGGCTGAGGCAGGAGAATGGCTTGAACCCGGGAGGCAGAGTTTGTGGTAAGCTGAGATCGCTTCACTGCACTTCAGTCTGGGCAACAAGAGCAAAACTCCATCTCAAAAAAACAAAAAAATAAAACTAAATTAAACTAAAATAAAACCCTTGCTCATACTAAATGCTTATTTGGATTGACTAGAGGGCTCTGCTGCAGGTGGTCTGTCTCTCAGAGACCTAGTCTGGTGGAGGTTCCATCTCAACACAGTCTGCCATGACTGCTGAGGCCAAAAGAACACGTGAATCCTGCCCTGGTTCTCAAAAGCTTCTCCCCTGAATTGTCATGCATGCTACTTCTGTTCACATTTCATTGGCCAGTGCAAGTCATATGTCCTCACCTAAGTTCAACAGAACAGAAATAAATAATCCTTTCATAGGGAGAGACATCAAATATTTGTGGAAAACAGTACAGTCTGCCACAAAAGAAAATGCTGTGTGGTGGGAGATGTCACCAGCTGTGTGATTTCAATCAAGCCAATTAACCATGCTGAGTTAAGCCTCAGTTTTCCCATGCATCAAATAGGGATAAAATAGTTCTGACATAGCAAGAGTATTGTGATGACTCAGTGAGATTGTATGTAGAGATCTGATCACAGGGCTTGGTACCAATCCTTGCTCAATAAATGGTAACTTTTCAAAATTAAGCTGTGGCAAACTCTGATCATGACAAGCAAGAGTAAAACAAAAGTCACTTTCTTCAGCTGAAACTGTCCTCATGTTAAAGGTCATAGGCAAAATCCTTGAGGCCAATTCCAAAAGACTTTTCTCAGTTCACACCTTTGACTCCTCCATGAAGGCAAGTTGTGTTATTGTTCATGAATATTCCCTGCATCCCCTACTGAGTCCCTGCCAGTGGAAGAAGTACATTCCTGGCCCTATAAACTGTAGCTTGGCCATGGGACTTTCTTTGACAAGTACAATGTGAGTGCATGTGACTTAGCGTATCTATGGCCTGTGCCATTTCTAGGCAGAAGGTTTAAGGGCCAACAAGTGAACTCATCATTTTCCTTTTTCCAGTCCTGTGCTGGTAAATATTTAACCACCACCTCTTCCGGGGGAAAAATATTTGCCACTTGCTATCGTTTAAGTACTTCCACCATGACTGATTTCAGGCTACCAATGTGACATCGAGTACAAAGTTCGAAAGAGATATACACTATCAGCTTTCTCTAATGCAAGTTATACCAGCATACCAGCGTATCTTTTCCCTCTCTTCCAAGAATAGAACCTTCAGCCTGCATCCAAATGTATGGCAGAGCCATAGCTGACCTGCAGCTAACATGTAACCCTTTCTGTAAGCTGATATTTTGGGGCTATTTGTTACTGCAATATAGCTTAGCTGAAACTGACTAATATACTTCCTGAAGCTTTTTATTTGGCTTTGGTAACACTGCATCATTTCAATCAATAAACACTTATCAGTGTCCCACTACATATGAGAGACAACATATTATAGTGGTTAATAGTGCAGACTGGAGAGGCGGACTGCATAGGTTCACAGTTTTCAAGTGTCTGGAAGTAATCATAGATGCCTAATTTGCATATCAACTGGGAACTCCTGGAAATGAGGGTATCTCCAAGAGATATATTTGATACATGTCCAGAGCATTTCTGAATGAAAGAATCTGGGATTGTCAGGCTGACATCAGGAACCACACATTTAATATAGTTAAATGAAGAGAGGAAGCCGGGTGTGGTGGCTCATGCCTGTAATCCAAGCACTTTGGAGGCCAAGGCGGGCAGATCACCTGAGGTCAGGAGTTCAAGACCAGCCTGACCAACATGGTGAAACCCCGTCTTAAAAACAATAATAATAATAAAATTTAAAAAAGAGAGAAGACAAAGGCCAGGCTTGGGAAGGAAGGAGGGATCAATAAAGGCCTTACCCAGGGCAGATAAAAATTGATAGAATGGGCTGGGCACAGTGGCTCATGCCTGTAATCCCAGCACTTTGGGAGGCTGAGGCAGGTGGATCACTTGAGATCAGGAGTTTGAGACCAGCCTGGCCAACATGGTGAAATCCCATCTCTACTGAAAATACAAAAATTAGCTGGGCCTGGTGGTGGGCACCTATAATCCTAGCTACTTGGGAAGCTGAGGCAGGAGAATTGCTTGAACCCAGGAGATGGAGGTTGCAGTGAGCTGAGATGGACCCACTGCACTCCAGCCTGGGCAACAAAGAAAGACTCCGCCTCAACAAAAAGAAAAAGAGAAAGGATGTGGTGGCCAAGCACGGTGGCTCTTGCCTGTAATCCCAGCACTTTGGGAGGCTAGGGCGGGTAGATCATCTGAGGTCAGGAGTTCAAGACCAACCTGGACAACATGGTGAAACCCTGCCTCTACTAAAAATATAAAACTTAACTAGACATGGTAGCGGGCACCTATAATCCCAGCTACCCAGGAGGCTGAGGCAGGAGAATCGCTTTGAGCCCAGGAGGCAGAAGTTGTGGTAAGCCAAGATGGCTTCACTGCATTCTAGCCTAGGTAATAGAGCAAGACTGTCTCAAAAAAAAAAAAAAAAAGGATGTGATGAGTAGAGTGAAATTTCAGGATTTCTTCTTTAGTCTCTAGTGATTCTCTGACTCCTTTCCCCTCAAGTGTTGGTTTCTCAGATTTTAGTCTTCGTTCTCCTCCTCTCTCCCCTCCCACAAAACAAACTCATCTCCTCTATGTCTTCAACGCAGGTAGTAATAGTTAACATTTACTGAGTGCTTACCATGAGTAGGGCACTGTGCTAAATACTTTACATCCATTATCTAATTTGATATTCACTGCTATCCTGTGAAGTAGGTAACGGCACCCTGATTTTGCAAAGAGGAATTGAGGCCCAGCAGCATTAAGTGACTTGCAGTGTCATATAGGGTGCTTTGGGCAGTGAGTATCAGAATACTGACATAAATGTGGCATGAACATTAGGGGTTTATCTCATATCACAAGAAGTGTGGAGGAAGGTGACACTTGAGTTAACTCAGCAGCTCCGTGATGTCAGACCCTAGGTCAGCTTCCCTCTGAGTTTTGCAGCTCTCCCCACTTGGTCCCAAGACAGCTGTCATACTTTAAGCACTGCATCAGCCCTGAGGCAGGCAGAAAGGGAGTTTTTCCTCTTATGCATCTCTTTTTCCTGGAAAGCAAAGCTTCTCACAAAAGCCCCCAAGAGAATTTCCCATAGTCCCTGTCTCCTCTCCCCTTTTTTTCTTTCCTTACCCTCTTGAATTGCAACTCCAGCCAGACTGACCCTCTTTCAACTCTGTACCAATCAGGAGTCTTGGTGGCTAACCTAAGCAGTGAAGGAATTTATTGAATACTATGAGGTTCTCCCAAATTCCAAACATGAGTAGGAACCAAAAGTAATCAGGCTAAGAACACAGCCAAAGACACGGCACAGGAAATACCTACCTGGACAGCCACAACTGGCCATAGTCCACCCACTGTAGCTGGACTCTCAACTCCCCACTAAGAACAGGCCCTGCCCCATCCTCTCTCCCTTAAGAGTCAAAGTCCTGGACAGGACCTCCCACTGTCACATGTTCACTCCCCTGTTGCCAAGAAGGCAGGCAAGAGTCTGTCCTTTCAGCTTCTGCAGGGTAGCTCTGTTTTTTCACCAAGTTCCTTGCAGTAGAGGACTTCCACAACACAAGAGGGGTGTTCCTCTGCTGAGTATCACAGCTTCCCTCAACTTTGTATAATCGCTCTCTTTTTTTTTTTTTTTTTTTTTTTTGGAGACAGAGTCTTGCTCTATCCCTCAGGCTAGAGTGCGGTGACCTGATCTCGACTCACTGCAACCTCTGCCTCACAGGTTCAAGCAATTCTCATGCCTTAACATCCCGAGTAGCTGAGATTACAGGTGCTTACCACCATACCTGGCTAATTTTTGTACCTTCTGTAGAGTTGAGGTTTTACTATGTTGGCCAGACTGGTCATGAACTCCTAACCTAAGCCTCCCAGAGTGCTGAGATTACACGTGTGAGCCACCATGCCCAGCCTCTTGTCATAACCTTTCTTGACTCCAGACCTTTGCACATGCCATTCCCTTTTTCTAGAATACCATTCTTCCCACTCTTCTCTAAACAAATCCTCCTTGTTCTTAAGTTTCTTAAGTGAGATCTTAAGATCTCACTTCCATGACATTTCCCCTCAAATCTGAGCTAGAGGCTCCTCTATTGTGTTATTACTAAAGCCTGTGCTTTCCCCAGCACAGCCTCCATCAATGTCTTATTTTTCCCCCTACTTGATTGCAAGTTCTGTAAGAGCGGAGAGTTTTCTTTTTTTCTTTTCTTTTCTTCTTTTTTAATACGGAGTTTCAGCTCTTGTCTCCCAGGCTGGAGTGCAGTGGCGCAATCTTGGCTCACTGCCTCCCCCCGAGTTCAAGCGATTCTCCTGAGCCTCAGCCTCCTGAGTAGCTGGGATTATAGGCAATCACCACCACACCCAGCTAATTTTTTTTTTTCATATATTTAGTAGAGATGGGGTTTCAACATGTTGGTCAGGCTGGTCTCGAACTCCTGACCTCAGGTGATCCTCCCACCTTGGCCTCCCAAAGTTCTGGGATTACAGGCATGAGCCATCATACCCAGCCCCAAAGTGGAGAATTTTCTAAAGGTGGAAACCTTGCTTTTGTTTTGTTTTTAGAGATAGGGTCTCGCTCTGTCACCTGGGTTGGAGTACAGTGGCCTAATTATAGTTCACTGCAGCCTCAACCTTCTGGCCTCAAGTGATTCACACACCTCAGCCTCCCAAGTATCTAGTGTAAAAGTTAAAGAAAGAGGAAAGAAACACAAAACACAGCTTAACTAGTTAAAGACAAGTTTATTTTAGAGAAAAAAAACCTGAGAGGGGCTTCTGGCCACTTTTGGTCATGAGTGCTTTCTCTTACAAATAGTATTTATTGGTTTTAGGGTGAGGGGGCTTATTACAACCTTGGAATGTTTATGTGTTGGGGAGAAGTTTATGGTAGGATTGGGATGTTCTGGGCAGAGGGGAGGGTATCTTGGGGCTGACGTCTTTTCAGCAGGAGGAGGGTTATCTCAGGTCTGGCATCTTCCGGAAGAGGGTTATTTTTGGGCTAGCAAGTCTCTGGTTGGGGAGGAGTTTGGAATGTTTCTGGTTGGAGATTTTATCTGTGGTTAATGGTCATGCTGACCTTAGCCATTAGGCTGATGCCCTTTGGATTTAGGCAGTTTTTGATTAAGGTGAATTTTTTAAATGACAGTGCTTGTCCAAGATGGCGATACTCCTCTGTCAGCTAGAACCAAAGGTGAATACCACCACACAGGGCTAATTTTTAAATTTTTTTCCTGGGGTTCTCACAAATTTCAAACATAAGTAGGAACCAAAAGCAATTAGGCTAAGAACACAGCCAAAGACAAGGCACGGGAAGAGCCTACTTGGACAGCCATGACTGGCCATTGTCCACCCACTGCTGCTGGACTCTCACCTCCACACCAAGAACAGACCCTGCCCCTTCCTTTCTCTCCCTCAGGGGTCAAAGTCCCAGGCAGGACATCCCACTGGCCAAGCCCAGGCTATGTTGCCCAGGCAGATCTCAAACTCCTGGCCTCAAGCAATACTCCCACCTCAGCCTCCCAAAGTGTTAAGATTACAGATTATATGAGCCACTGCATCTAGACTGACCCTGCCCTCCTGATTCACCATTGAATCCTTAGCATCAAGCACAATACTAGACACATAATAAATGCTCCTTAAAAGTATGTTGAATGAATCAGTTAATGAATGAATGAGATGAATACAAATGGTACTATCATCCCCTGCAGTCACTTGGCCCCATGACTCAGTCATTCTTATCCCCATTTGGTCTGGTGTCAAGTCACATTAATTCTACCTCCATAGTCTAGGCCTTCCTTTTCTTTCTCCTGGGCCTTTGCAATAGCTCCCTGCAAAGGACATCTGTTGTTTCTGCATGCTCAATATCTCTTTCCTTTTATTTTAGAAACTGCTACCATTTGCTTATGAGAAACTATTTCTTCCATTCCCAGTAGTCTTGAGGGAACTGTCAGTTAAGGTCCTCTCCACCATTGCCAAGGGATGAACAGGAGATCCAAGCCAAACCAGAGATTAAAGTCTTGAAATGGAATGACACAGATACAGAAATTGGTTGGAACTGAGTCATTCAAATCATAGCATGCATAAGAAATTGCTTGTTGGGTTTTGGGGTTGCCTCACCCACGTTTAGACTCAAATGAGGGGATAACCACAGAAGTAAGGCAGAGGGAGATCAGAATATCATTTTTATTAACAAAGCTGCTTGAGATATGCATTTACTGATAGAAAAGCGGGGTTATGAATTCTGGACCCCCAGGTTAAACTTTTCCACTTGGTCACAGGCAGTACTAGAAAATCATCACAGTCCTCTCTCTTTTTCTTTTCTTCTTTGAGGTGGAGTTTCACTTTTGTTGCCCAGGCTGGAGTGCAATGGCATGTTCTCGGCTCACTGCAACCTCCGCCTCCTGGGTTCAAGAGATTCTCCTGCCTCAGCCTCTCAAGTAGCTGAAACTACAGGTGCCCACCACCACACCCAGCTAATTTTTGTACTTTTAGTAGAGACAGGGTTTTGCAAAGTTGGCCACACTGCTCTTGAACTCCTGATTTCAAGTGATTCATCAACCTTGGTCTCCCAAAGTGCTGGGATTACAGGTGTGAGGACTGTGCCTGGCCAATCATAGTCCTCTCTGTGAGGGCTAGACTGTGGAAAATGTATTAATAGAACATGGAGGAAGAGGGCAAAAAATCGTGCTTCTTAAGGGCAGGCATATTTGAAAGAGAAAAAGAGAGGAGGAACTGAGTTGTGCTTTGCTTCTCCCCATATACACTAATGAGATACAGGTTGAGTATCCCTAATCCAAAATGCTTGGGACCAGCAGTATTTCAGATTTTGGATCATTTCCAGATTTTGGAATATTTGCATATACTTAATGAGATACCTTGGGGATGGGACCCAAGTCTAAATATAAATTCATTTATGTTTTACATAGACCTTATATATACATAGCCAGAAGGTAATTTTATATAATATTTTAATAATTTTGTGCACAAAACCAAGTTTGTGTATACTGAATCATTGGAATACAAAAGTGTCACTTAGACATCCATCTGGAAAATCTGATTGTTCAGCATCACCATCATTCATGACTCTGAATTTATATGCTGTATCATTTTTTTTTTTTTGAGATGGAGTTTGGCTCTTGTTACCCAGGCTGGAGTGCAATGGCGCAATCTCGGCTCACCGCAACCTCTGCCTCCTGGATTCAAGCAATTCTCCTGCCTCAGCGTCCTGAGTAGCTGGAACTACAAGTGCACAACACCGTGCCTGGCTAATTTTTGTATTTTTAGTAGAGACAGGGTTTCACCATGTTGACCAGGATGGTCTCGATCTCTTGACCTCGTGATCCACCCGCCTCGGCCTCCCAAAGTGCTGGGATTATAGGCGTGAGCCACCGCGCCTGGCCTCATTTTTTTACACTTATTCACATATAAATAGTCAGCAGTTAAAAAATGACCTACCATTAATACAGTGAAAAACTAATGTGTTCAGGGTAAATAAGCAGCATAGTAGCATCATCAAAATAATACCTGGAGATGCTGAAGAAACTGTATTGTATGTCCGTGTTTTGACTGGGACCTGTCACACGAGGTCAGGTGTGGATTTTTTTTTTTTTTTTTTTTTTTTTTCAGAGACAAGGTGTTGCTCTGTCACTCAAGCTGGAGTGCAGTGGCACCATCATACCTAGCTGTAGCTTTGAACTCTTGGGCTCACACAATTCTTCAGCCTCAACCACAGTGGTGCCATCATAGCTGGCTGCAGCCTCTGACTCCTGGGCTCGAGCAGTCTTTCCACCTCAACCTCCCAAGTAGCTGGGACTCCTTGAGTGTACCATCATCCCTGGCTAATTTTATTGTTAGCAGAGGCCAAGTCTCACTAGGTTGTCTGGGCTGGTCTCAAATTTCTGGCCTCAAGCAACTCCTCCCACCTCAGCCTCCCAAAGCGCTGGGATTACACGTGAGAGCCACCACACCTATTAGTGTGGAAGTTTCTACTTGGGGCGTCAGTGCTCAGAAAATTTCAAGGGTCAGGCATGGTGGCTCATGCTTGTAGTCCTAGCTACTTGTGAAGCTGAGGTGGGAGGATCCCTTGAGCCTAGGAGTTGGAAGTTACAGTGAGCTATGATCGCACTGCTGCACTCTAGTCTGGGTGACAGAGTGTGACTCTGTCTCTAAAAAGAAAAAGTTTTTAATTTTGGAGCACTTCAGTGTTCAGATTTTCAGATTAGGGATGCTCAACCTGTGTATCATTCCTCCTCCTCTGGGGGCATTAGGTGGTTGAAGGGAGGGGAGAAGAATGTCACTCTAAAGGAGCTCCCTCCACATGGAAAAAACCGGGGCAGGGTAAATGTTCCCCTCATCACAGTTTATTCATTCCTTATTTCCTTATGTCTAGATTACCCAACACAGCCCTGGCTCCTAATCACTTCCAAGGCCTGTGGTTGTACAACTGAATCCTCTCAGTGAATTTTGGTTTTGCTTCATGTAGCTAGAGTCTATTTCTATTGCTTATATCCAAAGAATATGTACTAGTTTCCTATTGCTGTTAGTTTCCAAATACCACAAACTTGGTGGTCTAGAACAACGAAAATTTATTACCTTAAAGTTTTGGAGGCCAGAAGTTCAGAATAGGTCTTATGGGGCTAAAATCAAAATATCTTCAGGCTCATGTTCCTTCGGAGGCTCTGCGGGAGAACCCATTTCCTTGCCTTTTCTGACTTTGGAGGCTGCCATCATTTAGTAACTGAAAAGCAGGTTAGTTGCTCACTACATTCAGAGTCCAATTAAAAAGAGCAAGGTCTGAGACGAAAAAATGAATTTATTTGGAAGCTAGCTTGGGGAAGGGGCACAAAGCATCCTGCTTTTAAATGTGCCACTTCCCTTTTGGAGCAGAAAGCGGGCCTTTTATAAGGTGGTGGGAGGAAGTGAGCAGGGGAAGGAAGGTGCCCATTAGTTCTGGTGGTTTATCTACTGGGCAGTTGAGTCAGTGCCTTCCTGGGCAGAAGTAAGTTGTAAAAGTGGCCAAGTGGGCATGTTTTCAACATGCCTTCCTGATGGGTGTGAGTTCGAAGCAATCCCCCAGAGGGTGGAAGTTCCAAGGTGAAAGTTCCCTGGCGGCCATGCTTTGGTCTGTTAATTTTCCAAGAATTAGACGAGCTTGCGCTGAAGGGAGTGCCTAGTGAAGGAGTGGGTAAAAGGCTATATTTGAATTTCTAAAGGGCTAAATCAGAAGTGGGGATCAGCGGAAAAGGAGAAGAGAATTTTTTTTTTTTTTTTAAAGACAGAATTTCGCTCTTGTTGCCCAGGCTGGAGTGCAATGGCACCAACTCAGCTCACCGACCGCAACCCCTGCCTCTCGGGTTCAAGCGATTCTCCTTGCCTCAGCCTCCCGAGTAGCTGGGGTTACAGGAGCGCGCCACCACTCCCGGCTAATTCTGTATTTTAGTAGAGACGGTGTTTCTCCATGTTGGTCAGGCTGGTCTTGAACTCCAGACCTCAGATGACCCACCCGCCTCGCCTTCCCAAAGTGCTGGGATTATAGGCGTGAGCCACCGCGCCCGGCCCGTTTTGCCGTTATTTTATGGCTTGTCTCGGGCTTTGGGGCTGTTACAAGTGCTACAATTAACATTTGTTACACAAATCTTTATTCATATCCTTGATTTTATCTTTTGAATTCCTGGAAGTGGAACTGCTGGACCAAAGAGTATTTAAAACATATTGCCAATTTGTCTTCTGAGAGTGGTTTTACCCATTTAAACTCACACCAGCAACTTAATAGGACTTCAGTGGAGTTGCTGGTGTCACCAACTGTCAAATACCGAACAGATCTTCCCGCCAGACGTCTCGTCCCTCTTCGCGTTTTCCCGCCCACTCCGCACACCCGCCGCCCGTAGTGCACGCTGTTCCGCCCCTTCCTTACTCCCGCACCAATTCTGTCCAATCAAAAGCAGTCTTCCTCAGTATCGCCGTGCGGTTGGTAAAATGAAGTGTCCATCGTGCTCAGAGGCGGGAGGACCGGGCTGACTGACGCGGCGACGGGCCAGTGTGAGCAGCGAGTGGGACGTGAGTGGCGTGCGTGGCGCGATGGCCTGGAAAGGACTGGACCTGTGAGGTGTGCGAGCGGGTGTGAGAGACTTCCGCGGACATGGCTCCCAGCGTGCCAGCGGCGGAACCCGAGTATCCTAAAGGCATCCGGGCCGTGCTGCTGGGACCTCCCGGGGCCGGTAAAGGCACCCAGGTGAGCGGCAGGACTGGGCTTGGCGACAGAGCCGGCCGAACTCCAAGGTCAAGGCGGTCGGAGATCCAGAAGCCCTGGACCTGCCTGGAACGGGCCGGGGATTGAGGCCTGCGGGGAACGCTGGCCGAGGTCTCGGTTCTGGTGAGGCATTTCGAGGAGGGTCCAAATTGGAGGTCGAGGCAGTCGACCAAATTGGAGGTCGAGTTAGATTGGAGTGCCCTAGGGATTCAGTGTTGAGGCGCTTGCTGTATTAGGGAATCTAAAGGCTGATTAGCTCCACTAAGGGGTTAGAGACTGAAAAGGTTTGAGGGGTAGAGTAGTGAGCCCTGGGTTGAGGTGTCTAGATTACAGGCTGAAGGGTGACAGTTAGCTGTATGACCCAGGTTCCCTGCGAGTTGCAGGTGAATTGTTCACAATCAGTGTTACATTCCAGGCACCGGAGGTCGGGAGACTTTTTTGATAATGATTTATGACTTACGGGGAGGGGAGGAGGAGCATCTCCAACACGTGGGGCAGAGTGAGAAATGAGATGTGCTGTGTGAGCCGGCTGAGATGGGAGGAAATCTAAGGCTCTCCCTATTTGAAAGTTGGGCGTGAATGTGTAGAACTGGTTTATAGCCTGGAGAACCATGAGTAGGAACCTTTGAGTAGTGTCCACAAAAAGGGTTGGGAGTGCTCGTGGGACCTGGCTTGGAGTTAGGACCTGAGGCTACTGAAGGCTGGGCAGCTTGGGATGACTCAAATTTTAGATGAGAGGGAACTTGAATTTTTTTGTTTTTATTATTTTTGTTTATGTCTTCCATTTGATTTTTTTTTTTTTTTTTTTTTTTTTTTTTTTTTTTTTTTTTTTTTTTTGAGATGGAGTTTCGCTCTTGTTACCCAGGCTGGAGTGCAATGGCGCGATCTCGGCTCACCGCAACCTCCGCCTCCTGGGTTCAGGCAATTCTCCTGCCTCAGCCTCCTGAGTAGCTGGGATTACAGGCACGTGCCACCATGCCCAGCTAATTTTTTGTATTTTTAGTAGAGACGGGGTTTCACCATGTTGACCAGGATGGTCTCGATCTCTTGACCTTGTGATCCACCCGCCTCGGCCTCCCAAAGTGCTGGGATTACAGGCTTGAGCCACCGCGCCCGGCCTTGATTTTTT
>NW_022437002.1:5043728-5057470 GCF_009761245.1 Sapajus apella | reverse complement strand
GTATTTTTAGTAGAGACGGGGTTTCACCATGTTGACCAGGATGGTCTTGATCTCTTGACCTCGTGATCCACCCGCCTCGGCCTCCCAAAGTGCTGGGATTACAGGCGTGAGCCACCGCGCCCAGCCTATTCATTTATTTTTTAAAGATGGGGTTTCACCATGATGGCCAGGCTGGTCTTGAACTCCTGACCTCAGGTGATCCACCCACCTTGGCCTCCCAAAGTGCTAGGATTACAGGCATGAGCCACCGCGTCCGGCCTTTTTTTTTTTTTTTTTTTTAATTCTTGTTCTTTATAGGGAACCTAAAATTTTAACCTTCTCAATCAACAGGTTGCAAAACAGGCCCAGAGAGGTCAGGTGACTTTCCCAAGTTAGTGAAATGGGTTTCATGAGCCTGGGACCTCAGGAGCCATGAGGTTAGAGTGTGAAGTTCCCGTCTGCCCTAGCAGGCAACAGTGGCCACACTTGGCATCTGTGCCCTTTCTAGATATGGGACTTAATGGGGCCATAGATCAGTGTTAGGATTGATGATCTCATTTAGGATTTAGAAGCCCATAGGTTGGATTATAGATGTCCTCTTCTTGCTTGATGGTCTGGCATTGCCCCCTGGGCCATAGGCCTCTGGTGAGGCTCCAAAGAGGGAAGTCAGAGCTCCCAAATGAAAGGGAATCTTGGGGACTGCTCTATGCCCACTCTTCTCTTCCTAGCACTTGCCAAATTTAAACAATCTTGGTAAACAGTCCATCTTACTCATTCTTGGTACCCCCTGTGGCACCTAGCACATTACTTGGCCCTTGATGGGGTTAGTGGAAGTGGATGACTGTCACAGGTTAATGTGTGTGATAAGGAAAGAAGTTCTGACACTCCATTCATTCCTGTGACTGGGCACTAGTTCAGAAAAGACCACTTTCTTTTCTCTCCACAGACCGAAATGATTCTTCTTTGGAGCTTACCTGTTCCTGACCCCTTTATCCTTTATCCTCGGCGTTGTTGACATCTCCGCTTTCCCATTGCTGCCACACTCATTTATTGGGTAATCTGCAGTTTAGGGATGTTTAATCTTAGACTCTGCAGACTTTTGCTGTGAGTGATCAGGTATAAACAGAGTAGCTCAAATGTGTCATTTTTCTTTTTCTTTTTTTTTTGGGACAGGGTCTCACTCTGTTGCCCAGGTTGGAGTGCAGCGGTGCCGTCACCGCTTACTGCAGCCTCGACCTCGAGGGCTCAAGTGAGCCTCCCACCTCAGCCTCTCAAGTAGCTGGGACTACAGGCACATGCTATCATGCCCAGCTAATTTTTAAACATTTTTTTGTAGAGACAGGGTCTTGCTATCTTGCCCAGGCTGGTCTGAACTCCTGGACTAAAGTGATCCTCCTGGCCTGGCCTCCCAAATTGCAGGGATTATAGGCATGGGCCACTATGCCTGGAAATTTTTTTTTCTTAACTCATATTGAAGTTAATAATTTATGTAATTATGGAATGGACAGCCTATCCTAGTACTGGGACAAAGGTCTTATAATCTAGCAAGCTATGTAACTCCTGAACCCCAGTGTTCTCAGCTGAAAAATGGGGATAATACCTACCTTGCTATTCAACATTTCACGAGCATCTAACATTGGAAATAAAGCATTAAGCAAGATAAAACAGAAAAAGTTTTTCCCCTCATCAACTAAAAATTCACAATGATACTGGAAGATTATTTTGTGTGTGTGTGTGTGTGTGTGTGTGTGTGTGTGTGTGTACCAAGCACCCACAACCTAGATGACAGCCCTGTTTCGTAGTAGGTACTCAATAAATATTGACTCCCTTATCTTAGTAACACATCTCCCCTCCCCTCCTTCAACTTGGATGTATTTCAGTGTAAGACATGATTTATTCAGGAAGTTTAGAAGAAAATTATACTAATGAGTTGATTGATAAGGGTGAATGATGGTGGAAGTTGGTCAGAGAAGGCTTTGTAGAAATAGAAGAGATTTGATTAGAGCTGGGAATTGAAAGGATAAGATTTACATAAGTCATTTAACCTCTGTACACTTTCCAGAGTTGGAACAATAGGAATACTGTTGGTTGTATGTATTTTTGTGGAGTTTAAAAAAAAGTTCAAGCCTGGGCAATATGGCTACAAAAATAGAAATTGTACATCTCTACAAAAAAAACAAAATTTAGCCGGGCATGGTGATTCATGCCTGTAGTCCCAGCTATTCAGGAGACTGAGATGAGAGGATCACTTGAGCCTTGGAGACAGAGATTATAGTGAGCTGAGATCTCACCATTGCGCTCCAGCCTGGGCAATAGAGCAAGACCTTGTCTCAAAAAAAAAAGATCATAAATCAGAGGTTGCAGATGGTGGCCTACAATAACATTTAGCCAGCAGACATACCCCACACACCTTAACTTTCTATTATGAAGAATTTTGAATACGCAAAGGAAGACAGGATGGTATAATGAGCCCCTACCCAAGCCCAGCAACCATTAACTGGTGGCCATTGCTTCTCCAGCCATTCTCCCTTCACAAATTATTATAAAGCACCTCCCAGGTATCGTAACATTTCATTTATAAATATTTAGTATGTATTGCTAAAAGATAATTTTTTAAAACAAGCACTATATTCCCTAAAAAATTAACAATTTTTATTCAAATTATCTTTTGTGTTAACCAATGTGATAATTTTAAGTTTCTTTTATTTATTTCTTTGTATATATTTTTTACAGATAAGGTCTTGCTCAGTTGCCCAGGCTAGAGTATAGTGGCCCAGTCATAGCTCACGGCAGCCTCAGTCCTCCCACCTCAGCTTCCCAAATAGCCAGGATTACAGGTGCATGCCACCATGCCTGGCTAACTTTTCTAGTGTTTTAAAGTTTGGGGTCTTGCACTGTTGCTCAGGCTGGTCTTGAGCTACTAGACTTCTCTCTCAGCCACTTAAACAGTGGGGACTACAGGCATGTGCCACTGTGCCCATCCTTTCTTTTAATTTATAAGTTCCCCTTCTCTTTTTTTTTTTCTTATGGTTTTGCTGAAGAAATTGGATTGTTTTTCCTGGGAGTATTATACCTTTTTCTGGGAATTTTCAATTGTATTCCTCTGGTGTACTTAACATCTTCCTTTGGCCTCTCTATTTCCTGTAAATTTGTGGTTTACACTTTTTTAATAGAGATGGGGTTTCACCATGTTCACCAGGCTAGTCTTGAACTCTTGACCTCAAGTGATCCACCCACCTCTCAGCCCCACAAAGTGTTGGGATTACAGGTGTGATCCCCTGTGCCCAGCCATGGTGGTTTATAATTAGTTAATATATACTTAATCCAGTTGAGGTTCCATTTTTTTGGGTCAGCTACTTCACAGGTGGTGGGTGCTGTGCTCTCCATCCTCTGAGGAGGCACGTGGTATTTGCTTATCTCTGTGGTGTTTATAGTCATGCTGTTCAGTGTCTAGGTTCAGTAATTCATTATGGATGGTGAAATGTGATATTCTAATTATATCGTTCCCTGTTATTTATTAGCTGAAATATTTCTATAAAGAGAAACTTCCCCCCACCTACTGTTTGGTTACCCCATGAAATGGTTGGTATAGAAATGTCAGAATAAATGCTTGATTTGTTCTCTTTGTCAGCTTTCAAAATAATAAGGTGACTACAGAGCATTTCGGTTATGCAATTTTTCTTAAAAATTCAGAGTTCCAGTTTCTTTTGAGAAACCAGAAGTCCTGGCAGTGATGCCTCCATTCCAGTGTGGCAGCAGTCACTTGCAGTTGTGTGGCATTGCTGCTTTGGATGGTCTGTGTGTCTTCCTGTTCCCTGCATGGTCCTCTTCACTGCCTGTTGCTTTCATTTGACTCATTTCATTCATTTATATTGCCTGCTTGGCTCCCATTGGCAGATGTTTGCAGTCTTTCATGTAAAATCCCTAACTTAGGGTTAGTGCCTAGTGCCTGATCAGTAATGTTTGTTTTCTTCCTGCTATATTTTGTTATTCCTGCATAACTCGGTACTTTATATGTTTTATGTTGCATGACTGAAATAATGTTTCCTTTTAAAACGCCTCACTTTTAACTAAAGTAGTTAAATATTTGAAAACTACCCACTTTTGCATCAATGTAATGTTTTAAAACGTGTATAATGGGTTTATGGTCGGATGTGGTGGTGCATGCCTGTAATCCCAGCTACTTGGGAGGCTGAAGCAGAATTGCCTGAACCTGGGAGGCAGAGATTGCAGTAAGCCGAGATCACGCCATTGCACTCCACTCCAGCCTGGCAACAAGAGCGAAATTCCATCTCAAAAAAAAAAAAAAAAACTTGGGTTCTTATTTTATTTAAATAACTTTATTTCCCTGCCGCCTTTTTGGGATTGGATGATCCTTCAGTGTGGTCAAAACCAAAGGTATGTTTCTTGGCTTTTCTGCCATCCCCCTCCTCATTTCTTCCATGTGTCAAACTTAGGCCCAATTATTCGAGGCCAGGCACACTTAGACACTCTTATAGGTCAGGTGCATCAGTTACATCATTGCAGTGATACTCGCAACAACTCTGAGACCCACACTCTTATTTCCCCGTTTACAGTTGGAGAAACTGAAGTTTGAATGGCTTGTTCTCTAGGCTACATAGCAAGTAATTCACAGAGCTTCCATCTGAATGACTCCAAAGCTCCTGCTCTTTCTGCTGCTATCTACTGCCCCAGGTTAGATTTTTCTCCTACCCTATGCATGTCAGGAGGATGTGATAATTACAGCATAGTCACCCATTGCTTAGTTATGTGACAGACCCCCAAGCTAAAGATTTTACATACATCATCTGATTTAATCCTATAACACTAGGAGATAGGTCCTTTTTACTGACAGAGAAACTGAGGCTCAGAGGCTGTATCTTGCCCCAGGATGCACATGTAGTAAGTAGCAAAGGTAGGATTTGAACTCATGTTTATCTGACTCTTGAGTAGTCATTATTTTACATTGTTGCTGTGTATCTAGATGAAGAGGCAGAAATGAATATGAATGGAAAAATGCATACAAGTGCAGGGTACCAGGTGGGAAGCATCAGATAAGTGACTTTGATGAATGTTGGGTTCAGGATAGAACAAGAACTACAATTTATTGAAGATCTCCTATTCATCCTTCTATCCACCCAGCGAGGCTGGTAATGATTTCCCCAATAAGAGATAGCTGAAATTCAAACACAGGTTTCTGTGATTAAAAATAAAAAAACAGACTGGGCACAGTGGCTCCCACCTGTAATCCCAGCACTGAGAGAGGCCAAGGTGGGTGGATCATAAGCTCAGGAGTTCAAGACCAGCCTGGCCAAGATGGTGAAACCCCGTCTCTACTAAAAATGCAAAAATTAGCTGGGCATGGTGGCAGACACCTGTAATCCCAGCTACTTGGGAGGCTGAGGCAGGGAATTGCTTGAACCCAGGAAGTGGTGCTTACACAGAGCTGAGATCGTGCGACTATACCCCAGCCTGGGCAACAAAGTGAGACTCAGTCTCAAAAAAAGGGAGAAACACTTAAGATATAAGATACCTAGAAAAAAGTACAAATATTACAAGTGAACAGCTTGATTTATTTTATAATGCGAACACATTGTGTAGCTTACACCCTTTATCAAGAAACAGAATATTGCCAGCACTGTGAAGTCCTCCTTATGCTCCTTAAGGAGGATAGCCACTAAAGGCTCTGTGGGTTGTTTGTCTTAAAGCCTTATAGTGTCATGGCTAAGAGCTAGGGCTTACTAGTCTGGCCTGTTGCCACTTCTTTTACTAGCTGTGTGATTTTGGACAACTTAGCCTCTGAATTTCATCTGTAAAATGCAGTTAAAAATAGTTCTTACCTCATGGGTTTATTATGTATTATGCATACTGAGTACCGTAAAACAATGCATGGAAAATTGCTTGGCATTTTGCAGATGCTCAAAGTTAGCTGATGTCAATATGATTCCTCAGAGGAAGAAGGAGGTTAGGTGGGGAGTTGTTTTTCACTTAAGAGACAGTGTCTCACTCTGTCACTCAGGCTGTGTAGTGCAGTGGCACAGTCATAGTTCACTGAAGTCTTGAACTTCTGGGCTCAAATGGTTCTCCCATCTCAGCCTCCCAAGTAGCTGGACTACAAGTGCCTGCCACCATGCCCAGCTAATTTTATTTTATTACTTTTTTTTTTTTTTTTTTTTTTGAGACAAGAGTCTTGCTCTTGTCGCCCAGGCTGGAGTGCAGTGGCATCATCCTGGCTCACTACAACCTCCACCTCCCAAGTTCAAGCGATTCTCCTGCCTCAGCCTCCCAAGTAGCTGGGATTACACAAGCCATCACCACACCCGGCTAATTTTTGTATTTTTAGTAGAGATGGGGTTTTGCCATGTTGGTCAGGCTAGTGTCGAACTCCTGACCTCCTGATCCACCCGCCTCAGCCTCCCAAAGTGCTGGGATTACTGGCTGAGCCACCACACCCAGCTGCCCAGCTTAATTTAAAAAATTTTGTAGAGGAGGCCGGGCATGGTGGCTCAAGCCTGTAATCCCAGCGCTTTGGGAGGCCGAGGCGGGTGGATCACGAGGTCAAGAGATCGAGACCATCCTGGTCAACATGGTGAAACCCCGTCTCTACTTAAATACAAAAAATCAGCTGGGCATGGTGGCGCGTGTCTGTAGTCCCAGCTACTCAGGAGGCTGAGGCAGGAGAATCGCCTGAACCCAGGAGGCGGAGGTTGCGGTGAGCCGAGATCGCGCCATTGCACTCCAGCCTGGGTAACAAGAGCAAAACTCCATCTCAAAAAAAAAAAAAAAAAAAAAAAAAATTTTTGTAGAGATGGATTCTTACTGTGTCACCCAGGCTGGTCTCAAACTTTTGGCCTCAAGTGATCCTCCCAAAGTACTGAGATTACAGACATGAGCTACTGCTTCCAGCCCAGTTAAAGAGGCTTTTGATGGGAGAAATGTACTCAGAGTGTACTACAGAAAAGGCTTAGACCAATAGGGGAACAGAAAGGGCATTCCTGTGGAGTGAGGAGCTTGAGCTGAGATCCTTGGAGAGGTATTTATGCCATGTATTTGGGAACCATGTATAAGAGCAGTTTGTCTGCAGTGGTGCAGGACATAAACACAGGGCACTTGTGGAAATAAGTTTGGAGGGCTTGGCAGGTTTTAGAAGTTGATTGTGGAGGGCAACTGAGTACCAGGCTAAGATGTTTGGACTCTTCCCTGTTGCACCACAGAGATGTTGAAGGCTTCTGAATGTGTATGTATTGGGGGGTAGGTAGCATATCCAACATGTTTTAGGATATGATTCTAGTTGCTTGTGTAGGAACATTGACAGCAGGGGTGACAAAGACTGGAAGCACAGAGGTGATTATGCCAGGCACAGTGATATGAGCCTATAGTCCCAACTACTTCAGAAGGTAAGGTGGGAGGATTGCTTGGGCACAGGAGTTTGGGGCTATAATGTGCTATGCTGTTCAGGTGTCTGCACTAAGTTCAGCATCAGGCCAGGCACAGTGGTATGCGCCTATAGTTCCAGCACTTTGGGAGGCTGAGGCAGGTGGCTCGCTTGAGCTCAGGAGTTGGAGACCATGGGAAACGTGGCAAAACCCGATCTCTACAAAAAATGAAATAATTAGCTGGATATGGTACTGCATGCCTATAGTCCCAGCTACCTGGGAGACTAAGGCAAGAAGATTGCTTGAGCCCAGGAGTTTGAGGCCACAGTGAGCTATGAACATGCCACTACACTCCAGCCTGGGCAATAGAGTAAGACCCTGTCTCAAAAAAAAAAAAAAAAAAAAAGTTCAACATCAATATGGTGACCTCCCAGGAGCAGGGGATCACTAAGTTGCCTAAGGAGTGGCGAATTGGCCCAGGTAAGAAAAAGAGCAGGTCAAAACTCCCATGCTGATGTGTAGTAGGCTAACACTTGCGACGCCACTATGCTCCACCCTGGGCAACATAGCAAGACCTCATTTCTAAAAAAAACAAGAAGAAGATGATGATTGCAAGGTGAGAAAACAGGTGGATTTGAGATTAAACCAAATCTCTAGTTTCCCCTTATTTCCTAATTGTCAGGCCCTATGTTGTATGTTTCTGCATACATAATCTTATTAAATCCCTACAACAGTTTTGCAGATAGATGTTGTTTTCTGTGCTATGGATAAAGAAATTGAGACCTAGGCCGGGCGCGGTGGCTCAAGCCTGTAATCCCAGCACTTTGGGAGGCCGAGGCGGGTGGATCACGAGGTCAAGAGATCAAGACCATCCTGGTCAACAAGGTGAAACCCCGTCTCTACTAAAACTACCAAAAAAATTAGCTGGGCATGGTGGCGCGTGCCTGTAATCCCAGCTACTCAGGAGGCCGAGGCAGGAGAATTGCCTGAACCCAGGAGGCGGAGGTTGCGGTGAGCCGAGATCGTGCCATTGCACTCCAGTCTGGGTAACAGGAGTGAAACTCCGTCTCAAAAAAAAAAAAAAGAAAAAAGAAATTGAGACCTTAGGAAAGGTAATGTAATTTGTTCAGGATGACACAGTGAATAAACGATAGAGCCCATTTCCTAATCCATATATGTACCACTACAAAACCCAGTCTCTGCCACTACATCAGGGCTTCACAAACTGTCTATGCATCAGAACCTCAGGTGCTGCTTGAGAGCCACTCAATCATAAACTTTAAGGGTGGGCCTAGCAGATGCCCCATATGATTGATAATACACTGAAGTGTGAGAACCACTCAGCCCACCATGCTGTCTCTCTAGTGGTTTTAGCATTCTCATCAATTACCCCAGAGTCCTCCACCCCACACAGAGGTCTTATAGTGGTGACAAGCCTGCTTCTTGGGCTCTGCAAGAGTCTTTGGCCCACAGCAACAGACTGTGACTATAGGCTCCAGACCCCTACTCTTCAAAGTGTAGTTTAGAGTCCGGCCACTCATCCAGGCTTGGAAGCTTGCTTAAAATGCAGGTGCTTAGGCCCTACTGTATGTCACCAGAATCTCCATTTTAACAACATCCTTCAGTGATTTAGAGTCTGAGAATGGCTGCTCTAAAGCATAAGTTTGAAATGTGAGGGAACTATAATAAAGTTATTTCATTAGGCTTCTGCAGTCTGTAAATAAAGAGTAGTGCAAAGCAGACCATGGAAGGAAAAATTTTATTTATTGAATGCCGGCTGCATGTCTGATGTTTTTGGCACTTTATTTCATTTATCCTCGTAAGAACCCTGTGAAGTAGTCATCATCCCCATTCAGCTGATGAGATAACTGACACTCTGAGAAGTTAAGTACTTGCCCAAGATCACACAGCTACTGGGTGCCTAAGCTAGGAATCAAGTGTAAATCTGTCGTGACTTCAAAACCCATATGTGCTCTTTACAGCCTACTACATTGATTCTCAGGCAGCCAGCAGGAAATGAAGGAATTCATTTTCTTCCCTATTGGTGTGTGTTCTTCCATACACCTGTAGGATCCAGTTACCTGGAACAGTGCATAAGAGTTCTGCAATTTGGGAAAGATAAAAATAGAACAGGTTCTGTGCTGGCAGCTCTTCTCTATGGTGTTTTGGTCAGCCTTTCCACTTGAGCAAGCCTGACCTCCAAATTGTTTACACAGGTTAATTTCAACAGCCAATGAGAGAGATTGGCAGAAAGCACTTTCTGGGTATATGGCTACACTGCCAGCCTGGTTTTTCATCGCCAGGTGTCCTGACATTCACTAGTTTTCCAAAGTATAGAGTTTTTAATGCCTTCTCTCTAGATTCCATTTTGCTACGAAGTCATTTCTTTGCTTTAACTGAATCAGTCCATGAATCACAAACCAGCCCTATCTATGTAACTTTTATTGTGTGTACCTAAGCATGCACCTAAGAAAACTCCCAATTATATAAAAATTAGCCAGGCATGTGGCACATGCCTATAATCCCAGCTACTGGGAGACTGAGGCAGGAGAATCACCTGAGCCCAGAGAAGTCATGGCTGCAATGAGCCATGATCATGCCACTGCACTCCAGTCTGGGTAACAGAGTGAGACTCTATCTCAAAAAAAAAAAGCAAGAAAAGAAAAATCCCAGTGAACTGGTTTGTTTGAACAGGGATCTAAACCTACTTAGTTTATAAAACAATTGAAAAGCTAAGATTGAGGTCCTCGAACTGATTATGTTCCTTGTGAATTCTGTATTCTCTTTTCCTACTGCAAAGCCAGTGTTGAGCTGTCTAGGGTCTCTTCCTATTCTAATTCTGCATTCTCAAGTATAGTTCACCAAATATAAGTTCTTTAAGGCCATAGTCTATGCCTTTTATTCATCTGTTTCCCAGGCTCCCAACAGGGTTCTTGGGAAAGGCATTAGTATATGTTTTCTTTCTGTATGAATGAATATAGAATTAGGACAGGGGTTATGCTAACAGCCACTGCCCATTGAACACTTCATATACTGGATTCTATATAATCGTCTCATCAACCAGTGATATAGATACTATTACCATCTCCATTTTACTTAGAGGAAATTTGAAACTTAGAAAGGTGAAGTGACTTCTTAAGTCATATATGTAATAGTGGATCTGGAGTCTGAAAACCAGGCAGTTTAACTCTCAAGCCTATGCTCTTGACTAAAAGGCTACAATGCCTCCTAAAACTAGTATGTAAGTGCTTATTATTTGCCAAGTGCTCTTTGTTTATATCTCATGTAATCCTCACAGCTACCTTCTGAAATGGAGCCTATTTTGCATTCATTTTAAACAGGTAAGGAAGCTGAAAAGTGAAGTGGCCAAGATAATACAGCTACTTAGTAACAAAGAAGGGGGAAAACCCAGTTCTGCCTGGGGGCATCTGCTCCTAGCTGCCTCCCAGACCCAGTAGCTGTGGTACATGCAATTACACATTCATCTCTTTGGCAAATGTTTATTCAGCACATGTTATGTGCCAGGCATTGTACCGAGTGCCTTATATACATATCTAATTTAAACTTCACAGCAACCATGTGAAGTGTTGGTACTATTTTTATTCCCACTTATAATGGGGAAACTGAAACTTAATGTGTCACTAGTGTGTTGAGTGGAAATTGTATATTAGAATGTAATATAAGGACTTTTATCCCTATTACAGGTAAGGAAGTAGGCATTTGCCCAAGTTTACATAGCCAGTAAGTGGCAGGGCCAGGTTTATACCTAGGCAGTCTGACTCTACAGGCTGCAGTGTAACTGTATGTTGGTTTTTGTCTTCCTCTCCATAGGCACCCAAATTGGCTGAAAACTTCTGTGTCTGCCATTTGGCTACTGGGGACATGCTGAGGGCCATGGTGGCTTCTGGCTCAGAGCTGGGAAAAAAGCTGAAGGCAACTATGGATGCTGGGAAACTGGTAAGTTTGGTGGTACCAGTGAGTACTGATATTCCTCAGAATCCAGATCTGCACTGTCCAGTATGGTAGCCACCAGCCACAGGTGGCTATTTAGATTAATTTAAATTTAATTAATGTAAAAATCAGTTCCTCAGTTGCACTACCCATGTTTCAAGTATTTACCAGCCAGTGCAGATACAGAATTTTCCATCATCAAACAAAATTCTGGTGGACAACCATGTGCTAGAGGGTGTTTTAACAAACTGAGAGATTATAGGAATTTTTAGAGTACGAGTTACTTTGTTCTGAATTTATGGCACTTATTTATAGTATTATTGGAGTTTTTCTGTGCTGATGTATTTTGTTGCATACCCAAATTTTAGAGCCAGAAAAGAAACTGCTGTCCTTAGGCCAGAACTCAGAGAGGTATTGTGGCTCTGTGTTCTATTTCTGTAACAAGGCAGTTACTTCCCAGTTGCAACAAAGGTAATCCTTCCTATTTGGGGGCTGTAATTGCATTTTCTCTCTTTTTTTTTTTTTTCCAGAGACCCAGGCTGGAGTACAGTGGTGCAGTCACGGCTCACTACAGCCTCAACCTCCTGGGCTCAAGCGATCCTCCCACTTTGGCCTGATGAGTAGCTGGGACTACAGGAACACACCACCATGCCGTGCTAGTGTGTGTGTGTTGGGGGTGGAGGGTAGAGACGGGGTGTCACTATGTTGCCCATACTGGTTTTGAACTCCTGAGCTCAACCTAGGAGCAGTCCTCCTGCCGCGGCCTCTCAAAGTGCTGGGATTACAGGTGTGAGCTGCCGTGCCCAACCACATTTTTTCTTTCTTTAGGCTAGTTGACCTAATTGGACAAATACAATCAATTATTTTCTGGCAGACCTAATTGGACAAATATAATCAATTATTTTCTGGCACTAATCAAAGAAGATCTCTAGATTAATTATAACTGGGTTATTCTGGAACTTGGCTTCTGTTAATCACGTTCAGAAGTCATTTTGTGGCTGGGTGCGGTGGCTCATGCTTGTAAATCCCAGCACTTTGGGAGGCTGAGGAGGGTGGATCACCTGAGGTCGGGAGTTGGAGACCAGCCTGATCAAAATGGAGAAACCCTGTCTCTACTAAAAATACAAAATTAGCCAGTTGTGGTGGCCCATGCCTGTAATCCCAGCTACTGAGAAGGCTGAGGAAGGAGAATCGCTTAAACCCGGGAGACAGAGGTTGTGGTGAGCTGAAATCACACCATTGCACTCCAGCCTGGGCAACAAGAGTGAAACTTTGTCTCAAAAAAAAAAAAAAAAAAGAGGCCAGGTGCAGTGGCTCACGCCTGTAATCCCAACACTTTGGGAGGCCGAGGTGGGAGGATCACCTGAGGTCAGGAGTTCAAGACCAGCCTGACCACATGGAGAAACCCCCTCTCTACTAAAAAAAATACAAAAAAATTAACTGGGCATGGTGGCACATGCCTGTAATCCCAGCTACTTGGGAGGCTGAGGCAGGAGAATGGCTTGAACCTGGGAGTCGGAGGTTGCAGGGAGCTGAGATCACACCATTGCACTCCAGCCTGGGCAACAAGAGCGAAACTCTGTCTCAAAAAAAAAAAAAAGAAAAAGAAAAGAAATCATTTTGTGCTTGGTCTTGGTGCTTGGTCTTTTGTTCTTTGCTTTTTATCTTAGCATGTTGGTTGGGAAAGGAGCTGGGTTTGCTATCATCCTCAAGTTACTTTCTGTTAGGCTTTGAGATTCTGTAGCTATATCAAGTGGTACCTCTGCCTCCCCACCTGCTTGCCCATTTCTCTAACTTTCCCTTCATGTGATTGAGGCCCTGAGTCAAACCAGAAAGCTAGATATTTTGGACTTTGGGTCTTGGCAGAAGACTCTGTACTAAGAAAAAAATTGAGATGTGGCAATGAGATTGCTTATCTCCAGACTTCACTTAGTTGCAGAGCATGTACTTTGTCCCCATGTTCTCAGTTAGTGCCACGAAATAAGAGGATTAGCTGCCAAGATGGGCAGGCTTCACTACAGGCTAGAGACTTTTCCTTCTATAATGACCCAAGAGAAAAACCAGTTTTAGAAAACTGGGAGAGGTCCTTATTGGGGTTTTAGAGAGACTCAGAGTGTGTTGGCTTGTGACTGGTTGCAGCGGCTCACACCTGTAATCCTAACACTTCAGGAGGCCGAGGCAGGCAGATCACTTGAGGTCAGGAGTTCGAGACCAGCCTGGCCAACATAGTGAAACCCCATCTCTACTAAAAATATAAAAATTGTCTGGGCATGGTTGTGTGCGCCTGTAGTCCCAATTGCTTGGGAAGCTGAGGCATGTGAATCACTTGAACCTGGAAGGTGGAGGTTGCAATGGGGAGATTATGCCACTGTACCCAAGCCTGGGCGACGAACAAGAATGTCTCAAAAAGAAAAAAAAAAGTAAGCCGGGCGCGGT
>NW_022437002.1:5008136-5043628 GCF_009761245.1 Sapajus apella | reverse complement strand
AAAAAAAAAAAAAAAAAAAAAAAAAAAAAAAAAAAAGTGAGGGAAGGGTGTTGGCTTGGCTTCTCAGTTCCTTGGTTCTGACCCATTCTTGCCAATTCAGTGAACTTCTCTGTTTCCTCATGTCCAGGATGGCCCAGATGTATAACTAAGTACACACATCAGTCATGTTACTGTTAGTCTAATGACAGCTGTGAAACGGAAAGCAGATGGTCTTTCCGTGTTTTTGTCAACCCCGTTCTTTCCTGGCACTCTCTCAGGTGGTCTCTCAGCCATGTGTCCTCACCTTTCTTGTGCCTTGAGGATCTCCGATTACTGATAAGCTGTTATCTGACAGCTTGGACTCTGGACTCTAGTGGCAAGAGGGGCCTTCAGAACCTAAGATACAAAGTTCTCCTGGTGAGATAACAAGTAATGGAATCTACCTTCCCTCACCCAGATTTTTGGGATACAGAAGAATTTCAAGAGACGAGAATGTGTATATGGCAACCACAGAGATAAAATCATGAAACTGGATCTGCCCAATGGAGCCATTTCACATTGGCTCTTATTGTTGCTTCTTTGAGTCCAAGAAAACTTGCTGTTTAGTAATAAGGTTATATACACATAAACTTTTGGCTGTGGAGTTGGGCTAATGTCAATCACCTAGATCATAGATTTAAACCAAAGGCTCTTTTGTTCTTAACTTCCAGGTGAGTGATGAAATGGTAGTGGAGCTCATTGAGAAGAATTTGGAGACCCCCTCATGCAAAAATGGTTTTCTTCTGGATGGCTTCCCTCGGACTGTGAGGCAGGCAGAAATGGTGGGTAGCTTGGTTTTTATATTACTACTGAATGAGAGCAAACTTTTGCCCCTTGTCTCTTAATTCCTTTGAGGGTGATGGGTCTGACCAAGCTCTAGTAGCTTAGGTGGGCCACACATTCTTTTACAGCTTGATGACCTCATGGAGAAGAGGAAAGAAAAGCTTGATTCTGTGATTGAATTCAGCATCCCAGACTCTCTGCTGATCCGAAGAATCACAGGAAGGTATTTGTTCCCTGAAGGTCCCTTTCCATGCTTCTCAGAACTTTGTCCAACTTTGTCAAATGAAAATTGGTTTTGCCTAATCCCAACCATGAAACTTAGTGCTATTTCAACACCGATTGATTTTATTTGGTGACATTCACTGAAGTGGTAACTGGGATATGGAAAAAAGAGCAAGGGATTTGAAGTCAGACAGCATCTCGTTCTTGTCACTTTTTTTTTTTTTTTTTTTGAAATGGAGTATCACTCTGTCACCCAGGCTGGAGTGCAATGGTGCGATCTAAGGTCAATGCAACCTCTGCCTCCTGGGTTCAAGTGATTATCCTGCGTCAGCCTCCTGAGTAGCTAGGATTACAGGTGTCTGCCACCAGGCCCAGCTAATTTTTTTTTTGTATTTTTAGTAGAGACGGTGTTTCACCATGTTGACCAGGCTGGTTTTGAACTCCTGACCTCAAGTGATCCGCCCACCTTGGCCTCCCAGAGTGCTAGGATTACAGGCATGAGCCACTGCACCTGGATCTTGTCACTTTTTTTTTTTTTTTTTGAGACAGAGTCTTACTCTGTTGCACAGGCTGTAGTGCATTGGCGTGATCTTGGCTCACTGTAACTTCTGCCTCCCGGGTTCAAGCAATCCTCCTGTCTCAGCCTCCTGAATAACTGGGACTATAGGCATGTGCTACCACACCTGGCTAATTTTCGTATTTTAGTAGAGACAGGGTTTTACCATGTTGGCCATGCTGGTCTCGAACTCCTGACCTGAAATGATCCACCCTCCTCGGCCTCCCAAAGTGTTGGGATTACAGGTGTGAGCCACTGCACCTGGCCACTTGGTAGTTTTTAACTGTGACCCATGGCACATTTCTTAACCTCTCTGAGACTGTTTCCTCATAGGTAGAAAGGGGGCTGATAACACCTGCTTTGAGGAGCTATTGCACGTGTTAGGTAACATTAAATGCTTAGTTGAAATCCTTGCCTATATTAGGTGCTTAAGAAATGTTAATTTATTTACATGTGTATCTCCATTTTAGTGCTCCTTGAATCTAATTTCAGCTGGAGTTGCCATACTTTGCTGTAGACTTTTTATTAATTATAAAAATAATATAGGCCGGGCGCGGTGGCTCAAGCCTGTAATCCCAGCACTTTGGGAGGCCGAGGTGGGTGGATCACGAGGTCAAGAGATCGAGACCATCCTGGTCAACACGGTGAAACCCCGTCTCTACTAAAAATACAAAAAAAAATTAGCCGGGCATGGTGGCGCATGCCTGTAATCCCAGCTACTCAGGAGGCTGAGGCAGGAGAATTGCCTGAACCCAGGAGGCGGAGGTTGCGGTGAGCCGAGATTGTGCCATTGCACTCCAGCCTGGGTAACAAGAGCAAAACTCCGTCCCCCCAAAAAAAAAAATATATATATGTATATGTATGTATATATATATATATATATATATATATATATAAAACCATCCATACAAAATTTAGAAAATGGAGGAAAAATTTGCTCATAGTATAGCCACTTTATTTGTGTGTATGTGTGTGTGTGTTTTAACATGTTTGTTTCTCTATAATAGCATTGAACACATAAATGCCTCTGCTTCTGGACACTTGTTCTGACAGACCAACACAGCTTTAGGCTACAGTTTTTTCTACCGTATTTCAGTTATCACTCACATCTGCTTTGTGCCTTCAGAAGTATGTTGGAAGCTTTCAACTGCTAACGGACCCTCCATTCTCTTCTTTATTGTGGGCTGTAGCTTTTTATGTCTTTGTCATTTTAATGGTGTCTCAGGAAAGTGGTCAGCCCACCATCTTGAACCAGATATCCATGACCACTATTTTTAATTGCTCTGTGATATTTCACAGTAGGCAAACCATTGTTTAGTTATTTCCTTATTCTGCATTTGTGTTTCTTCCAGTTAGCCACTGTTAAATGATACTATAGCCATCATAATGCATGTAAATTTTTGGATTTAATTAGGAAAAAATGTTTTCTTATTTCAGACTTTATTACTTTGATTTCCTAATAAGGTTGAACATCTTTTCCATGTGTTTGTAATCCATACCCTCAAGGAGAGAGACAACGCAGTGTTAGCATTGTTATCCTGGAAAGCAATATGAAATACAGTGGATTCTACCTTATATTAATTTTCTTTTCAAATGTCTAGGTTACATGTCTCCAACTATTCCATGGGCTCCTTCATTGCAGGAACTTCTGTTTCTTTGTATCCCCACTGGACACAGAGTAGACAAAGTTGATGTAAATTGAGAAGCAGTAGGGTTAACAGTAAAGACATCATCAGGCCTGGGGTCTCTGAGGCACTGAGCAGGTATTAGCAAAACCAGGTTATACTGGGGACCTTTCATTCTATGGGCCCAGCTTCCTACATAGCCCAGTACTAGACCCTGGGAGCAGAGGACCAGGAGAGGCTCTAGTATAACCATATAGTGAAATGCCCATCTGTGACCTCAGAGAGTCATATATGAAACTTGGGCTGTTCAGTGTAGTAAGAAGTTCAAGAAGAAAGCCTGGGGACAGGGAAGAAAGGCTTCCTAGGATAGAGCTAACATCAAACTCCTACCTTCCCAGATGAAGAGTATTTCAGTGAGACTTTCCCAGAAGGGAGTAGAAGTGGTAATGAGTATGGGGTGCGCTCTCGCTGAAGCTAGTAGCACACATGTCTGCCCAGTGGTCTGGGGGGCAGGATGGTAGAAGGAATGCTGTTGAGAAGATAAAATGGGAGCTTTACTGGGGAGATCTGCCAAACCAAAGAGGGTAGACTTCACAGAGTTCAGGATTCATGAGATATTCTAGAGTCTCTGGCTGTTGTGCCAAAAACAGTATTCTAACAACATTAGCTTGGTCCTGGTGTACAAGGTAAATTAGGACAAGGAGAAACAGATAAGGACACCATCTAGGAGCTGATTATGATCCACATGATGTGATGGAGGTTTCTAACTGAGGTTGGGCAGGAGAGAATAGAGATTCTGAAGAACAAATAGCAGGATTGCTGTAAAGCGTGAAAGAGAGAAGACTCAGTCCCTCCATTTGGAAGGAGGTGGTTGGTGTGACTTCCTCCCTCACAGAGAGAAGGACCCCCTTCTTCACAGAACATGTCACTGCTGAAGGTGTTTTTCCAAGTTTACCCAGATGAGTGACAGGATTAGCCCTGGAAGCCTGCTTTCTGCCTCCCAGTCCAACATGTTGATGGTTAGAAGAAAATGAGGCAAGAACTAGTCAGTTTAATACAGATCTTTTTTATTTTTCTTTTCTTTCTTTCTTTTTTTTTTTTTTGAGACAGAGTCTAACTCTGTCACCCAGGTTGGAAATAGATGTTGGCTGTTTGGAGATGCTGGAAATGAACCCAGGACCTCACACAGGATCTTTTTCAAGTCTGAGATGATATGGACCCCATTGTAACAATCTTCTGAATTAGCTCCCACCTCACTTCTAGTCATTTTGAGTCGTTGTTCAGCTTCTTGAATATGAGTAGTTGGTGGTTGTGGTTTTTGTTTTTAACTTATTCTCATATCCTAATTATCCTACCAGTTGGATCTCTGTTATTATCTTAATATCTTAACCATCCCAATTTTCTGGATGAGAAAACAAGCATTTAAAGCATCATACTCAATGTTGGGTGCAGTGGTTCATACCTGTTATCCCAGCGTTTGAGGGGGGCCTAACTAAACAGGAGGATTACTTGAGGCCAGGAGTTTGAGACCAGCTTGAGCAACATAGCAAGACCTCATCCCTACTAAAAAGCAAAAAAAAAAGTTAGCCAAGTGTGGTGGTGCGCACCTGTGGTGGTGGTAGTCCCAGCTACTTGGGAGGCTGAGGTGGGAGGACTGCTTGAGCTTGGGAGGTCGAGGCTGCGCTGAGCCGTGATTAGGCCACTGCACTCCAGCCTGCATGACAGAGCAAAACACTGTCTCAAAAAAATAAAAATAAAGTGTCATACTCATGGTAGCAGTGATTGTAGATTCCCTGCCCTGATGGCACCTCCAAGCCAGGCTTAGTGGCTCATAGAGCTATTTTGGTTTTCTTGAGACCAGTCCCATTTGGAAAACTTGGAGAGTGGGCTTTCTTTCATTTACCTTCTAAGGAATGAGCCTTGCATTCCTTTTAAAAAGTGGTATTTGTGAATAAGAAAAGAATAGTGTGTGGGAGTCATATTTGTTGTAGCCTGGCTGCTATGTGCCTTGTGCTCTCTAGAAGGTGAAAAAATATCCTGGTCCACATCTCATGCCCCTAGCTCTTCTCAAAATTGCTGCTGCTGAACCTAGCAGCCTGCTGTCCCCTCTCCCTGGGTCTCCCAGTGGATGCCATTTCTGAATGAATGCATCAGAGGAACGCTTCCAGACACTCAAGTAATGGAAGGTCCAGCCTCACAGTACATGACTGCAGTCACAGGAGCCTTTACTCCTCTGTCCAGTGGCCTTCCGTATCCACGATACTCTCATCCACAGATTCAAGCATTCATGGATTAAAAATATTCAGAACAAAACACCAATAAATATAACCTGGGAAAGCTGAAGAAAATAAAAAATAATACAAATTTTAAAATGCAGTATAGCAATTCTTTACGTGGCATTTACATTGTATTAGGTATAAATAATCTAGAGATGATTTAAAGTATACAGGACAACCAGCCTGGGCAACATGGCGAGACCTTATCTCTACAAAAATATAAAAAATTAGACCAAGTGAGGTGGCTCACGCCTGTAATCCCAGCACTTTGGGAGGCCAAGGCAGGCGGATCACAGGGTCAGGAGTTCAAGACCAGCCTGACCAACATGGTGAGACCCCCCCACCGCCACCCGTCTCTACTAAAAATACAAAAAATTAGCCAGGCATGGTAGCAGGCGTCTGTAATCCAAGCCTACTCAGGAGGCTAAGGCAGGAGACTTGCTTGAACCCAGGAGGTGGAGTTGCAGTGAGCCAAGACCACGCCACTGCCTCCAGCCTGGGCAACAGAGTGAGATTCCGTCTCAAAAAAAAAAACAAATAAATAAACAAAAATAAAAATAAAATTAAAAAGCCAGGCACAGTGGTGCATGCCTGTAGTCATAGCTATTCCAGAGGCTGAGGCAGGAGGGTCACTTGAGCCCAATAGTTTGTGGTTACAGTGAGCTATGGTCATTGCCATTGCACTCTAGCCTGGGCAACAGAGCAAGACTATGTCTCAAAAAATAAAGTATACAGGAGAATATGCATATGGAAATGCTATACCATTTTATATCAGGGACTTGAGCATCTGTGGATTTTGGTTTCTACAGAGGGGGTTCCTGGAACCAGTTCCCACCATGGATACCAAGGGATGACTATATAGCTTATTTTCTCTACTGTCACCTCCCTCGTGCCCATAATCCAATGATACTTTATGCCATAAATGGACCATCTTGTCCCCCAAAATATGCTGTGATTAAAACACAGTAGCACATTTTACAGTGGTGCTCCTTCAGTAGTCTAAATAGAGTTGAATATTTATTTTTTTGAGACAGAGTCTTGCTCTGTCACTCAGGCTGGAGTGCAGTGGCACAATCTCGACTCACAGCAACCTCCTTCACCCAGGTTCAAGCAATTCTCCTGCCTCAGCTGGAGATCCCAAGTAGCTGGGATTACAGGTGCCTGCTACCACACCCAGCTAATTTTTAGTAGAAACGGGGTTTCAGCTGGGCGCGGTGGCTCACGCCTGTAATCCCAGCACTTTGGGAGGCTGAGGCCGGCAGATCACAAGGTCGAGAGATCGAGACCATCCTGGCCTACATGGTGAAACCCCATCTCTACTAAAAATACAAAAATTAGCTGGGCATGGTGGTATGCACCTATAGTCCCAGCTACTTGGGAGGCTGAGGCAGGAGAATCACTTGAACCCAGGAGGCGGAGGTTGTAGTGAGCCAAGATCGCGCCACTGTACTCCAGCCTGGCAACAGAGTGAGACTTCGTCTCAAAAAAAAAAAAAAAAAGCCAGGTGCGATGGCTCACGCCTGTAATCCTAGCACTTTGGGAGGCTGAGGTGTGTGGATCACCTGAGGTCAGGAGTTCAAGACCAGCCTGGCCATCATGATGAAACCTGATCTTAAAAAAAAAGAAGAAGAAACGAGGTTTCACCATGTTGTCCAGGCTGGTCTCGAACTCCTGACCTTGGGCGATCTGCCCACCTTGGCCTCCTAAAGTGTTGGGAATAAGGTATAAGCTCCTGGGCCCAGTCCAAATATTGCTATGCATGCCAAATGGTGAAAAATATTAGGGATCTCTAGTCTAATAGACCTTCATGAGAAGAGCAGCCATTAGTTAAATAAGCAAACAAACACTTCGTTGGCAGAGAATTGGGAAACCACAGAACTCAAGCAAGGCCTGGCTGCTGAGCAGAGCTTGACCTACCTCCTTTCCTTAGGTTTCTAGTCTTCTGTGGTGTGGCCATTCCCAGTCAGGAATGTGGGTGTGTCACCTATGGGGACTCAGCACAGGTACAGTTACCCGCCATACATTCAGTGCCAAACAAATGCCTTTGTTGAGCTCTCTATTCCATAACTTGTTTAATAAGTCCTTTTTCCTGATGACTTGAATATTGCTCCATAAGAGTTAGGCTGTCTTTTATCTTATGTGTGATCAAAAAGATGTGTTGCATTATCTTGCAGTGTTTGCATCCATGGGAAATGTTTTTCCTGGTAGTACCTTTCTGGTTTTGTAACCAAACTAGTTTAGGAAATAGAATTCATTTCTTTTCTCTTCTGTCCCCCATAGCTCTTTGTACAAATCTCCGTTAAAGGATTATCATATTTGTTATTTATTTCCACATTTGTCTCCCCCACTGAGCACTACTTGTGGACAGGGATCATTCATTACTCATTGCTTTGTAGCCTCTGAATTCAGCTTAAGGCTTTAATGGGAGTAGGTACTTATTAATGTTTATTTAGTGAGTGTGTAAAAAGAATGGATGACTGTGAGACTAGCACCAGAGTTCCTTCTCTCTAGTTCTGAATTAGGTAGTTATGCCAGCAGTTTGCTCTTCAGCCAGAAATGCGTAATAATATTTGGTCAAAATAGAAAATATACTCTGCCGCTGGCATAAGCTCTCCTGAAAGCTGTTATTTAGCTGGGTTTTCTGCCGGGTGCTGGGTTCTTGCATCCAGCATCCCTGTCTGCTTGTCATTCTGGAGGTCCCTGGAGTGTGGAGTGCAGGCGTGTACTGTCAGTTAACCTGACTCATATTCATTTGCTGCCTTTCAGGCTGATTCACCCCAAGAGTGGCCGTTCTTACCATGAGGAGTTCAACCCCCCAAAGGAGCCCATGAAAGATGACGTATGTAAACGCAGGACAAGAAATTTCCTTTTCTTTCCTTCTGCCTTCTTCACTGTTTTTCTTTTGTTCTTTCCATTGTCTTTTTATTTCTACCAATATTACTAACATAGTCATGAAAATGACACTATCAGGCTAATCACACGGCCAGTGTCAGATCTATTCCGTGTCTCCTCAGGTGGTTTATTGCTTGGCCTCAAGGTAGCTACCAGTGGTGCCAGCTTTTTGCAGTGCCCAGATTGTACTTGTCTTCTGTCAAGAGCAGCCCCTCTCTGACATCGTGGCCACCTAAGTGGTCAGCTAATAAGGAGAAGCTTTCTTAAAAGCCTAGAATTGGAGAGGGGGGAGAGTGTGACACCAAAGAGAATTTGCTGACCAGTCCTCCAAAAGCATATTCTTTTCCTATAGTTACTGTTGCTGTACTGTGTCCTGGAGTCTCATACATGGTCACTGCACCATTTGCCATAAAGAGTCTACATGGTCTGTTTTAGAGCATGTAAACAACAGTAAGAATTTCCTGGATTTATCTTTGTCCTATGAAACAAGTTCATCAGGTCACCCAGGTTCTATAAATACAGGTTCTAGAGCCATTATGGCAACTTGGTCACATTTTGTGAAGTTGCTAATTCTACCATTCAAAGTTCTTTCTCATTTTACTTTCCACTTTTAGAATGTTGATGAGTGACAATCTAGTAAATATGCTAAATATTTAAGCAACTAAGATTACAATTGCTAATGCATCTTTGATTTTGGTGTATTCTCCTAGTTTTAGGGGCTTTTGACTTCCTTACTTTTGACCCTAGAAGTGTTTACCTTGGAAGCTGAATCGCCTGAGCAGAAAGCTGAGAAAGTCATTGCCTATCTTCCCCTTGTGAGCCCCTTTCCTCACAGTTGCTGTTTCTGACAAACTCTCTGACTTCTCTGGACAAGCTGCTCTGCTCCTGGGAGTACCAAAGTTCTTTATTGGAGAGGGCCTGAATTGCCTGTCAGCCTCTGATGGGCTTTGGGAGCAGACAGCATCCTGGGCAGAATGGTCCCATCTCAAATCTGCATCTGGCATGGAATAAGAAAACCTTGCTAACAGTCCCAGCCTTTCATTGCTCTCTTCATATTCTCAGATCACCGGGGAACCCTTGATTCGTCGATCAGATGATAATGAGAAGGCCTTGAAAATCCGCCTGCAAGCCTACCACACTCAAACCACCCCACTCATAGAGTACTATAGGAAACGGGGGATCCACTCTGCCATCGATGCATCCCAGACTCCTGATGTTGTGTTCGCGTGCATCCTAGCAGCCTTCTCCAAAGCCTCATGTAAAGACTTGGTTATGTTTATCTAATGTTGGGTCCAAGAAGGAATTTCTTCTTCCTATTCCTGTGAGGGAGTGGTGGGAATGGCAGGACAGGCAAAGAGAAGCTTCCTCAGGCTAGCTAAAATATCATTTGATGTATTGATTAAAAAAGCACTTGCTTGATATATCTTCGGCGTGTTTGCTAGGCTCATCTCATCTGTGTATGCGTGTTGGATGTGTGTGTGCTCAGGTATATATGTGTTCACTCTCCTACTTTCTAAGTTTTGGGCTAGGTGGCTTTACTAGCTGTTTATTTCTTTTTTGTTGTTGTTTTGAGACACGGTTTCACTCTGACACCCAGGCTGGAGTGCAGTGGTGTACTCTTGGCTTATTGCAGTCTCTGCCTCTTGGGCTCAAGCAATTCTCCCACCTCAGCCTCCTGAGCAACTGGGACTACGGGTGCGTGCCACAACACCTGGCTGATTTTTGTATTTTTTTGCGGAGACAGGGTTTCGTCAACTTGCCCAAGCTGGTCTTAAACTCCTGGGCTTTAGCAATCCACCCACCTTGGCCTCCCAAAGTGCTGGGATTACAGACGTGAGCCACCACACCCGGCCCAGCTGTTTACTTCTTTTTTTTTTTTAATTGCATTTTAGGTTTTGGGGTACATGTGAAGAACATACAAGATTGTTGCATAGGTACACACATGGTAGTGTGATTTGCTACCTTCCTCCCCTTCATCTATATCTGGCATTTCTCCCCATGCTTTCTCTCCCCAACTCTCCACCCCCCTGCTGCTTTTTTTTTTTTTTTTTTAAATCTTATGACCAGCTTAGAGAAGAGCTGTTTACTTCTTTAACCATACTTTTGATTTTATATTTTGACCAAAATAAACTAACTCAGGTAATCTTCCAGGGATCACAATTCTGAAACTTCACAGTATTTCTTCCATTTCCAGCAGCTGATTAGAAGCCCAGCATCATGTGAAGTCAGGCAGGGTCACAATTCTTGATGGCACATTATTGGTAGAGAATTCCATTTGTTTTCTAACTCATAATGAAAAGCCACATGAGTCAGAATGTGAACAGAGATCATTAATTTTTTCCCCCTAAGTGGAAGGACAAAGGTACTTACGTTGCAGATTATAGAAATTACTGGGAGAGGATATCATCATAGAAAGAGCCAGGCCAAGTTGGAGTATTTTTGTGATCTGCATCATGATGCTGAAAAGTAGGGATTATTTGGGACTTGGATTTGAAAACTGAATTGTTGCCAGAGAATTAAACCAGGTGAAAGGTCCTTTTACATTCATATTGTCTTCTGAACATCCAGGCTGAGCGTCTGAGAGCAGCCAAATCTACTTCCCCAAAGAGAGACCAGGGTAGGTTTATTTGCTTTTATTTTTAATCTTTGCCTCTGTTTCCAAGTGTGAACAAAACAGTGTGTGATCTGTTCTTGGATTCATTTTGATTAGTATTTATTCAAACCCAGTCTCTCTCCAGGACATAAAACTGAAATCAGATATGTTCCTTTTAAACCCAAACCCTCTCCCTTCTAGATCCAACCTTTCACCCTAATTTTATCATGGCTATAGCCACAGACTTCCCCAAGAAAAGATCACCCAGAAATAAGACCACCCGTGACAGTAACCAGCTTTTATTCATAACCTTAGCTTCCCAACTGTTGAGCATTTTTTTTTTCTTTTATTTTCTTTTTTTTCAACTCATTGCTCAGTATCACAGAACTGTTGAGCATTTTCTAAAGTCCCTGCTGTGCCTTTTGGTCTCTGGTTGGATTTGTGGGAAACAGATGAAGTAACAGACTGCTATGAAGGACTACAAAAACAGCGGCCTCTGGAAAAACCATTAGAAAGTCAGTGGCAGGGCCAGGCGCAGTGGCTCACACCTGTAATCCCAGCACTTTGGGAGGCCGAGGCGGGTGGATCACGAGGTCAAGAGATCGAGACCATCCTGGTCAACACGGTGAAACCCTGTCTCTACTAAAAATACAAAAAATTAGCTGGGCGTGGTGGCGCGTGCCTGTAATCCCAGCTACTCAGGAGGCTGAGGCAGGAGAATTGCCTGAACCCAGGAGGCGGAGGTTGCTGTGAGCCGAGATCGCGCCATTGCACTCCAGCCTGGGTAACAAGAGCGAAACTCCGTCTCAAAAAAAAAAAAAAAAAGTCAGTGGCAGATCCAGTAAATAATGCCTCCTGCCTCAGCATAATCTGCTGCTGACTCAATGCAATGGACTCTAAAGTGCCCAGCCTTCTGACCTGAGCTCTCCTGCTGTCTGTGGGAGTACCGGAGGGCTTATCTGCCATCCACATGGCAGCTGGGCATGAGTATGTGGCCACCTTGCTTCCCTCTTTGCCTGGTCCAAGTGAGTTTCTGCTGCCTCTGCCCTGCCTTGTTTTCCTGGCTCTAAGCTAACTCCCCCCACCCTTAATGGAAACTCAGTCTGGCTTTGTGTGTTTCTGGGAAGCACATGACTTCTGGGAATGGGCAAGGAAGAGGAGTGAAACAAAAACTGTCAGCTATGTGTGCCTGGTCTGGGATCCTTCTCTGGGTGAAAGTGACATCATGAATCTTACAATCAGCTCCCCTTTAACTAGGGACGATAGTAAACACTTGGCCTCAAAGTTGAACTGAATGTTTGCTAATTGAATGTACATGATCCTTGCCCAAATATTTGTCATCCATCCACATATACTCATGTGCGCATACATGTGCAAGTAATATTTGGGCTGCCCATAAGAACTAGAAGATTCATAGGGAATGAATATACCTTCTCAGGATGCTTAGGATTCTGTTTTTGCTTCATTTAATTCCAGAGTCTTAACCTCAGCAGGTTCTGCTTTTACCTGGCAGAGAAATGTCCAGTGTTCAATGCATTTGGTTGCTGGGGCTGGCATGCCAGCTTCCTCTGATATGTACTTGGTTTTTAAAAACCCATTTTGTTCTCTCTTGTTTCCTCTCTATTTCAGCCTAGTATCAGAAGGCCAGGCGAGACTGCACCACTGCTCATCACCCTGCGGCATGATCCCTGCTCTTAGGTGCTGGGCAGAAGGGAAGGGGGGTCAGGGTGAGGATGGTGAGGGAGGGCTGGTGAGGGGCTCAAAAGGAATACTTGGAAGAACAGCAGTGTTACTGTAGTGAGGCAGTTTCTTTTATACATAAGTAGGAGTTTTTAAAGTGTAAGGGAAAAATTAATTTTTTAAAAAACACCATGCTTGGAGGGTGGGGGTAGAAATACAGAGCTACAGTATTATTTCTAAGGAATCGGGTTCTCAATTACTCTGGACTGGTGACAATATTTTTTAAAGCCAGCGCTCTAAGACCTCAGCTTTTATCTCAGAACCCCATGGGTTCCAGACCAAGAGTACAGGAAATCAAATTATTGTCCGGTCTGTCCTATAGCTTGGAACAGGGAGGCTTTGACTACTGACCCTGGTTTCACACACTGTAAGATCAAAAAATCATCTCCACATTTGAAAGAGATATAAGATGTCTTCATAGTGATGGGGGATCAACAAATCAAGCTTACTGGAATCAAGGGGAGGGGGAAGAGAATGGAATGGAAAGGGAGGCTGACTCCCTTCCCCTGACCTACCAATGATTCACCAGGCCACCTACTCTCATGAGTAACCTCTCCCAGCTACCCAATAAATGCCACAATCCTATGCTCTTGCCTTTTATCTGCAGTGTGTGAAGGGACCCTTTTAAATAAATAAGCAAATGTCCCAAGCTGTATCATCCAAAGATTGTCCTTTCCATTCTCTAATCCTGTGACTGGGATCACTCAACAGCACTGTGATATATTATTTTCAATGAGGTGCCTTTCTTAACTGACCAAATGCTGCCTTATTTGGCCCTAAGTCAATAAAATATGTTAAAATTTGTATCCCCTGTTGTGGCATTTTTTTAGATAATCTAATGACATTGAATTCTGGACCTGGCTTGGACAGAAAGGAAGCCCTTTCTTGTGGTCACTGGCAGCTGTGTGGTAGGAAAGTCCAAGTATTTGCCCATAAGATAAACCTACACCCTGTTGACCTTCAGCTCCTATGCAGGCTTTTCTTCAGCCCACAGACAAGGCACCTTGGTCTAGTGGAGAGAGCACTGTGCTTGGAGTTGAGGGGACCTAAGACAAATCCCAGCCAGTTAGTTATTCACTCTGCTCCTGTTTTCTCAGCTGAAAAAGGAAGTTGGTTATGCCACTTTCTCAGCCTTAATGGCATTAAATGAAATTTATAGGAAGAAGCTTTTTGTTCAGTACCTGGCACGCATGAGACATTGGATAAATGTTAGTTGGATCCAGATATACACAGAAAAATACCTGCTTCCTGCCAGGCTGGATAGTTGTTGAATGGACCCTTGTCCATAATCCAGAAAACCAGTGCTTCTAATCCCTAAGCCAGATCGTTTACTACCTTTTCAGTTGCTTCCTTTTTTTTTTTTTTTTTTTTTTGTATTTTTAGCAGAGACGGAGTTTCACCATGTTGGCCAGGCTGGCCTCGAACTCCTGACCTCTTGATCTGCCAGCCTTGGCCTCACAAAGTGCTGGGATTACAGGCATGAGCCAATGCGCCCAGCCTTCAGTTTCTTCTTTAACACCATTTATTGCTTCTATGTGTGTCCTGGTTTAAATCATTTCCTCTCCAGCAAAAGTGAGCTTAAATCATTTGTCCAAACTAAAGTTTTCATGCTTTTGGAAGGGTTGCCTTTGCAAGTGAGGTTTCTGAGAAATGACTGTTGTTCCCAAAACAAGAGGGAGCTAGGCTGAAAGCACTACCATTCTTCTTTAGGCGTCTTGTTACAGAGAGAGGCAGGGTCCTCACTGACAAATTAAATCCTGTTCCCTGATCCAGCCCCTCCTCCTGCTCCACTTACTCACCTCTGCAGAGTCATTTTCAGGTGTCAGCCTTACTGATTTGCACTGATCTGTTTGTTCCCTGAGCTTTTTAAATGCCCCATGAAAATTTTCTTTCCTCTCTTGGTCATCGTGCATCTAATTGCAGGGAAATGTTTGCCAAACCAACCTGTGAAGCAGCATAGTGTAGTTGAGAAGAATAAACAGAGAAGACTGGGTGAGCTATTGTTTGTTTGCTTCTTTGGGCCTGGGTTTCCTCATCCAATCTGCAAACCAAGAATGCACACTAATCCTACCACTCCTGGAAGACTGACTTCATGAGAGGTACTATGCAAAGGCTTCACATAACCCTCACAGCACCCTATGCAGTCAGAACTGTCCTTCACTTTTATAGGTGAGGAAACCGGAGTCGGAAGGGTGAAGTGGCATTCCTGAGGTCATGCATAAGAGGCAGTCAGGACTCAAACAGTCTCTAACACTTATCTGTTCCTTGACCTTGTTGCCGAAGTAATTTAATTACTTGCGTGGCTCTGCAGACAGGAAGAGCTGCCCTGAATAAGAGCTCTTTTCCATGGACACTCAGCACTGCCAGAACTGATTTTAAAGAAATCACTCCCAGCTCTGAGGACCCAGGGTATGTGTCTTAAGATCTCCTATGTGTACAGAGTGTCACTGACAGAACAGAGCAGGATGGAGAACAGCCTCCTCAGAAGCCTCACGAGTCTTTCCTCAGTTGAAGACAGAGCAACAAGTCAGAAGACAGATTTCAACAACAACTTCACCATGCAACCTTGGGCAAGTTATCTCCCCTCATCAGTAGAATGGGAAGGATCCCTACCCCTCAAGGGTGCTGATGACACTAGGGACCAAGATATTCATGTGGGTTGGGCTGCCAAAGACACAGCAGATGCTTAGTAAACAGATGGAATTCAGAGGGAAAATGTAGGCATTGATGAGAGCTGTTGTGTTACCATCTGGAACTAGGCTAAGGATCCCCTAGAAATCATGGACCTCTGAAATTATATGCAGAATTCTTTATGTGTTTTCATAGTAGTCTAACATTAAATTCTTAACTGTGTGGGAGGTTTTGCATGCATTATCTTATTTATTCTCAATAGCCCTATGGAGGTAAGTATTGCGATTATCTCTATGGTAGGTCTATGGACTTTGAAGTTCAGACATCTGATAATGGCAGAACCAGAGCATGAGCCCAAGTCTGGCTCCACACCCCAGCCCCTTACCACTGTGCCAATTGCTTTGACGCTTTGCTGGGAGAGGGGAAATGATCTCAAAGGCACTCATGATACAGAAAAGGCTATGAGCCATGGATCTAAACAAAAGGAGAACTTGAGTGGGTTTTCTCTGTTACAGTGAAGAACCTGCCACAGGTAAGACCTTTTTCTATTTTGTCATCCTCTGTTGTTTCCATATTGTTGGTGCTAAAGCTCCAATGTGCTGGATTTGCAAAGCTCCTGGAATCACCCGTATTCCAGAAAGGCTGGAGGGGCGAGTTAAGATGGGGGAAAGGAGCCATTTCCTGTCCCCTGTCCCCTGTCCATAACTGTCCTGGTTCTGGGAAAGGTGGTCATGAGAGGGTGTGTATGCAGGCTTTTAAGTCACAGGCAGCTCTCTAGACTGCAGCTCTGTGTGGCTGATGGCATTGCATTATTCATAACTCCAGAGGGAGCAGTGTGCTTCTGATGTCTTGGGAATGCAGCAGCTCCGTGTTTAGAATCATCCATGGCAGTGTGATGATGAGCTTTTCTCACAGAGGCCCCCTTCCAGGTCCCCAGTCCAGGTCGAGGTGCCCCAGCAGGAAGCAGGTGGGAGTAGAAAGACAAAGTATCAGAGGCCCAAGACAAAATGGGCCTAGATCCTGTGCAGATAGCTTTGAGGCCAATAAGACAAACAGATCTGCACTTTTGGGGTAAAGTTGCTATGGAGCAAATCATTTCATTGTGTGGTGTTCCTCAAGGGTTTTCCAGACAAATTCCTCTGAGCTTAGAGCTAGTTGTTCATTATGCTCCCTGTTTAGCTGGTCTTCTTTCTTCTACTAGATAAGAAATGCTTCTTTTTTGGCCAAGCGCAGTGGCTCATACCTGTAATCCCAGCACTTTGGGAGGCTGAGGCAGGTGGATCACAAGGTCAGGAGTTAGAAACAAGCCTGGCCAACATGGTGAAACCCTGTCTCTAGTAAGGATATAAAAAATGGGGCATGGTGGCACACACCTGTAATCCCAGCTACTGGGAGGCTGAGGCAGGAGAATTGCTTGAACCCAGGAGGCATAGGTTGCAGTGAGCCGAGATCGTGCTATTGCACTCCATCCTGGGTGACAGGGTAAGACTCTGTCTCAAAAAAAAAAAAAAAGCTTCATTTTCTGCCGTTTTCCTTTTTGTCCTGGCTGTGAGGAAACTCAGAACTACAACTTGTGTTCGGTTGTTAATCATTCCTCAGCCATGGTTTCTTAATAAAATTCCAATGCCAGCCCAATCTTAATGCTATTTTTAGCATTTTTGTGCTTATGTGTGTTGTAAACTGCCTTGAGTCTGTTTTGGAAGAGAAGCAGAGTGTAAAGGAAGGGCTAATTATGCAGTACAGGAGGTCAGACTGCAGAGAAGAGGGTAGCTTTGTGAAGGAGTTGGGATCCAGGTGACTCCATGCAGAGGGTGGTGGCAGTCCAGCTGAGGGCACAGCACAGGGGAAGCCACTGGTGCTCTAGGCCTCTTTAACCTCAAACAGGGGTCCCCAACCCCTAGGCCATGACTGCCACCAGCAGGAGGTGAGTGACAGGCAAGCAAGCATTACCACCTGAACTCTGCCTCCTGTCAGTTCAGCAGTGGCAGTAGATTCTCATAGGAGCACAAACCCTGTTGTGAACTATACATGTGAGGAATGTAGGTTTGCTCGCTCCTTATAAGAATCTAGTAATGCCTGATTATCTGAGGTGGAACAGTTTCATCCTGGTCTGTAAAAAAATTATCTTCCACAAAACTAGTCCCTGGTACCAAAAATGTTGGGGACTGCTGACCTAGAGAACCCCTACTAGAGTTCTTGGGAAATCTGTATCTGGTTAGAGATAAGTTTTTCAAAGCACAGGGACAATAGGAGGGAAGTTTTTCAACTCATGAATAATGTCAATAATGCAGAAGAGCAAAAGACAAGGACATGCACATAGAGATTTGATGGGCTGCTTTAAGCTCAGCCCATGTGCCACTTTTCCTCCCTCCCCTAAACACACCACAGTCTTGCTTTGACCATGAATAGGTGATCCTTTGCTGTGGGGCTGAAGTGGGGGAAGTCCCTCAGTTTTATTGTCAGCTCTGTTTTCCAGTCATGTGTCTAGTGTGGGCATGAGTTCTGGGGATGACAAAGATGGTCTGTGGTTAGATCTTGGCCCTGACAATAGCTTGCTATGTGCCTTGAGGGAGACAACCTGTTAACCTGTAAGCCTCAACAAATCATCTGTAAAATGAAGATCATAGCAGTCATCTAGAAGGAGTCATATGAATTGAGAAATAGCAGCTGCCCAATAAATGATCCTTTCTATGTCCTTTCCCAAGGCCGTTTGCTGAGGAGAAAAGTACCTTACCATGGCTACCAGCTATTTCAGAATAGGTGTCTTTACCCATTCCTATTCTCTAGTGCCACCTAATCCCCATGGAATACTGTACCAAACCAGAACAGGTTGCTTTTCACTGGGGTGTTTCCTAAGCTGCCAAATGTGCCCTTGAGTGGAGATGGGAATCAGTGTTCTCTTCTCCAGGGATGCTGATTCTACTCCAGGCTGGCAGGAGACATTGCGGTCCTGACATGGCAGCCAACCAGATAGCAATGATCTTGGCACCCCCAAAGCTTACTGGAAGTAGAACATTCTATAGTTGAAGATGAGGGGAACATCTTCAACTGCTGAAACCACACCTTGGCCTGACTATACCCACTCCTATCTTGAGGCCAAAATAGAATAGGGAGCATGGAAAAATATGATGGGGTAGATTTGTGTGCATGTGACACCAGTGAGGTGCTGGAGTGGGCCGAGAGAGCCTTCAGTGAGAATATGTTGGCTCATGTTTTGAAAACCTTTGAAAATTGTCCTGTGGTAAGGGAATGAGAACAGTACCTCTCTCTTTGTGCTGTTGACGGGATGAGTTCATGTCTATCAGGTGTTTTAGAACAGTGACGCCCATAGTGCTCAGTAAGTGTTTCCTAGCTAGCAGCTCTGGCTCAGCAATTCCAGTTTGTACATGTACCCCAAGGAAATGACTAAGTATGTGCAGAAAGCATTCTTTATAACAGGGTTAGAATTGGAAACAACCTAAATTTCCAACAAAAGGGGAGATTGGCTGATTCATTCATGGGATGGAATAGTTTGTGATCATTAAATAAGTCATTTTAAAACAGAAAAATTTTATGATAAATTTATTAGGTGCATAAACAAAGGTTTTAAAACAATAAAGCATGGAATTTCCCTCGTAGAAACAGGATCTCCATATATTGCCAAGGCTGGTCTTGTGTATCACCACATCTGGGTAAAGAATGGGTCTATTTTTAAAATGAAACTTTTTATTTTGGAGTAATTTTAGGTTTACAGAAAAGTTCTGAAGATGGTATAGAGAGTTTCTGTATACACTTCATCTACTTTCCCCTAATGTTAACATTTTATGTAAGTATGGTACATTTGTCAAAACTTAAGGTTAACATTGGTACGTTACTAGACTGACTATATTTGGTTTTCACTCGTTTTTCCACAATGTCTTTTCTATTCCAGGCTCCAACCCTTTATACCACATTGCATTTAATATATTTTTTTAATTTAAAAGTTTATGTACATAGAAAAGCATCCAGGTGCATATAGATGAAAATAATAACAATGATCATAGCTGAGATTTGATGGGTCGCTTTAAGCTCAGCCCATGTGCTGCTGAGGGAGTGGCAGAACTAAGGGAGATTTTTGTTTTAAATTTTTTAGTGTGTCTTCTAATTTTTCTATGTTTAATATGTCACATAATTTTAAAACACAAAACTAACAACTCAGGCTGAATTGCTGCCCTCTGATTACCCCTTATATGACTATACCGTGTACGTTTAGCTGAGTCCTTTTGAGACTCAGCTAAAGAGGGCAAATGAATAAGTCTGCCTCATCCTTCTTTCCCCATTATGTAGCCCAGGGCCAGGCACGGGAGGAGGTACTGATAATATCTGGTTGAGAAGTCAGAGTTTATTGCTACTAATGTTCAGAGATTAACTAGCCTTAGCATTCCTTTTCTGCTTGAGGAAACCCAGGCTTATGTTTCCCCAGTTTCGTGACCCCAGCAGGACAGGACCTGTTTTTAAAGTTTGCAGTCACCGGGCGCGGTGGATCACGAGGTCAAGAGATCGAGACCATCCTGGTCAACATGGTGAAACCCCGTCTCTACTAAAAATACAAAAAAATTAGCTGGGCATGGTGGCGCATGCCTGTAATCCCAGCTACTCAGGAGGCTGAGGCAGGAGAATTGCCTGAACCCAGGAGGTGGAGGTTGCGGTGAGCCAAGATCGCGCCATTGCACTCCAGCCTGGGTAACAAGAGCGAAACTCTGTCTCAAAAAAAAAAAAAAAAGTTTGCAGTCTCACGGCTGAATTTTATGCCCATCACTGAAATACTTGCTGTGGCCAGGAGCATGGAATATGCCACTTGGCCAGGCTTGGGTCCACTGACCAGGCCTTTAGATGACTTCCCAAAGAAAAGTCAGGGTTCTGCTATCCAGAGGAGTTAAGATGGCTACTGAGGAAGTTAAATGCAACATCAGAGCCACCCCACAAACACAGGCATTTTAATCCTTAATTCTTTTTTTTTTTTTTTTTTTTTGAGACAGAGTCTTGCTCCGTCGCCAGGCTGAAGCACAGTAGTGCAGTTTTGGCTCACTGCAACCTCCGCCTCCCAGGTTCAAGCGATTCTTCCGCCTCAGCCTCCCAAAGTGCTGGGATTATAGGCGTGAGCCACTGCACCTAGCCTAATTCTTTTTGCTGTACTATATGCCATGCTTGTGCTCCCTGATGAGAATAGTCCCACATTAATGCTATTCATTGTTAAATCCTAGCATCCAACATAGTACTTGTATGCAGCAGGGACCTAATCAACATATAAGTGAATAAATACATCTCTTGGTGACCTAAATAGAATCATTTAACTAGATGTTTAAATCAGAATGCTTTGAGTTGTAAATAACAGAAAACTGGCTTAATAAAGGACATTTGTTGACTCATGCAACTGAAAAGTCCAGTGGAGCCCAACAGTCAGGCCTGGTGTGGTCAGGACTTCACTTTGTTCCAGTCTCCTGACTGCCCCCTTGGTATCATCCTCAGGCTTGTCTCTCTGTGGTAGCAAAATGACTGCAGCAGTTCCAGACATTACATCTGTATTCCACAACATCCAGAACAAGAGAGAATACAGAGAATCTGTATCACAGAAGTCCCAGCAAAAGTCGTAAGAGTCACTGTGAACTGAATAAGGTTACATGCCCACCTCTGAATCAGTGGGCATGTGGCAAGGGTTATTTACTACTGGTTTGTGTAACAAGATGATGAGTCTAGGGTTAGTGGCAAGGATTGTTTACTGGCTTGGCCTAGATCATGTGCCTCACCATTAAAATTGGGGGGATAGGAGAGGAGGAGAGTAGAATCAGCTTTCCTGAGACTACATGAATTCCTGATAGGAATTGAGACTTTGGGGAAGGGGAAAGCAGTCCGGATCCTGAGGATGTAATCAACAGGAATCCAGCTCAATTGAAAACCCTGAATCGTGTGGCATAAACAAGGGCTGCAAGAGTTAGAGGGCAATGAGTGAAGGTTGCAGCAGTCAGAGTGGGGAGGCTTCATGGAGGTGGATGAGAGACTGAGTCAAACCCTGAAGTGATAAAAGATTTGGGCTGGGCACTGTAATCCTAGCACTTTGAGAAGCCGAGGTGGGTGGATCACCTGAGGTCAGGAGTTCAAGACCAGCCTGGCCAACATGGTGAAACACCATCTCTACTAAAAATACAAAAATTAGCCAGGTGTGGTGGCAAATACTTGTAATCCCAGCTACTCTGGAGGCTGAGGAAGGAGAATTGCTTAAACCTGGAAGGTGGAGGTTACAGTGAGCCGAGATTGTACCACTGCACCCCAGCCTACACAACGAGAGTGAGACTCCATCTCAGTCAAACAAACAAAAAAATTTGGGCAATGTGGTAGGGTGGTAGAAAGGAAGGAGCATTTCCCATGTGGCAGACATCATGCTAAACCATCTGTATGCCAGGTATGGTGGCTCACGTCTGTAATCCCAACACTTTGAGAGGCTGAGGCAGGTGGATCACCTGAGGTCAGGAGTTTGAGACAAGGTTGGCCAACATGGCGAAACCCCGTATCTACAAAAATATAAAAATTAGCCAGGTGTGATGGTGCAGTCCTGTAGTCCCAGCTACTCAGGAGACTGAAGTGGGGGAATCGCTTGAACCCAGGAGGCAGAGGTTGCAGTAAACTGAGATCATGCCATTGTACTCTAACCTGGGCAATAACGCAAAACTCCAATCTCAAAAAAAAAAAGAAAAAAACCTCTGTATGCATTGTCTCATTTAACCCTTACAATGACCTACAAGTTTGCCATCATCATTATCCCCATTTTACAGATGAGAAACTGAAACCCAGGGGTCACACAGTAAGTGTTGAGGTTGGAACTTGGACCCAGCTTGTCTGGCTGAGAAGCTTGTGCCTGGAGTTATGACGCTGGTGAGTAAAGTAGACCATGGTCACCTGGGAAGTTTGCATTAGTGAAGTGAGTGGACTGAACTCAGGTTATCACAGAGGTAGTGCAGAATGTGAAGTTGTTCTCTCAGCTGTACTGTTTTCAGGGCAGCAGGGATCAAAACCAAAGCACAATTTCTTTGAAAATTTACCAAACTCTGACCTTAATCACGTGAAACCTTGTGCCTTCCCTCCCCACCAGATGGATTCTTCAGACCTGGCCTAGGTCCTGGTTCTTCTGCTCCTTACTAAGTGGCCTTGAATGTATCACTCACACTCTTTGAGCCTCAGTTTTGCAAAGTAGACACAGTAATACCTACCACATTTATTGATTCAACAGATTTACTCCTGCCTTATTTTTGCTGGGCCTGGGAGACCAAGAAACAAAGATGAATGAAACAGTGCCTGCCTCCAAGGACCTCCCAGTCTAGCAGAGGAGACGGATATAAAAGCAGAGACTTGTGGAGAGCAGTGGAAAACACATATCAGGGAGTGATCAACTTCGCTTAAGTGGATCTGGGAAGGCCTCAAAGTAGAGGACATCTGAGCCACACCTTGAAGAGTTAGTAGGAGTTTGCCAGGCAGGCACTGGGGACAGAGTTTTGTGAGTCAGATAAGCTATGTCAAATGTGTTTTATAAATTGGGCTCCCTTTCCCTGCCAGGCTCATACTCAGCTTGCATTGCTGCTGTGGGAAACAAAGAAATGCCCTAGAAATCCCTCCCTGGGCCAAGAGTTCCTAGAATTAGGGGCCGGGGAAGAGTTTTGCCTGCCGGTCAAAATCTAGGCTCATCATCTTGCCACACAAGGCCTGTTTGACTTCATCGTTCTCTTAATTTTACGCTCATGCAAAACAACCACCTAGAGTTCCATGAAATCAGTACCTCCCTGTTTCTCCTTCTGTGTCTCCTTCCTCTCCACACCCACCTGGCAACCTCTAATTTGTCTCCTGGAAATGTGATTGGCCCATACCCCACTCTTGCAGCCTCAGCACCCTTTTATTTGTAAATACATGGACTCCTACTTCTCCAGGGGACTGGGGTCTGGGGTTCCTTCAAAGACAAAAAGCAGGTCTCAGTCTCTACTGTACCATGCCTAGCACCAGCTGATGAAAGCTGCATCTCTGGATGGGTGGTTAGGAGTCTCACTTCTTCCATAAACATTGAGCTTCTGCCACAGGCCTGCTGGCATTGAGTCAGGCAAAAAAGATTCAGGAAGCAAATGGTACAATCCAACTGTGGAAGCACTCACAGTCCAGAGAGAAACTCGCATGTAAACAGTCCATTGTAATATTGGGTGATATGTGCTGGGATGAAAGGCTATCTGGAGCATGAAAGGGATATAGGAGAAATCAACTACTTTGGGCACATGGGAAATTGAGCAGGAATCTGCTGGGTGGTGAAAGACAGACACTAGAGCTTGTATGAGACATGAAAGCATGAACAAGTACAGCAGGCTTCAGGGTCAGTGAGTATGTGTATGGCTAAAGGAAAATGGGAAGAATGGAACGGTGCTGGGAGAAGCAGCTAGGGAAGCAGGCAAAGGACAAGGAATAGCAGACTTTACCCTTATGCCAAGGGTTTAGACACATTTTAGAGCCAGTTATTGAAGCTTTTCAAGCAGGGAAGGGATGATGTGGTAAGTTTGTACTTTAATGTAGAACAGGGAGGCCAGGGCTGGTCTATTACCCCAAGGCTTTTGGCCACTTAATAGTATTAACAACAGTTAATGCTTACTCTGATTACTCTCTGCAGGCCCCATTCTAATTATCTTTTGCATTTTATTTTATTTTGAGACAGAGCCTCACTCTGTCACCCAGCCTGGAGTGCATGGCGCGATCTCTGTTCACTGCAACCTGCGCTTCCGAGGTTCAAGCAATTCTCATGCCTCAGCTTCCCAAGTAGCTGGGATTATAGGTATGCACCATCACGCCTGGCTAATTTTTATATTTTTAGTAAAGACGGGATTTCTCCATGTGGGCCAGGCTGGTCTCAAACTCCTGGCCTCAAGCAATCTGCCCACCTCAGTCTCCCAAAGTGTTGGGATTACAGGCTTGAGCCACTGTGCCCAGCCACCTTATGCATTTCAAATGATTTGATTTTCCTAGGGCCCTATGAGACAGATGCATTTTAAGGTTGAAAAACTGAGGCATAAAGAAATTAAATAACTTGCATAACTTGGTAAATGGCAGGACTGACTGCACTCTGGCTGGCACACTTGAGGGCCTGTGCTGTTACTATGCTAGGTAGGATCCTGTCGTCTTCACAGTAATGATATGCTAACGAACATTTGTTGAGCACATATTCCATACTGTGCTTTGCTCTGTGGGCTTCAGATTGTTACCTTGGGTTTAACCAGGTTCTAATCAGGTTGGCAAGAAGGACACTCTCTGCCTGGGAGACCAGCCCCAGAGTCCAGTAAGACACTTCCCGGTCTTACTGTGTCAGAGCTGCCCATAGGGAAGTGACCTGGCCACCTCCCCAAATTGCTGATGGCGTGACCTTTGGCAGGGGCAGCCAGAGCCTCATGCTGCCTTTGGCTGAGAGCCCGGCCAGAGGGGCTGAGCCAGACTGGAGTGAGCAGCTGCATGGGCTGGGCCCCTGGGGCCTCCAGACACCCTGGCTCAATGCCTGGACACTGTTCAAGGCTGCTACAGCCAGAGCTGGGGACCAAGCACCAGGACCCCTGAGTTCCAGTCTCAGCTTGGTGGTGGATGTACTGCAGGACCTTGGGCAAATCCCTACCCCTCCATTGGCCCCAGTTTCCTGGAAGGCAATTGAATAAGATTACTCCTGTCTTTGGCCTTCCTCTCTAATACATCTATGACAGCCTCGACATTTGGAATACCACAAAGTAGTCCCTCCTCCCTAGAACCCAGGCCCCAGGTTATTTAGGATCTCTCCTTGGTACCAAGCCCTGCTGGGCACTGGGGCCACAGAGAGGAGCTGAGCTGATCCCTGCCTTCAAGTAGCTGCCAGTTGGTTGTCAGGTGGTGACGGGGTGGGGGGTTGGGGGGGGGGGCAAGTGAGACAGACAGGAAAACCAGCCATCAACCCAGTGTGGTAAGTACTGCAATGCATAAAGAGAAGAAAATGCTGCACTGCATAGACAGAAGGATGCCCAAGGAGCTGCAGGGCTCCATGGAGAGAGCAACTGACTGCCTGCAGTGGTCTGGAAGGCTTCCCAATAGGAAGGACATGAAGCTACTGCATCTTCCAGGTAGAGAAGGATATGTGCTTTCCTATTGAGGGAACAACCTACACAATGGTCTGGAGACAGAAAAGACCAGGTGTGTTGAGGAAGGAGTGAGCTCCATGTGGCAGATGGTGGAGGGGAGAGTGTGTGTGAGTGCAGGGAGATGGGGCTGCAGGGCAGGTGGGAGGCAGCAGGGACTGAGTTGAGTGCCAAGTTCCTGAGCCACAGCTCAAGGCTGGAAGGAGCAGAGCCCACACAGGCTTCACAGGCACTGGGGAGGGCCTCAAGCCTCTGGAGTCCCAGCTTGGTAACACTCTTCCTCCAGCTGCTTGCATTTCCCCCTGTGTCTCACATACTTCCTCCCTTCCCTGGAGGCCAAAGGCCACCCTGTGCCTTTCTGTTCAGGGCTCTCTGCCCCCTTCCAATCTCAAGTAAAGTTCTTCACAGGGCAGCCCATGCATTCCAAATGCCTCATACTTGGTGGGCCTCATTTTCTACCTTCTGGTTTACTGTCTTTCTCAGCTTTGCCTTGAGCCAGGCCACCCCTAAATGACTGACACATTTCCAGTTGTTTCCCAGGGACTTTCCCTAGTGAGACAGCTGAGACTGAAAGAACTTGTAGGTGATATAGAAACAGGGAGCACCTATGGGCCAGGCCCTACGTAGGCCTCTGGAGAACAGGCCAGACAATTCTTGCTGGGAGCCCTCAGTCTGGCTGGGAAGACAGATGCTAAAGATGTGATCATGTCAATAATTACTTAAAATTGTAACAGGGAGCTGACCTCCCTGCACAGACAGGGAAGGTATCTCTGAGTTGCAGTTTGAACCTGAGATTCTAGAGGACCGGCTTCCTGAAGCAGTATGGGAAGAGTGTTACGAAATACGAGGTGACTTGTTTCAGGTCATCTGGCCAGTAAGGGAGGCCTGGGGCCAAAACTCTGATCTGTCTGACTCAAGGCCCACTAATTTGCAGTTCCCTTGCACTGCTATTTTTCTCCCATTCAAATGTCAACAGCAAATAATTTTCATATCTTCTATATTGCTGGATCCCTGTGAGGTAGGGCCCACTCTCCCTATTCAGAGTCATACAGACCTGGGAAGTCTAAGTGATTCATCCATGGTCACAAGAAGGTCAGAACTAGGACGAGAACCACATCTGGGCTCCAGGATAACCTGGTGAGATCATGGAGGAAAATTGTTGCTCTTTCCCAGCTTTGCCTTGAACCAGGCTACCCCTGAATGACAGACACACATTCCCAGTTGTTTCCCAGGGACTTTCCTGGGAAACAGCTTCCTGGAGGAATACCAGAATGGCCTGAGAGATAATGTTTGACTTGGGAAAACCCTCTCCTGAGTCTGAGGGTGCCCATGGTCCCGAGAGCTGAGGGCAGACATTCAGAGCAAATTACGGTCTTTCTGCCCTTGAGATTGCAAACAGAACTGCTTTTGGATGAAATAGAGCATGAGCCCCATATTGGGCAAGCAGTGCAGGCCCCTCTAATCTCTCTAGGGGGTGTGGGTGCCACCATCAGAGAACTGTAGGCTAAAGGAAGCTCCAAGCCCTTGAACACTGTGCCCTCAAGCCCTGAAGTGGGAGGGAGTATCTTTGGGCCCTAAAAGGGTCTTGATCCTATTCAAGAGCTTTTGAGTGGTACTGGGAGGGCCTCTAGGCCCTTAGGAAAAAGACTTGGGTTCTGGTGATGAGTTTTTAGAGGACCTGGGGGAGGGATTTCTAACAATAACAGATCACTTGTCAGTGAGATGGGAGCAGTTGAGGTGTTTGAATATATTTTGGGGCATGTATTTACCACATCTGTTGTTTCTTCAGTCCTTTCATTCCCAGAGCATTCACACTTTGATTATCTTATACATTCCACTTTGACCGTCAGAGCTGCCTTTTATGGAGTTAAAAGTTTTAGTTAGTTAAAGTTTAGTTAAAAACTAACCCCGTCTCTACTAAAAATACAAAAAATTAGCTGGGCATGGTGGTGCGTGCCTATAATCCCAGCTACTCAGGAGGCTGAGGCAGGAGAATTGCCTGAACCCAGAAGGCGGAGGTTGCGGTGAGCTGAGATCGCGCCGTTGCACTCCAGCCTGGGTAACAAGAGCGAAACTCCGTCTCAAAAAAAAAAAACTATTCAAGAGATGGAAGATTGAGAAATGAAGAGTGCAGGCCGGGCACCATGGCTCACACTTGTAATCTCTGTACTTTGGGAGGCCAAGGCAGGAGGATTGCTTCAGCCCAAGAGATGGAGACCAACCTGGGCAGCATAGTGGGACCTTGTGTCTACAAAAAAGTAAAATACCAGCCAGGCATGGTGGCATATACTTGTAGTCCTAGCTACTTGAGAGACTAAGACTAAGGTGGGAGAATTGCTTGAGCCCTGAAGGTCAAGGTTGCAATGAGCTGAGATTGTGCCACTTGCACTCCAGCCTGAGTGACAGAGCAAGACTTTGTCTCAAAAAAATAAGAAGGCCGGGTGTGGTGACTCACACATGTAGTCCCAGCACTTTGGGAGGCCAAGGCAGGTGGATCACTTGAGGTCAGGAGTTTGAGACCAGACTGGCCAACATGGTGAAACACCATCTCTACTAAAAATACAAAAATTACCTTGGCGTGATAAGTGCCTGTAATCCCAGCTACTTGGGAGACGGAGGCAAGAGAATTGCCTGAACTTGAGAAGAGTAGGAAGAGTAGAAGGAAAAAGAAGAAAGAAAGGAGGGAGGAAGGAAAGGAGAAAGGGGGAGGAAAGGAAGAAGAAGGAGGAGAAAGAGAGAAAAAAATTAAAGAAGAAATGAGTTCTGCCTCAGGCCCCACAGAGAGGTGCACGTCCGAAATCAGATCCAGCCCCTTCCTGCCTACTCTAGACCTGACCCTTTCCTGTGGCCTCCAACTGCTCTTGCATCCTCTGCCAACCTGTAGGCCCCAACCTCCCTAACTCCTGCTGAGCTGGAAGCCTTAGATACCAAAGAACCAACCTCTCTCCCCACTGGACATCTCCTTTCTGAAAAAGCCCTGGTCAGAAAGGCGGGATGAACCTGGGGCTTTAATCTTGGCTCTGTCTCCTTCCCTGAGTTGCAGTGAGTTTAAGTGAGATAATGGATCTTAAAGTGCTCCAGAAACAAAAATATTGAATGAACACAAGAAATGGGAAACTACCACACTGTTGTTTTCTATAGAGATGAGTGATTTGGAGCCAGGCCTTCAAAAGGGTCACACTTAGGTGGGGGGCAGACATACAGACCCCAATCCCCAATGTGATGTGGATAATGCAATAGCCAAAGGATGTGCCAGGCATTGCGAGGACACAGACAACTCCTAGGGGAGTCAGGGAAAGCCTTAGTATGATCACACATTGGAGATGGGCCCTGAGGACGTATGAAAGTTTACCAGGTAGACAAAAGAAAATATGTGTATTTCAAGAGAGGGAACAGTTTGTACAAAGGCACAGAGGCTGGAAAGGGAATAGTCTGGTGAGAGTGTCCCTCAGTGATGGACAAAATGAGTCTTGGCAAAGTGGGCTAGTGCAGAGCAGAGCATAGCCTTGAAACACTTGCAAAGAAAACGTATTTCTTTTTGGTAAATAATGGGAATCTAAAGCAGGGAAGTGGTCCTTGTGCTAGGAATTATTATTTATAATTTTTACAGATTTCAAAACAGAGACTCAGAATAAGCAAGCAAATTGCCCAAGACCTCTGTACCAGTCAGGGAAACAGAGCCAATAGGACCTATATATAATCACATGAGGCCAGCAAGTCCCAAGATCTGTAGAGTGAGTCTGCAAGCTGGATACCCAGGACAGCCAATGGTATAGTTCCAGTCCAAGTCCAAAGTTATCTGGGCATCACATGGTGCAGTCGGACTGACACCACCAAATTGTCAAATGGCTAAAACTACTCATCACAGCTCACAGCTAAAAAGTGGCAGAGCTGAGGTTCAAACCTAGGTCTATCTGACTAGAAAACCCTTTGCTGCAGAAGCCACCGGGCAGAGACCTAGGCCTCTTCTCTCCTAGCCTGGACTTCAGGGCTGTGCCAGCTAGAGAGAAGCAGCCAATCACCAGCCAGGTTAGGCTATGGGCCTGTCAGATAACACAGCAGGGCTTGAGGAAAGAGTTAACCAGAGTAGGGAGCGGGGAAATACCCATTGGACAGATGGAGAAACCAAGATGCAGAGAGGTGAAGGTGAAGTGACTTGCCCAATGTCACAGCTGAGAAGCAGAATCACAGGGCCCAGGACCCTTGAAGCTCACCTCCTACTATTTTACGGAGGAAGAAGGAAAGGCCTAAAGAGCACTGTCCCAGCCAGGCAGAGTGGCTCATGCCTGTAATCTCAGCACTTTGGGAGGCTGAGGTGGACAGATCACTTAAGCCCAGGAGTTCAAGACCAGCCTGGGCAATATGGTGAAACTCCATCTAAATAAAAACAAAAATTAGCCTGATACGGTGGTGCATGCATGCGGTCCCAGCTACTCAGAAGGCACAGATTGCAGGATCACTTGAGCCCAGGAAATGGAAGCTGCAGTAAGCCGTTATCGTGCCACTGTACTCCAGCCTGGATGACAGAGCGAGACCTCGTCTCAAACAAACAAAAAATGTCCCTGTTCTGCTGATGAGGAAGTGGAAACACAGAAGGTTGGATCTCCTTCAAGCTGCTCAGTGAATTTTCAAGTCCTCCAACTGTCCTGGATGTTTTCTTCATTCCTCCACAGCACTTGCCTTTCTATTGTCCAATAGCCCAGAGTTTACAAAATACTTGGCATGGCCACAGTATCTTGGGTTCAAGATCATGCCACTGCCGAGCCAGATACAACTTCGCTCTCACCCAGTACCAAGGTCCAAAGAGGGGAAAGGACATCCATGTCACCTGCAAATCAGGAGCTAACTCCAAAGGCTATTTTCCTGGCCCATCCCCTGGAGTAGCAGAATAGAGGCGTGGCTGTAGGACCAGCCTCCAGTGACCCTAGTAATTGCTTGTGGGGAGGGAGGTTCTGAGGCCCAGAAATGATAAGTCTGAGGTTTCACATTAAAACCTGTTGCTCCTCTAGCCCAGCAGTTGGCGAACACCAGGTACTTTCTGATGGTGATTGAGGTTGGTGCAGGGCTGCATTATCTGTCCCACATCCCATCATGAGAACACACTGGGAGTAAGGGGCTTTCCACCCAGATCCCCAAGAAGTTGCTCCATCATTCTGTCTCACCACAACCATTTCCTTCTCTAAAAACTCCCTTCCCTGCAAGCCCTGAGACCAGTCAGGCTCTCACCACAGAATATATGCAGATTGGCTTCTTTAGCTGTGGCCACACCAGGCTCAGGAATGTCCCAGGAGGCCCTCCCATCTCTGCTGCTACCACAAGCTGAGGGCGTGGGGGGTACTGGCCTCAGGAAGGGTTGGGCCTGAAACTACTGCCTCTTTGAGAGTAAGAATAATGCTCCCAACCTCTGCAAAGCAGTTTACATCCAGTAACTCACTTGATCCTCACAGCTATCCTCTGGGGGTGGAAATAGTCATTGTCAATGGCTGTTTTACAGGAAAGGAAACTGAAAGCAGGGAAGTAACTTAGGGTAACACAGCTTTTCAGCCTGACTCTGAGCTCTCTGCTCCTCTTAAGGGGCTGCCCAGTAGACTCAAAAAAGGTATTTTGTATCAGGTTTTGGTTTTTGTTCTGCTATCAGAGAAGATTTTTTGAAGGTTACCTGGGAGAGAGGTAAGACTTCTAGTGGTGCCCAAGCAGGAAGAGTCAGTCCCCCAGGATGGGAAACTGAGGCGGGGGGAGGAGACACGTCTTAGCTAAGATTACACAGCAGGTGAACTGGTTGGCATTGGAGCAGGTGGAAGGAAGCACCCGCCAAGCTTGGACCTGGATTCATTAGCTAGCCAGGCTGCTGCCCCTCACCCAAAGCCTCTGTTTCTCTACTCTGTAGGCCAGGCCCTCCTGGAGGTCACACCTCAGTCATCAGTGATGGAGTCACAGAGACTGGGAGCCAGAGTGCAGCTGCAGTTTGGTTGCATCAATACTTGGGTTCCTGCCCCCTCCCTTCACCCCTGACCCAGATGGCTCTGCCCCTAGTGACACTCTCACTGTGAGGGACAGAGCCTCTCATCCCAGCCTGGGCCAGGCAGGAGCCCTGCTCCCACACATGACAGGACCCACCTTGGGAGGTGGAGGATTCTATCCCTAAGAGAAAGGATTCCGCTGGTGGACGGCACCTGCTATTACTGGCTCACTTGTGCATTCATCCATTCACTCATTCAGTCTCTTCTAAGTTTATTCATTCCATCAACACATTCTTTTTTTGTGTTTTTGTTTTTGTTTTTGAGACAGAGTCTCACTCTGTTGCCTAGGCTGGAGTGCAGTGGCACAGTCTCAGCTCACAGCAGCCTCCAACCTCCCAGGTTCAAGTGATTCTCCTGCCTCAGCCTCCCAAGTAGATGGGATTACAGGCATGCACCACCATGCCCAGCTAATTTTTTTTTTTTTTTTTTTTTTTTAAGATGGGTTTCGCTTTGTTGGCCAGGCTGGTCTCAAACTCCTGACCTCAGGTGATCCACCTGCCTCAGCCTCCCAAAGTGCTGGGATTACAGGCATGAACCACAATGCTTGGCCTCCATTAGCAAATTCTTATCCAGCCCCTTCTAACCTGACAGCCACACTGGGTCATGTCTTCTGCTGGACCCTGGGGTCACAGAAATGAATAAGGTGGACACAGTTCTGCCCTGGAGGAGCTTAGAGAATAGAGGACCACTGTGTCATGTAACTGAGCTATAATACAAAGATGGATGTGGGACAGCAGCAAGACAGAGAAGGAGTGTGATGTGTGAGAGCAGCCAGGCAGGGAAAGATACAAAAGGGGGACAGCATCTGCCCTGGAGGAAGAAGGGAGCAGTAGTTGGCCAGATAAAAAGTTAATAGTAGCAAGTCCAATACAAACTCTGCAGTCATTTTCTGTGTGCCAGAAGCTTTATTCTCATTAATTTTTTTTTTTTTTTTTTGAGATGAACTCTCACTCTGTCGCCCAGCCTGTAGTGCAGTGGTGCAATCTCCACTCACTGCAACCTGTGCCTCTTGAGTTCAAGTGATCCTCCTGCCTCAGTCTCCTGAGTAGCTGAGATTACAGGCACACACCACCACACCTGGCTAATTTTTGTAATTTTAGTAGAGATGAGGTGTCACCATGTTGGCCAGGCTGGTCTCGAACTGCTGACCTCGGGTCATCTGTTCATCTCAGCCTCCCAAAGTGCTGGGATTACAGGTGTGAGCCATCATGCCTGACCCTCATTAATTTCCATCTTTACAGGCCAGACACCATGGCTCACGCTTGTAATCCCAGCACTTTGGGAGGCCAAGGCGGGTGGATCACGAGGTCAGGAGTTCAAGACCAGCCTGGCCATGATGGTGAAACCTTGTCTCTACTAAAACTACAAAAATTAGCCATGCCCAGTGGCTGGGGCCTGTAATCCCAGCTACTCAGGAGTCTGAAGCAAGAAAACAGCTTGAACCTGGGCGGCAGAGGTTGCAGGAATCAAAACCCACCACTGTACTCCAGCCTGGGCCACAGAGGAAGACTCCATCTCAAAAAAAAAAGAAAAAAAAAATCCATCTTTACAACAAACCTGAGAAACAGATATTTTCAGCCTCCATTTACAGATGAGGAAACTGAGGCTCCAAGAGGTTAAATGAATTTCCAACTTAAATGAGTTTGTAACTTATGGTATAACTCATAAGTAAAAAGCCAGAATTTGAACCAGGGTTTGTCTATCTCCAAAATCAGTGCTAAATTTAGACCTAGAGTTAAGTTTAAAAGTACAGGATGGTAGGCCAGGCATGGCAGCTCATGCCCGTAATCCCAGCACTTTGGGAGGCCAAGATGGGCGGATCACGAGGTCAGGAGTTCGAGATCAGCCTGGCCAACAGGGTGAAATCCTGTCTGTACTAAAAATAAAAAAATTAGCTGGGCGTAGTAGCGGACACCTGTAATCTCAGCTACTCAGGAGGCTGAGGCAGGAGAATTGTGTGAACTCAGAAGGCGGAGGTTGCAGTGAGCTGAGATTGTGCCACTGCACTTCAGCCTGGGTGAGAGAGCAAGACTCTGTCTCAGAAAAAAAAAGTAACTACAAAGGATTGGAGGCTATACCCAAAAGATGAGCAATGGTAGTCTTGGGGGGGATGAGTTTACATTGTATGCATTGGTGTATATTTGAATTATGAGACAAGAGATATCCATATATGCTGGAATTCACAATGATTCCTATGGTACATTAGTATCATTTTCTCTGATTCTTTTTTGCCCCAGAAATGGAAATTGCTTAAGTGGGTTTTTTTTTTTTCTTGAATACAAAAATATGGGATCTTTTTTTTGAAAATCAGATGTCAATTTTAGGATGACCATTACCAGTGAGGTTTTTTCCCCTTTGTGTTTTCCTAATTTACTATATCAAGCATGTCTTTCATAATTTGAAAGTAATGTTTTGTTTTGTTTTTTGGGGGCAGAGTCTTGCTCTTGTTGCCCAGGCTGGAGTGCAGTAGCGGGATCTCGGCTCACTGCAACTTCTGCCTCCCGGGGTTAAGTGATTCCCCTGCCTCAGCCTCCCAAGTAGCTGGGATTACAGGAGCCCACCAACACGCCCAGCTAATTTTTTGTATTTTTAGTAGAGATGAGGTTTCTCTGTGTTGATCAGACTAGTCACAAACTCCTGACCTCAGGCAATCTACCCATCTCGGCCTCCCAAAGTGCTGGGATTACAGGTGTGAGCCACCACGCCCTGCCGAAAGTAATGTTATTTTTAAGAAATGAATTGCACACATCAAGGACTGGAGTGACCCAACCGACCCAAGTGCCTGCAATTCCTGAGAAAAAGGCTTGGGGGTTTTGGGTGACCTCAGACCAGAGTGAGTCAGCAGGGTGAAGTGGCTGCCAAAACACGAGACAAGAAGTAGAAACACAGTCCTAGATTTGAGAAGGAAACCTCCCCTGCTCCTCAGGGCTGATCAGGCCTCATTTGAGGCTCAGGCATACAGGAGAGCTACCCTAAAGCTGGAGAGAGACCTAAGCACAGATGAGGGACCTTGGAGAAGAGGCCTTTAGGGGAAGGTCTTTACAGTACATACAGTTGGCATGCATGTATGAACAGGGCTTGACCAGGGGATTTATCCTTCCCAGATAGATAGTGAGCTACTATTACTGGAAGTATGCAAGGAAAGACCAGAAGACTACCTTATATTAAAGGGCAGCTGTGTGGGCGATCAATTGCATTAGCAGACAACCCAAATATTAAGACACAGTATTTGTAGGACATGAGGGGGGAAAGATACATACCCAACTCAACATCTCAGAGGGAATATGCTAGAACTGTCAAGAGTAAACAATAGTGGTGACAATGAGAATCATTTGTTGAATGCCAGTTGGGAACCAGGCACATTACATATATATCAGTGGTTTTCAAACTTGAACTACACCAAAATTCCCTGGAGGGTGTGTTGTAACACAGATTGCTGGGCCGCATGCCCTGGCTTTCTGATTCAGTATGTCAGAGGTGGGGCTACTTCACAGGTGATGTTAATGCAGCTGGTCTGGCGACCACACTTTGATATACATCATCTTATTTGTTTGTCACAGCCACCTTATAATGGAGGTTCTGTCATCTCCATTTTCCAGGTCAAAAAAACAAAACCAAACAAAAACATCATCTGGGGCTTCTCAGAGTTAAAATTACTATTTATAGCTAATAAGTGGCAGAACCAAGATCTTTGAATCCAGACCTTTTTTTTTTTTTTTTTTTTTTTTTGAGACAGAGTTTTGCTTTGTCACCAGCCGCAAGGCTGGAGTGCAGTGGTGCGATCTCAGCTCACTGCAACCTCCACCTCCCGGGTTCAAGCAATTCTCCTACCTCAGCCTCCCAAGTAGCTGGGACTACAGGCGGGCGCCACCACGCCCAGCTAATTTTTTGTATTTTTAGTAGAGACGGAGTTTCACCATGCTGGCCAGGATGGTCTCGATCTCTTGACCTCTTGATCCACCCGCCTCGGCCTCCCAAAGTGCTGGGATTACAGGCGTGA